>NC_069509.1:186336552-186548342 GCF_027579735.1 Bombina bombina
GTCTAATAGACTATGCACATGATACTCTTTTTATCAATCGCTCCCTTTCATCTTAAATCTTTAATAACATTTACAGAATTGCTACTTACATCTAAATAAATGTCACAGAAAACCAGGGCATCAGAGAACAGAAAATAAGATATGTAAATATTGAAATAAATATATAAATGAAGTGACAAAGATGACAGAGACCTAATTATATGAAGTATTTGATGAACATGTCATGTCTAACAAAACGCGTCATGCTGATGGCCGGCTAAACAGTGAAATATGACATTGAATGAAACAATAACATTTTATGTTCTATAGTTCAGTAGAAAATGTTTGAACTGTAAAGAATGTGATGCTAATTGGAAGATTGAATCTTAACCTTGTCCCAGTACAAATGCTAATAAACGAGTGATGGTTTGTGACTTTGACATTTAAAACTATAAGTCAAGACTTATTTTAGGCCTCTTGCTGACAAAGAACATAACTTTAAGTTGATCTCCCTGTCTATAAAATGTTCCAGATCTGGAACTTCACATGTTGAATAGCTGTCACCTTAAAGGGACATCCCAAAACTTGTTTCTGACTACAACAGTGTACATGGAGTTTGTTACAGAAATTCCTTTGTGAAAGAACTACCCTTGACAAGGGTCCCACTATATGCGGATATCACAAAATGTAAAGTTTAGTAACCATCTTACAGTTCAAGACTTATAGTATGAAAACAGAGGGCTTACCGCTCCGGTGATGACCTGTAGCTGTAATGGTCAATTTCGGGGAATCACTACTCCCGTTATTGTTGCAATAGTAGCACACCTTTTCTTTGCACTGAAAAATGCATACTTCGGAGCAATTCCGGTGTTCAGTCCTCTGTGTACACAACATACCTCTGTCGTGGGCTGCCCCGTTGTTGGAACTGCTAGGGCTCTCCTTCACCCTCAATTACGATAAAACAATTCATTCACAAAAACACAATTTCACAAAAAAACACTAATCAGGATAGCGAGAGAGAGATGTATGGCGTTAAAATATCACTTTATTGAGTATAGCATAAAACAGACCTGGCACAGCACACAGCAAGACTCCACCGCTGACGCGTTTCCTGCCTTACTGGCAGTTCATCAGAGCACTGGGAGAGCTTTCCTAACAGCTGTTAAATTAGTAGTAAACCAATTGAATAGCCCAATCGCAATACAGCAAGGTGAATACACATACAATTTAACCCTTACTTGACCTATTTTACAACAATTTGTACTAAATCTAGGCTATCTACATAATATTACAGCACAATGTAAGAAACACAATTAAAATCAATTAACAGTATATTGTTAAAAGACTAAACTGGGAACTCTAGTGAACAAAAGTTAGAAGGCAGAATAATGCGGCTAGTAATCAGGTTCTTCTCATTTAGACACAACTGAAAGCCAACAAATACTTAATGTTTAAAAGATAAATGCAAGTAATTACTGTGGCTAGCAGTTGTGTCCGAATGTAAATATGTTGCTCTACCTCACAATACATTTTTGATATTTTAAAGACAAATTTTGTTACAACACATTAAAGAAACATATTAACAGCTCATTAATAAGCCTGGGCAGTTGATACAGCTAGTAAGATGAGAAGTATATTTAATATCTTAATTGAAACTACACTATAACTATATAAATGAGAAAAATGCAAATCTATAAAGCAACTCTTATATAAGCACTAAACTCTAGCAAGTGTGTCTTAGAAATGTAATTATAGATTTGTAGTTTTATCTATCTATAAAAGGTTTGACATTGCTGATTTTGTTCATCCCATGTGGGAATCCTGTTTTTAGTGAGTATATCCAAAGTACTTCTCTCCTACCAAGGGCTTGATACCTATCACCTCCTCTCACTCCCAGTGTAACTTGTTCAATCCCTTGAAATTTAAAATAATTCAATCCATTTCTATGTTAAAAAAAATGTTTTGCAACTGGTGTCTTGGGAATTTCAGCCTCTAAAGATAGTAGGTGCTCCCTAATCCTATCTTTGAGGTTTCTTGAAGCGAGACCTACATACTGAAACTTGCAAAATGTACAAGTAATAAGATAAACCACATACACAGAATTGCAATTAATTGGTTAAAGGGACAGTCTACTTAAAAAATGTGATTGTTTAAAAATATAGATAATCCCTTTATTACCCAGTCCCCAATTTTGCATAACCAACACTGTTATATTAATATACTTTTTACCTCTGTGATTACCTGTATCTAAGCTTATTCAGACTGCCCTTTATCTCAGTGCTTTTTACAAACTTATTTTAGCCTATTAGTGTTGGTTCTTGCATAACCATTATCATTATCCAGCGCTATGGAATTTGGCGGCACTATACAAATAAATGATAATAATATTAATAATAATAATAATTCTCCACAGGAGTGAGTACAATGGTATAAATTATCCTGAGATTGTCTGTGTATAGGACAATGCTACAGTAAGTCTCACAAGTCACTCCCCATAGGGACAGGAGACCAGGAGTACATACTGCAGTTATACTGAGAATGTGTATAGGGCAATTCTACAGTGAATCTCACATGTCAACGACAGAGTGACAGGAGACTAGGAGTACATACTGCAGTTATACTGAGATTGTCTGTGTATAGGGTAATGCTACAGTGAGTCTCACATGTCACTCCCCAGAGCTACAGGAGACCAGGAGTACTTACTCTAGTTTTCCTGATATTGACTGTGTATAGGGAAATGTTACAGTGAGTCTCACATTTCACTCCTCACAGGTACAGAAGTACATACTACAGTTATACTGAGAATATCTGTATATCGGGTAATATTACAGTAAGTCTCACGTGTCACTCCCAGAGGTACAGGAGACCAGGAGTACATACTGCAGTTACCCTGAGGTTTTCTGTGTATAACACAATGCTACAATGAGTCTCACATGTCACTCCCCAGAGGTACAGGAGACCAGGAGTACATACTACAATTATACTGAGATTGTCTGTATGTCGGGTAATGTTAAGGTGGGTCTCACATGTCACCCCCCAGAGGGACAGGAGACCAGGAATTGTGTATACTGCAGTTATTCAGAGATTGTCTGCGTATAAAGCAATGCTACAGTGAGTCTTATATGTCACCATCTTTCTCCCAAGGGGGACAGAAGACCAAGAATGCATACAGAAGTTATTTTGTGATCTATGTAGAGCCCAATGCTACAGTTAGTCTCACAAGTCACAATGTTCCCCTCAAGTCCGACACTCAAATTTACTAAAAAGATTTTTTAGGATAAAGTTGCATCTAATGAGTTGCAAAGACGATCGGGTTATTGATAATTTATGAAGCTTCACTTGGCGTAAAATGCAAAGTTACTATTCTGTTTAATTTCTATACGTCAATTTTATACCCAACATGACCAGAAATGTGTCAATAACATTATTCATGCGGAAAGATAAGAGCAGATAACATTTATAAGAAGGACATTTCCCCTGAACAGATAAATAACTTTTTATTTTATTTGTAATGGAGCAAATATGGCTGCTGCTTCAGAGTCTGGGAAAACACAAATAAAGCTAGAAACCTACAGTTTTCTCATCAGCAAAATGTCGTTTTGGAGGACAAAGTGCTTGAGTTACAACAACATTTTTGGATGCCATGTCAGGCGAACACCAACTGCAAGAAAAAGCATAATGTGGGAGAGGATAAGTGATTCAGGAACGTTCTACAAAAAGGATGTTTATTCATGTAAAACAAAATAATTAATAACGACATTAAAAACCAAACAAAAATGAAATTTGCCCGTGAAAAGCAAACGGCTTGGGGTACTGGCAGATACCATGCATCTTACCGACTGAAGACGTTGACTTGGACCTGAGGTAATTGAAGGAGTCATGGACAATTGTGATAGCAACATAAGGGGTAAATATATTGATATTCCTATTAATGTACAATAATCGAGATTTTGATATTGATTTGTTTCATTTATTTTGCTTTTCATATATTTTTTTGTTGCAAGAATTTTGTAATAGGCCCATTATTAAGATAGTGTTAATTATATAGTGATCCTACAAATTCATCACAGATCAACAAGGAATAGCCTACAAATTATAGTTGTAATTATACTTTCCTTAATATATAACTTGTACCAAACGTTATTGCCAACGTACTGGGCCCATTATTGCAGAATTGACACAAGGGGTACTTATACAGTTATTTCCCTACACCATTCTTGCATGATGAAAAGAAATAGGCCCAAGATAGGGTAGCTCTAATTATACTATGCTTTTCATATTATTTTGTCTCAAGAGTTATTTTGCAAATGTACTAATCCCATTATTGATATTGTGACATATATGGTTTTGTTTTATTGTGGTTTTCAACATTTTTTTCGCAAGACTACAAGGATTAAGCTCACGTATGTAAAGGCGTAATATGTTTTGCTTTTAATATGTCTATTGTAAGATTTATTGCCAGTGTATTAGGCCCATGATGGCAATAGTGACAGGGGTAATTATATCTTGATTTTACAATACATTTTGTCACATTACTAAAAGTAATAGACACAGGTTAAAGGGACACTGAACTCAAATTTTTTCTTTCTTTTAAGCAACTTTCTAATTTACTCCTATTATGATTTTTTCTTATTTCTCTTGCTATCTTTATTTGAAAAAGAAGGCATCTAAGCTTCTTTTTTGATTTAGAATTCTGGACAGCACTTTTTTATTGGCAGATTAATTTATCCACCAATCAGCAAGAATAACCCAGGTTGTTCTCCAAAAATGGTCCGGCATCTAAACTTACATTCTTGCATTTCAAATAAAGATACCAAGAGAATGAATAAAATTTGATAATAGGAGTAAATTAGAAAGTTGCTTAAAATTTCATGCTCTATTTCAATCACAAAAGAAAAAATTTGGGTTCAGTGTCCCTTTAAGGTGTCTCGTCTTTCAATCTTTTCAACCGTGTGTACCTCCCAAAAGAAAAGGATCCACAATAGTGCAGTAAATTCACAACCACTGTAGTCACAAATAGTATACTCACAGGGTTTAAGTGAAGAATGCACATTTATTAAAGCATCAACCCAAAATCCATTTGGTACAACTTACAAAATGTATTAAAATTTCATTAAAAAGCTCTACGTGTTTCAGCTATACACAGCCTTTTTCAAGAGCACATTAAATCATATGTAACAAGCTGTTATAGCCTAGCAATAAAATGAATCCTTTAAAGGGACATTAAACCCCAAAATTTCCTTTCATGATTTAGACAGAGAATACAATTTTAAACAACTTTCCAATTTACTTCTATTATCTAATTTTGATCAATTCTTTAGATATCCTCTGTTAAATAAATAGCAATGCACATGGGTGAGCCAATCACATGAAGCATCTATGTGCAGCCACCAATCAGAAGCTACTGAGCCTATCTAGATATGCTTTTCAGGAAAGAATATCAAGAGAATGAAGCAAATTAGATAAAAGAAGTAAATTAGAAAGTTGTTTAAAATGGTATTCTCTATCCGAATCATGAAAGAAAAAAAAAAAATTGGTTTAATGTCACTTTAAGTAGTATTTTTGACTCTGCCTTCATTTCTCTGGCACTCCCCTAAAAGTTATTAAACGTTTAATACATTTTGTAAGCTGTACCAAATGGATGTTGGGTTGATGCTTTAATAAATATGCATTCTTCACTTAAACCCTGTGAGTATACTATTTGTTACTACGGTGGTTGTGAATTTATTGCACTATTGTGGATCCTTTTCTTTTGGGAGGTACACACGGTTGAAAAGATTGAAAAGCAAAACACCTGGACAGTTTCTATTGTCTGCATACCTAATCTATCTATCTATCTATCTATCTATCTATCTATCTATCTATCTATCTATCTATCTATCATCTATCTATCTATCTATCTATCTATCTATCTATCTATCTATCTATCTATCTATCTCATCTATCTTTCTATCATCTATCTATCTATCAATCTGTCAGCTTATCTGTCTGTCTGTCAGTCTGTCTATATTTATAGGGTCTAGCAATACCTGCTGGTGACCAGGTGTGCACTTCTCACCTTTATTTAGCCCATGATGCTCTAGATAAATGAAGACAGGACCAAGGCTCTCTATCCTCTCTAGTTCCTACATTAGTCTATAAAGTCTATTTTCAAAAAACAGAGAGACACATGCACTTTTTATAATTAGCTGCATGGAATAATATAGGACTCATGGACGCTGGAGACATGAATCTAGGGGAGTACTCAGATATTGCAGTACAGCAATGGACGTACCCCATTACTAGGAAATACAAGAAATACTTGGGTACATTTTTAACAATGAATTTAACCTAACAATTACTGTTGTATAGATATATAAATAAATTTATACAAAGGTACACGGAATGACATCTCACTTGGGGCCGATTTAGTAATGTCTGCGAACATGATACGCTGTTGCGTATCATGTCTGCCAGACATCGATGAATGCCGACAGCATACGCTTTTGGCATTTAACATTGCACAAGTGATTTTACCCCTCTTTGTTACTAGCAGTACACAAACTAAGGATCTCATCCTCCCTTTCACCAACAGACAAAAACAGAACAGTGATTTGACTCCCTTTGCCTGTAACGTATACAGAACATTCATTTTACTCCTCCCCTTGGTTGCCTGTAATAAAGACATAGATTTTACTCCTAGAGGTAAATTTATTAAATGCCGGACGGACATGATTCCCTGAAGCGAATCATGTATGCCCGGCATTGCTAAATGCAGAGAGAATACAATGTCGGCATTTAACATTGCACAACCATACCGGATCAGGATGATTGCAGTCCACCACCTAAAAGGTCTTACGACTGCTGCTACTTAACGTCTGTTTCCCACAAGCCAGAAACTACATGGGTACATAGCAGCTTCCGACGCTTATATAATCTACCCCGTAGTGTCTATCATTAAGTCATACCCTCATAGCTTCCAACTTTCCTGTCGCAGTTGGGGCAAATGTCTGGGTTTTCCAGAGCAAAACTATGTACTACCCAAAGCCCACCATAACTCTGCTCACAACCCATTCACCCCACAACACACCCAACCATGCACACAACACTCCAAGCCCTGGCCATAACACACCCAACACTGACAAAAACATGCTCAACTCTGCCAATAACACACCCAACCCTGCCCACAACACACCCAACTCTGCCAACAACTCACCCAATTCTTCCAACAACACTCCAAGCCCTGACCTCAACATGCCCAACACTGCTCATAACACACCTAACCCTGCCCACAATATGTTCAACCTTGGCCACAACACACCCAACAATGCCCACAATTTGCCCAAAACTGCCAAAACACTCCAAGCCCTGGCCACAACAGACCCAACCCTGGTTACAATACACCCAACTCTGCCAGCAACACTCCAAGCTCTTGCCACAACACACCCAACCCTGCCCACAACACACTCAACCCTGCCCAAAACACACCCAACTCTGCCAACAACAATCCAAACCCTGTCCACCACACTGCCCAATACATGCCCAACCCTGTCCATAGTGTGCCCAACTCTGCCCACAACATGCCCATCACACACCCAACTGTGACCATGACACACACAAACCCTACCTACAAAATGCCTAATCATGCTTACAACACACCCAACTCTTGCCACAACACACCCAACCCTGCCCACAACATACCCAACCCTGCCCACACTACACCCACAATACCCATCCACAAGATGTCCAACTCTATCCACTACATGCCCAACCCTTCCTACAACATGCTAAATTCTGCCACCAACACACCCAACCCTACCCCATGACATGCCCAACTCTGCCCACAGTGTGCCCAGCCCTGCTAACAAAATGCCCAACCCTGCCCACAACACACTCAACTGTCACCACAACACACCAAAACCCTACCTACAAATGCCTAACCATGCCCACAACACACCTAACTTTTCCCACAACACACCCAACCCTCCCCACAACATACCCAACCCTGCCCACAACACACCCAACCGTACCCACCCACAAGATTGCCAACTCTACCCACTACCTGTCCAACCATCTCCACAACATGCTAAATTCTGCCACCAACACACCAAATCCTGCCTTTGACATGCCCAACTCTACCCATGACATGTCCAAACCTGCACATGACATGCTAAACCCTGTTCACAACACACTAAACTCTGCTCACAACACATACAACCCTGCCCACAACACAATCAACTCTGCCAACAACACTCCAAGCCCTGGCCACAACACTGCCCACAACATGCCCAACCCTTCCCACGACACACACAACCCTGCCCACAACACAACATGCCCAACCCTGCCCAAAATGTGCCCAACCCTTCTAAAGAGCATCCAACCCTGCCCACAACATGCCCATCTCTGCCCATAACACACCCAACTGTGACCATGATACACACAAACCCTACCTACAAAATGCCTAACCATGCCCACAACACACCCAATTATTCCTACAACACACCCAACCCTGCCCACAAAATACCCAACCCTACCCACACTACATGCAACTGTACCCACCCACAAGCTGCCCAACCCTACCCACTACATGCCCAACCCTTCCAACAACATGCTAAATTCTGCCACCAGCACACCCAACCCTGCCCAGGACATACCCAACCCTGCTAATGAAATGCCCAACCATGCCCACAACACACTCAACCCTGCCCATTACATGCCCAACCCTGCCCATAACACACCCACCTGTGACCACAACACACCCAAGCCCTACCTACAAATGCCTAACCATGCCCACAATACACCCAACTTTTCCCACAACACACCAGCCCACGACATACCTAACTCTGCCCACAACACACCCAACTATACCCACCCACAAGATTCCCAACCCTACCCACTACATGCCCAACCCTGCCCACAACATGTTAAATTCTGCCAACACACTCAACCCTGCCCATGACATGCCCATCTCTACCCATGACATGTCCAACCCTGCACATGACATGCTAAACCCTGTTCACAACACACTCAATTCTGCTCACAACACATCTAACCCTGCCCACAACATGCCCAAACTCTACCCACAAAATGCCCAACTTTGCCCACAACACACCCAACCCTGACCATGAGATTCTAAACCCTGCCCACTACACACCTAACCCTGCCTATAATACACCAACCATACTCACAACATGCCAAATCCTGCAACCAACACACCCAACCCTGCCCATGACACATGCCCAACCCTGCCCCCAACTCGCCCAACCGTGCCAACAGCACACTTGTGGCCCTGCGCCTACATGCATGGCTGCATTCACAAAACACCCTTGCACATGACACACATATGTTGCTCATTTCCATTCCCTTTAAGCCTCTGGGAGATGCTATGAGGGATGCAAAGAGCAGAATTTTAGCCCCCGGGTGCCAGTAACATGTAAGACAGTGTTTTATTTTTATGCTCCTTAGCTGCCATAGATCATACACAGATAGAGTCTCCTCTCTCTGGCCCCTTATTTGTACTTTGTCATCATAAAAACACTGTAGCAACACCTTTATGCAAATAGTCTTCATTTTATTCACATCCCAAATAGACATGTGCATGGCGAAAAAATTTGGTTCGGTTCGGTTCGGATCGATTCAGATTTTTTCTAATTTCGGTTTGGAGCGATTCGAATTCGGAAAATTTTGAATAAATTCGGTTCGGATTTGTTTCGGATTAATTCGGATTCTAATAAATTCGGCTGGATTCGGTTCGATTCGGTTCGGAAATTCGGAATTTCGGTAAGTGTTAGGTGAGATTAGACTAGTATTATGTACTGTACATTAGGTGTTACCCATAGCAGAGTGATATAACCTAATATACTGTACAATACTAGTGTAATCCATGGCCATCCGAATCTACCGAATAAATCAGAATAAATCCGAAGTAATTCGGATTTATTCGGTAGATTCGGCACTATTTTAATTCGGAGATTCGGTTCGATCCGAATCTCCGAATTTGCTGAATTTTCTGAATTTCCGAATCGAACCGAACCGAATTGCACATGTCTAATCCCAAACATAACAACAACATTTCATGTCTATTTGATCTTATTCATGTTCCGCAAATACAATATCCTTGACTGCACATTAAGGGCTGGATTACAAGCGTAGTGCTAAATATCGCTTGCATGCAAGCGATATTAGTGCTCCACTTTGTAATACCAGCGCACAATTACAAGTAAATCAATATGCGAGCGCAAGATCGGTTTCGCATTGCTAGGAAACTGCGCACACAAGAGCGTGCTTCTATAAACCCCAAAGACCGCAATGTAAAGGCACTTTTCAGTACCATTTTTTTCTAACACCCTACTCTCACCAACTTTAAAGCCTCCAAACTGCCTAGTGCAATTATTTTTTATTAAAAAAAAAAAGCTATTTTTTTTAAAATAAAAAACTATAATGCCCTCTATTTTGAGGGCATTTCTGGCACTTTTAGAAAAGTAACCAGAGATCTAATCTCTGTTTAATTTTTGGAGCGCTAATTGCTACAGTGAGCTTGTGGTAGCAATAACCAGCCACTTGTAAATATACCTGTTTGCAGGTGAGCGATAATTTTGCACTCCACTTGTAATCTAGCCTTATTGCACGACAAGAAGAAGGTTCCTTGTGAGGACTTGTTTTGGACTGTGATTGCTGGGCTGAACTGAAATGTTTTCACCTATTTGTATTAGACTAATAGATGCTACAAAGGGGACTTTGGACATTCTGTTTAGCACTGGGTACCTGGTCACAGTGCATGTCAGATCCCAAAGTGTCCTTGAATGTAAAACAATTATAATAAAAAAAACTACCCTAGTGCAAATAACACATACAGACAATATTACACTTTCAGTATTAAGAGACTGTATGATCCAAAGACAAAAGAAATCTGACGTCTTCCCACTCTCTGCTGATTCTGTGTAACACAGTCAGTGGCGAGCTGTGTCACCCCAGGGTCTCCAAAGACATCGGGGCCTATTTATTAATGTGCGAGCGGACATGTCCGCCACACATCGATAAATGCAGACAGCATATGCTGTCGGCATTTATCATTGCACAAGCAGTTCCTGTGAACTGCTTGTGAAATGCCAACCCCTGCCGCTAGCAGGGGTTGTCAATCAGCCTAATCGTATAGGATCGGGGCGGATTAATGTCCGCAGTCTCAGAGCAGCAGTCAGGCTCGCGCAGAAACAGGGGCATCAATCTCCAATAGGAAGGTGAACATTCTGCCCCAATGGATGGAGATTACTGTATTATGATATATATGGGGAATTCCAATTTAAAAGCGCTGTAGCACTAAATAGCCTTCCCAAGGTTTATGTAACCATTAATCTCACCTTTGCTTTTATGTTTGCAAAGGTGTTTGGTGTCTCAAAAAAGTTATCACCAATTTACTGCTATTTCCTAAAGTGGAAAGCTAAAATTCAGTGAGGTCGATTCCAATCACACAATACGGACACCAGTTTCCAAACCTCACTCTTACTGTACAGACCCCAATTTCCAAACCTCACTCTTACTGTACAGACCCCAATTTCCAAACCTCACTCTTACTGTACAGACCCCAATTTCCAAACCTCACTCACACTATACAGACCCCAATTTCCAAACCTCACTCTTACTGTACAGACCCCAATTTCCAAACCTCACTCTTACTGTACAGACCCCAATTTCCAAACCTCACTCACACTGTACAGACCCAAGTACCAAACCTCCCTCACATTATACAGACCCCAATTTCCAAACCTCACTCACACTGTACAGACCCAAGTACCAAACCTCACTCACACTATACAGACCCCGATTTCCAATCCTCACTCACACTGTACAGACCCAAGTACCAAACCTCACTCACACTATACAGACCCCGATTTCCAAACCTCACTCTTACTGTACAGACCCCAATTTCCAAACCTCACTCTTACTGTACAGACCCCAATTTCCAAACTTCACTCTTACTGTACAGACCCCAATTTCCAAACCTCACTCTTACTGTACAGACCCCAATTTCCAAACCTCCCTTACACTATACATTCTCCAATTTCCAAACCTCACTCACACTTTACAGACCCCAATTTCCAAACCTTACTCTTACTGTACAGACCCCAATTTCTAAACCTTACTCTTACTGTACAGACCCTGATTTCCAAAACTCACTCACACTATACAGACCCCAATTGCCAAACCTTATTCACACTATACAGATCCCAATTTTTAAACCTCACTCACACTATACAGACCTCAATTTCTAAACCTCACTCTTACTGTACAGACCCTGATTTCCAAACCTCCCTCACACTATACAGACACCAATTTCTAAACTTCACTCACACCATACGGACCCCGATTTCCAAACCTCACTCATACTATACAGACCCTGATTTTCAAACCTCCCTCTTACTGTTTCACCCAACTTTGCAAACATCACTCACACTATGCTGACCCCGGTTTCCAAACCACACTCACACTGTACAGACCTAATTTCCAAGCCTCACTTACACTATAAAGAACCCCAATTTCCAAACCTCACTCACACTATACAGACTCCAATTTCCAAACCTCACTCACACTGTACAGACCCCAGTTTCCAAACTTCACTCACACTATACAGACTCTGATTTTCAAACTCCACTTGGTGACCAGTAACTGATATTTTAGCTACTGGATCTGCAGAAAACTGAGAGATTATATAAATTGTTTGAATTCCATCTGTAATAAATTGTTTTATCACTTTTGTTTAGAGCATATCATCTGTGTAACTTTTTCTGGCTATTTTTAGACCAGTAGAGTATTCTGTTTTGCACAGTTCCCAAATGATTTCTATCCTTTTGGTCATGCAGTATCCAGGACCCAGGACTGAGAGAAATACTCAAGATCTGGCTAGTGACTATAATTTGGTATTAATATTTTCAGCTTCTGTTTCTAATACAATTTATAGTACTGCTATTTCCTGCTGTTACAATGTACTGTGTGTATGTGAGCCTTAACTCTATTGACTTAACCCTTTGAGAGGGCAATAAGCCAATGCCCAGCATAATATCACAGCTAGTTGTGCAGCAAATAGATATTTTATGTAGACATATTCTCTCTGTCCTGCAGATTCACATGCTGCTTTTTTATTGTGTCTAAATAGCACATATATATGCAAATAACAATATATACTGAAGCTGACAGAATACATTATAATAATGGTCTACAAACAAAATCATATTATGTTTCAGAATTTTGAGTCACAGCCAGAAACGAATAAAATCTGAAATGTTTTTAATAAGCAATAAAGGGCTAGATTACAAGTGGTGTGCTAACTGTTGTGTGCAAGTGAAAAGGGATTTATAGCGGCTCTTTGCACGTGTCGGTAGTAGTGCGCGTATTACAGATTAAAAGTAAATGTGTTTGCTTGAGCAAAGTTGAAGTTAACACACGTTGGGATAGCACGACGTCAGAGCTCTGGTTAACTGTTACGCTGGATTAAAAAGGTGCACAAAAGACATAAAAAATACATTTAAAAGTACAGTTACACTCATGATAACACTAATAAAAATATTTTAAAAATATTGCATAAAAAAGTTATAATGGCTCAAAAAGGGAGTCATACATATATGGGGACAAAAATTTTATAATACGTGTGCAAAGAGATTCCTTCTAGCAGTGTTAACAATCGAGCGAAAGCGCTAAATAGCGCGTTACTTGTGCACCGACAAAAAAGAAAAGAAAAGAAAAAAAAAGAATAATTTCTTCCATTTTGTCAGAAATGTGTTCTAGGTTGTTTGGAATTAAACTCCATTAACCTTCTATTTCCTATAGGCAGCAGAGGATCAGCTGGACAGAAGTTTAAACTATATATAAAAACAAAAAAACTAGCAAAAACCACTACTGCTACAAGCCAGCAACAGAATAAACATTTTTTATTTTTTTTTATTTTTTTTAAAGTGCTCAGGATTGGCAAAGAACAAAAGTGAAGCTTATTGGCTAACACAGGAATCAGTAAGCTGACAAGAACATTGCTGGAATGTTATGGAACAGTGTACATGTAAAACTTATCCCACCTTTAAGGGCTAGATTTATTAAAGCTGAGGCATACAGGGGCAGGTATACGCAGATAATCAACATTGCACACGAGCGCAATTTTGCGCTCGCGTGCAATACCGCCCCCTGCCCGCACACAGCCAATTACGCGCTGGCAGGAGCTGTCAATCTCCTCGGTCGGACTCGACCGAGGAGATTGAATTTTGCCACTTTAGAGGTGGTGAAGAGCTTAGGGAAGCAGCGGTCCGGTGACCGCTGCTTGATAAATTACGACGAGCAAGTTCTTGTGAGAACTTGCAGCCATAGGGGCTTGATAAATCGAGCCCTAAGTAACCACAGGAGGAATGAGCAAGCACATTGTTTTGTCTCATGCATTCATTTGTTTGTTACTTTGTGTTTGTTCTGTTTAAAGGGCTGCTCATTTAGGGCCCTATTACAAGCTCTGATAGTAAACCTGTAACGCGAGCCGGTCAACATGCATGTTATCGCAAGAGTGAAACCCGACGCGTGCTAACTGTAGGACTTCACATTTCATGACGCGTTAACCTCTTCTCCCCATAGACTTCAATGGAGAGCGTGACTTAAAAAAACACCTATCGCTTGCGTGATTACCCGACCACGTTTAACCAAGTGCGCTCAACCTGACGTGAGTTATGCATATTTTACATCCCAATGTTCTTCATATAGAAGAACATGTTCTTTTTATTTTCAAATATATTGTTTTATATATAAAATTATTTTTTGTAAAAATATATCTATACCTATATAACTATATATGTACAGGAATAGATCTATACAGACTTATATAGGAATATATATTTAAAAATACAATTCGCCTAAGTGAAGAACATTGGGATGTAAAATATTTTCAGTAAATACACAGTAGAATACTCAGTAAAACAAATGATAAAATAAAAATGATTTTTAATGTTTTAGGGTATTTGACTGGAAAGGGCTGCAAAGTATGTATATGTATATAAATATATATAAAATAGAATATTGCCGCACATCCACTTCTATATTATCAAAACATTTTAAATATTGCAAAAAATCACCTAAGCTCATATATTAAAATTGGGATCTTAGTCACACAATAGGGCCATATTTTGCTTAAGCCAGTCACCAATTTACACGGTGTCCCAGTGTTGACTGGTCCTAACACTGATTGTCCAATGATAAATGCCAACAGTGTTTCTGGGCTATAAACATTTCTGCTTCAACTATGCATTTAAGAATGAGCCTCCCTGGCTTTCTACACACTTCCAAAATCTTCTAATGAGAGCACCTGAGCAACTGGGGGGTGGGGTGCTAAAAACTATGAAGGTGGTTAGCCTTCCTTTAAATACAAATACAAATGTTTCTGCACACCTTACACAATTATTTTATTCACATAAAGGCTTGTCTGTTTCAACCAATCAGACACCTGGAAAAATTATTTCATGCAAACTGTGAGTAATTTCATTTCCAACTAAAAGTCACATCAAAACATACTTGCAATTCATCAGATGAACATTTATTTCCACCTCCTACGTTAATTATTTTAACTTAATCTGTTTTTATCATATGCTTTGAACACTATAGCATGAATTTATTGTGAATTTATTGTCAATTTTAAATTGTGATTAAGGAATTTTAATATATAATATACGCAAGGTAATAGAGCTCTTTACCACTTATTATCCTATCAGAATATATTATCTAGTCCAATATTGTTTTGTATGGCAACAATTAAATATTTTGTTTTTTAACCTCTTGTAGTCATATTTTCACTCAATTTTCACCTATTTGTTTACCTTATCACAGCGCAATATATATTATGATTGAATTTTGAAACCAATACGAGAAGCTCATTTAAAGGTCACGGTAACACATATTATTTATGTATTGAAATACACACAGCTCCCCTCACTTGTTTTTTACCCCATTGATCCCTCACAGTTGTTTGAAGGAACAGCTGTTTATCAGGGTTGAGCTGTCTCAATCCAATAGGTGCACTCACTCTTAACTGTTTTTCACTTGTGAACTGCTGGTGCAATGCAGCCCCCTGCAGATTCGCTGCCAATCAGCCGCTAGCAGGGGGTGTAAATCAACCTGATCATATTCGATCGGGTTGATTTCTGCCCGCCGCCTCAGAGCAGGCGGACAGGTTATGGAGACCACTGCTTCATAACTTCTGTTATGAAACAAGGGGTCTCAAGCTTCATACGGAGTTTGATAAATATGCCCCAACAGGTGTATTACAGGTATTTGTATTCCCAGACCATGATGGAAGTGAAAGATTTGCTGCCAAAGCAAAAGTAAGCTCTTAATTATCAATAATGAAGGTCCAATATGTATTAGTGTTGGTTTTTCACTAAACCATTGATATTAATCCATAAAGGCTGCAATTAACAAATTATCATTTTTTTCTTAACTTTATAAATGAAACCCTCAAACACTTCATTACAATCATAAATGCCAATTTAATTTGTGTGCAAGTTTGATAACTTAAATGTGTGATTTAATTATATTTTATCTTTTTATATTAAAAAAACACGCCAACTGCATGCAAAGATTTGTAACATTGAAAAACAGAATAATAGAAAAGTGTAGAAATTGAAAAGTATAAAAATTTGGAAAAGTCTTTCCTCATAGGAATAGCATCCACTGAAAAGTCTTCATGCACGGTGACCTTTAGTTGTAGATTTACTAGGAGGCAAGCGGACATGATTCACTTCAACCTCGCTAAATGCAGACAGTATACCCTGTCAGCATTTAACATTGCACAAGCATTTCTGGTGAACTGCTTGTGCAATGCCACCCCCTGCTCACTGGCGGCCAATCAGCCCCTATCGGATCAGATCGGATGATTTCAGTCCGCCACCTAAGAGGTGGCAGAGAAGTTAAGGAGCAGCGATCTTACAACCGCTGCTTCTTAACTTCCGTTTCAGGCAGACCTGAAACATGGAGCTTCGAAGCAACATCCGCTGCTTAATAAATGGGCCCCTTAGCCTCAGACACCATTGAAAACTTGTGATAAGGGTTATTGTGGGCTTTCAAAAGGATTGTTTGTTCGTAAAGGGACCAGAGGTTTGGGAAGTGGCTTTATATATATATTATTACAGCACACTCGATAGTACCCAGAACATGACCAAGCAAAAATTCAAAAATATCAAGATCATGGAGTCAAGGTCAGAATAACAAATTTTGTAAAAGACAAGCAAGGCAGATCCCAAGTAAGAATTTAGAGATAATGGGGCCGATTTAAGAAAGTGCGAGCGGACATGATCCGATATAGCGTATCATGTTCGCTGCACATTGATAAATGCCGACAGCATATGCTGTTGGCATTTATCATTGCACAAGCAGTTCTTGTGAACTGCTTGTGCAATGCCGCCCCCTGCAGATTCGCGGCCAATTGGCCACTTGCAGGGGGTGTCAATCAGCCTGATCATATAGGATCGGGCGGATTAAAGTCCGCGGCCTCAGAGCAGGCGGAAAAGTTATGGTGCAGCGGTCTTTAGACCGCTGCATCATAACTTCTGAGACAGGGGCATCCAATCAGAGCTTGATCATTCGGCCCAGAAGTCGGGGAAAGGTCTGCAGCAGGCTGGTAATGGTTTATCAAAATCAAAGTAAAAAAAGAGGTGGATCAGAACAAGCAAGCCATCAACACTGCACACAATGATCACATGGAGTAGGCAAACAAAAAGGAGTCAGGCGTTGGATTGTAACAGATAAGAATGCTATAAGACTAATAGTATATACACCACCAACATAAACAGAGCCACACTGATTCATGAAATAACTTATTCTAACCATCCAGAAAAAAAACCCAATAGCATATGTGCGAGATGTTCAATAGCACACCTCATGGGAGAGTCACGTACCTCCTCATAAGCACAAGTGTCAACTATGGACTACATACAACTAAAGAGTGATAAAAACAAAATAACTTGTAAGTTTCAAAATCAGATTCTATTAAGTAAGTAACAGAAAAAGTATTGTTGTCATATTGGTCCCACAGAGAATCTTCCTTTAGTAGATTGTGATTCCTTTTAATTGACCAACAAAATCAAGTTGTTTTCTTTATTCCATAAACTTTCAAGACCTTGCATTTGAGTGTTAAAACCACTAAAATTATTATTTTTTGTGCTCTGCAATTTGTGCTCGGATTACTAGTTGAAAGTAAAAAGTTTGCAAAGTTATGGTAAAAAATAAAAAGTTTGAGAAGTCGTGAACTCAACATCGCATTCTGTCATAAACTTCAAAGAAGCCGAAAAACACCCACAAATCTCGCAAACACAACTGTAGTTATTTAAAAGCCCGCCATAAGAAGATAATATTGCTTGTTTCATAATCCAATGTTCTGTACATAGCAAAATATGCTCTATTTATTCTTAAAGATATATTTAAATATATATTCGATGGATTTTTGCACAAATACTGTATATATATATATATATAAATAAATATATATATATATATATATATATATATATATATATATATATATATATATATATATATATACAAAACATGGAAAGGGGCTGCACTCTCTGACTGGACTGGGTTCACATCCCATAACCCTGCAACATTATCAGCCCTGGGTGCTCAGTGGCACTCACAAGAAGCTGTGCTGTCTGCAGAGTCACAGGCAGCTAACCCCAGACAGGTCTGGGTGCAAGGCCCATTACAAAAAAAATTACAAAACAAATTAATTCAACACACAGAGAAAGTCCAGCACTCACTCACAAGCTCTCAGCTAAGATTTAAAAGCAAGTTCAGCAGCAATTTCTTCAGTCTCAATCGGCCATAGAAAAATGAACCATTTGCTTTCCAGTGAGAGCTTTTATGTATTGAGAACAGGGGTTTTCAAAGTCTTAGGCAGGTGGCCTCCCTGTGAAAAAAATTAAAAGAAACCCTCCCCCATAATAGAAAATTGTAATATTTATTTTTAATTTTAATTGGAGCAACTGACATCTGACCCAGGGGTTACACATAGCTCTCAAAAGCTGATTCTACTCAACCAACAGAAAGACCTTTACTCACATTTCAATTTCACTTTGTTACGTTTGTATTAAATGCAGATTACTGATCAAGACAGAGTTGACCTCCGTGACTTTTGTCCACCTATATCCCACCCTTTATTCCCACATGACAGGACAATTGTCATTGTTGGCTCTTAAAAACTGTTCTGCGTTTTGCCAAAATCAGCTGCTGCTTGTGTTTTCCATAGGATATTGTTAAGTGTCACTGCGCCCGCTTCTCCCCTTATATACTCTAGCGTCCCTCTCGGGAGGTTGCCTCACACTTTGAAAACCACTGATTTAGTGAGTTGTAGGAAATCCACCTAAGTATACTGACACCTGCCAAGTTTTCTTTGGCTTATGCACAGATCTGCCTGCAAAGTTTTGATTTATGTAGTTGATATGACAAAGCACGTACACTCTATTCTCTGTTCTAAACTCTATTGATGTTTATGTAAATTATACATTAAACAGATCCATAAATATTGATATAAATGAATTATTCATTTGAGGATAAAAGTAATAAATTGCTGTGATTTTTTCATTTTACATTTTGAATATGTTTGTGGCTTTATGAACAATTGTAAAGCAATATTTATTTTTTCTGTCTCTTTTTCTCTTTCTCATGATACAATAAAATGGACAGTCTAGTTAAAATTAAACTTTCATGATTCAGTGAGAGCAGCAATTTTAAGCGACTTTCTAATATACTCCTATTATCATTTTTTCTTCGTTCTTTTGGTATCTTTATTTGAAAAAGCAGGAATAAAGGCTTAGGAGATGGCTATTTTTTGGTTCAGCACCTGGTAAGCATTCGCTGATTGTTGGCTACATTTAGACACTAATGTAAATTAGAAAGTTGCTTAAAATTAAACCATGAAAGTTTAATTTCGACAAGACTGTCGCCTTTAAATTAAAGGCTGAGAATGTATTTTTTCCTTAGGTATGTCTAGCTGTCTTATCTTATAAATCAAATGCAGTTAACTGTTGGACGATCTCTCTATTATCTAAATCACATAATGCTATTATCCCCAAGTTTTAAATGTAATTATCTTTATTATGTAGTTGCATAAATGAGACTATATTTTCCATGTGAACAGTTTTTATTTTTCCTACTGAGATAGCCACGATTACATTCCTAGTTCCCCACAGGCACAATAAGTTGCTATTGTAAGATGGCAGAATGAAAGTCATTTCAGAATGTAATTACCTTGCTGAGTACAAAACTAACTGGCCAGAACATAACCCACCTCTTTAGTTTTTTAAAATCTGATTAAACAAATCTCTGCATACATTTATTTATATACCAGGCAATCTGTAACTCAATTTGTAGGTTGTTTATGGTTATAAATGGTTATTTTAATATTGCTTTTGTAAATCCTTTTACTACTCTTGAATGTTTGTTTTTATAAAATGTTATTGATTTTAAAAGAAGGAGGGGGAAAAGAATTATGTGCACAGATCTGACAAATAAATGTTTTTGGTTTTTCAGTCCAGTAACATTTGTATCATACTTTTGAATTAAACATCTACCCAACAATGACTATTGCAGAGCGTGAGTGCTGTTAACATAAATGATAAATGAGCCAGCTGGTTTATCTAAACTATGAAACTTTTTAGATGTGTTTTTTATGTTTCAGAGTCAGTGCCGTGTTATCTAGTGTTACTGTAAAACTTGTTTATATGTACTTATGTTTCAGAGTCAGTGCCGTGTTATCTAGTGTTACTGTAAAACTTGTTTATATGTACTTATGTTTCAGAGTCAGTGCCGTGTTATCTAGTGTTACTGTAAAACTTGTTTATATGTACTTATGTTTCAGAGTCAGTGCCGTGTTATCTAGTGTTACTGTAAAACTTGTTTATATGTACTTACGTTTCAGAGTCAGTGCCGTGTTATCTAGTGTTACTGTAAAACTTGTTTATATGTACTTATGTTTCAGAGTCAGTGCCGTGTTATCTAGTGTTACTGTAAAACTCGTTTATATGTACTTATGTTTCAGAGTCAGTGCCGTGTTATCTAGTGTTACTGTAAAACTTGTTTATATGTACTTATGTTTCAGAGTCAGTGCCGTGTTATCTAGTGTTACTGTAAAACTTGTTTATATGTACTTATGTTTCAGAGTCAGTGCCGTGCTATCTAGTGTTACTGTAAAACTTGTTTATATGTACTTACGTTTCAGAGTCAGTGCCGTGTTATCTAGTGTTACTGTAAAACTTGTTTATATGTACTTATGTTTCAGAGTCAGTGCCGTGTTATCTAGTGTTACTGTAAAACTTGTTTATATGTACTTATGTTTCAGAGTCAGTGCCGTGTTATCTAGTGTTACTGTAAAACTTGTTTATATGTACTTACGTTTCAGAGTCAGTGCCGTGTTATCTAGTGTTACTGTAAAACTTGTTTATATGTACTTATGTTTTAGAGTCAGTGCCGTGTTATCTAGTGTTACTGTAAAACTTGTTTATATGTACTTATGTTTCAGAGTCAGTGCCGTGTTATCTAGTGTTACTGTAAAACTTGTTTATATGTACTTATGTTTTAGAGTCAGTGCCGTGTTATCTAGTGTTACTGTAAAACTTGTTTATATGTACTTATGTTTCAGAGTCAGTGCCGTGTTATCTAGTGTTACTGTAAAACTTGTTTATATGTACTTATGTTTCAGAGTCAGTGCCGTGTTATCTAGTGTTACTGTAAAACTTATTTATATGTACTTATGTCTCAGAGTCTGTGCTCTTGTTATCTAGTGTACTGTAAAACTTGTTTATATGTACTTATGTCTCAGAGTCTGTGCTCTTGTTATCTAGTGTTACTGTAAAACTTGTTTATATGTACTTATGGAACACCAGGGCCAGGGCCAGCTTCCTGCTACAGATTCTCCTTAGGTGCGTGCAGGTGCATACTGCTGAAATTTAAAGGGGCCGTGTCATAATTACCAGAACTCTTACCTGGAGGCTTCAGGTGTGGGAGTTCCTATAAAAGCTCACTCAGACCATCACTCTGAGCTGAGATATTACCTTACCTACCTTGTACCTGAGTTTTGCATACGTACCATGCACCTGTATATGCTCACCTGGTTCCTGAAAGCCAGGCATACTTACCTTATACCTGTGTATGCTTACCTTGTTCCAGAGACCAAGCATACTTACCTGATACCTGTGTATGCTCACTGTGTTCCAGAGACCAAGCTTACTCACCTGTTATAGGCGTATGCTCACCTTGTTCCAGAGACCAAGCATACTTACCTGTACATGTGTATGCTCACCTGGGTCCTGAAAACCAAACAGACTTGTCTGATACGTGTGAATGCTCTCTTTGTTTCTGAAGCTGTGCCTGCTGTACCTATCTGATATTCCATGACAGTCTCGCCAACAGTACCCTCTGGGTATCCTGTGCCTGCTAAGAAACCTGTGTCTACCATACTAGTGACAGATTTTCTCAAACCAGCTGTACTTGCTGTACCTTTCTAGTATGCCATGACAGTCTTCCTGTGTCTGTTGAGTATCCTGTGTCAGCTTTCCTCCATCCCACTGTACCTGCTGTACCTACAGTGTCCACTTGACTTTGCTACTGCAACCTACTCAAGTATTCTGAACGATGTATTAGACTTAAGTGTTCTGCATTATTATTATTATACTTTATTTATGAAGAGCCATCATATTCCGCAGCGCTGTCCATGGATACAGTTCATTTAAATAAAACAATATTATAAAACTTGTAAGAGACAGGACAAAATATACAAACACATACAGGAGGAATTGAGGGCCCTATTCCCGTTGGAACTTATAATCTAGAAGGGTGGGAACTTGAGAAACAGGAGGTGGGGACTGCAAGATTGAATGAGGGAAATGTTGTTAGGTAAGAGAAATATTATTGAGTTGGCTGGTAGGCTTCTCTGAACAGAAAAGTCTCCAGAGAGCATTTAAAGGAAGAAAGATTAGGGCAAAGCCTGAGAGCACAGGGGAGAGTGTTCCAGAGGGTAGGTGCTGCATGACAGAAGTCCTGCAGTCTAGCAGGAGAATAGGTGATAGTCGCAGATGAAAGGAGCAGGTCATTGTTGGATCTTAGTGGGCGGGCTGGAGTATACTTGTTTATTAGAGATGATAGGTAGAGGGGAGCGGTGTTGGAGAGCGCTTTGTATGCAAGGGTGAGAATTTTGAATTTAATCCTGCTGTGAACGGGGAGCCAATGAAGGGACTCGCAGAGAGGTGCAGCAGATACAGAGCGACGGGAAATGTGGATCATCCTGGCAAAGGCATTTAGGATGGATTGAAGGGGGGAGAGGCAGGAAAGAGGAAGGCCAGTAAGTAGGTTATTGCAGTAGTCAAGTCGGGAAATAACAAGGGAATGGATTATTTGCTTTGTGGTGTTAGCGCACAGAAAAGGTTGAATATTTGAAATATTGTGTAGATGGTTGCGGTAGGATGTAGAAAGTGATTGGATATGGGGGAAGAAGGATAGATTTGAGTCAAGTGTAACTTCGAAGCAGGACTTGGGGCGATGGGAAAATGGTGATGCCGTCAAGAGGGATAGAGAAGTCAGAAGTTGGAGTAGAGCTTGAGGGGGGGGGGGGATTAGAAGGAGCTCAGCCTTGGAAATGTAATCTTTAGGTGGTGAGAGGCCATCCATGAAGAAATACCAGATAAGCAGTCGCTTACATGAGAGAGGACAGAGGGAGAGAGTGCAGGGGTAGAGAGGTAGATATGGGTGTCATCAGCATACTTTGGTTTTTCAATGTATCTGTTCCTGCATTCTGAGTTCCGCACATCCTAACCTTCTCACAATTGTAAATACATATTTTAATATATATCTGTAAATACCTCTACACCTATTCATTGACATAAGAAACAACAATGTATGCTGGTGCCCTTTTCATAAGAGACTAACGGCTAGATTTAGAGTTTGGCGTTAGCCGTCAAAAGCCGCGTTAAGGGGTCCTAACGCTGCTTTTTACCGTGCGCTGGTATTTAGAGTCAGGCAGGAAAGGGTCTAATGCTCACTTCCTTACCGCGACTCCAGGCTACCGCAGATCCCCTTACGCCAATTGCGTATCCTATCTTTTCTATGGGATCTGCCTAACGCCGGTATTTGGAGTCTTGGAAGAAGTGAGCGGTAAACCCTCTACGACAAGACTCCTACCGACAAAAAAAAGTCAGTAGTTAAGAGCTTTATGGGCTAACGCGTGAATATAAAGCTCTTAACTACTGTTCTACAAACACCCATAAACTACCTATGTACCCCTAAACTGAGGCCCCACACCACCACCGCCTACATTATCCCTATGAACCCCTAATCTGCTGCCCCTAACATCGCCGACCCCTATATTATATTTATTAACCCCTAATCTGCCCCCCCAACATCGCCGCTACCGAACTACACTTATTAACCCCTAATCTGCTGACCGGACCTCACAGCCACTATAATAAATGTATTAACCCCTAAACGCCGCACTCCCGCCTCGCAAACACTATAATAAATTTTATTAACCCCTAATCTGCCCTCCCTAACATCGCCACCACCTACCTACAATTATTAACCCCTAATCTCCTGCCCGCAACGTCACCGCTACTATAATAAAGTTGTTAACCCCTAAACCTAACTCTAACCCTAACCCTAACACCCCCCTAACATAAATATCATTTAAATTAAACGAAATAATATTCCTACAATTAAATAAATTAATCCTATTTAAAACTAAATACTTACCTATAAAATAAACCCTAATATAGCTACAATATAATTAATAATTACATTGCAGCTATTTTAGGATTTATATTTATTTTACAGGCAACTTTGTATTTATTTTAACTAGGTACCACAGCTATTAAATAGTTAATAACTATTTAATAGCTACCTAGTTAAAATAAGTACAAAATTACCTGTAAAATAAATCCTAACCTAAGTTACAAATACACCTAACACTACACTATCATTAAATTAATTAAATAAATTACATACAATTAGCTAAGTTAAAATACAATAAAATAAACTATTCTATAATACAAAAAAAAAAAAACACTAAATTACAAAAAATAAAAAAGAATTACAAGAAGTTTAAACTATTTACACCTAATCTAAGCCCCCTAATAAAATAAAAAATCCCCCCAAAATAAAAAAATGCCCTACCCTATTCTAAACTACCAAAGTAATCAGCTCTTTTACCAGCCCTTAAAAGGGCTTTTTGCGGGCCATTGCCCCAAAGTAATCAGCTCTTTTACCTGAAAATAAAAATACAATACCCCCCAACATTACAACCCACCACCCACATACCCCTACTCTAACCCACCCAAATCCCCCTTAAAAAAAACTATCGCTAACCCCCTGAAGATCATCCTACCTTGAGTAGTCTTCACCCAGCCGAGCCGAATTCTTCATCCAAGGTGCGCAGAGGAGGTCCTTCATCCGGTAGAAGTCTTCATCCAAGCGGGGCAAGAAGAGGTCCTCCATCCGGTAGAAGTCTTCATCCAGGCGGCGTCATCAATCTTCATCCATCCGGAGTGGAGCCATCTTCAAAGGAGCCGACGTGGAGCCATCCTCTTCAACCGACGATTTCCAGACGAATGAAGGTTCCTTTAAGGGACGTCATCCAAAATGGCGTCCCTTCATTTCTGATTGGCTGATAGAATTCTATCAGCCAATCGGAATTAAGGTAGAAAAAATCTGATTGCTGATGCAATCAGCCAATCATATTGAAGTTCAATCCGATTGGCTGATCCAACCAGCCAATCGTATTGAGCTCGCATTCTATTGGTTGTTCTGATCAGCCAATAGAATGCAAGCTCATTCCGATTGGCTGATTGGATCAGCCAATCGGATTGAACTTCAATATGATTGGCTGATTTCATCAGCCAGTAGTAAGAAGTGAATACAGCGCCAACAAGAGGCCAAGGGATAAATATACTCACAGAGAGATAAAAGAAGATTATTTAATGAACCATGTTAAAAAAGCATCAGTAATAAAAGACTATATATA
Source organism: Bombina bombina (assembly GCF_027579735.1). Lineage (NCBI taxonomy): Eukaryota > Metazoa > Chordata > Amphibia > Anura > Bombinatoridae > Bombina > Bombina bombina. Next base: position 186,362,531 of record NC_069509.1, read on the forward strand.
AAAAATGTAAAAAGCACATATAAATAAAATTACAAATACAGGAATATCTTACAGAAGCGGCTCAAAGGGCCAAAGCTGATAATTACAATAAAAACAGAGGTAATAACAGGTGATCAGTGTGAGTGGTACACCAGAATAAGAGTGTATACTAATAAAACAGAATTAGCCTAAGTACAACTGTAGCAAGTGCATCAAGCAAAAAACTAATAAACAATAATACAAACAATAGTGTTCAAAATTAGTGTTACAAAAATAGTGTTCCAAAAAATAGAAAAATGCACTGCAGTGCAAAAAAAGGGGGGTAGCAAAATAATTGTATAGATACAATCAAATATTGAGTGAGTGCAAATGGATATAAAAATGCTAGCTACTTAATCCAGTGCGGTTAAGATATAATTAAATAAAATACACAATATGCAATAACATAAAAAATAAAATACACAATATGCAATAACATAAAAAATAAAATATAAAATATAATCCAAAAAAGTGTTCAAAAAAGTTGATCAACAAATGTTAGTGAAGAACAAAAATAAGTCAATCAAAACTAAAAAATGGAAAAAATGGGTGATGAAAAGGAAGGTGAAAGTGAGGAAATTGATTCCTTCCAATGTTAGTTACTTTAACAGATCCAAATTCCTGAGTGTGGTTGCTGAAGTAGCTGATTGGATCCTAGCACCTGTCAGCTGCTCCTATGGTATCCTAAAAAGTGTCCCTGTAAAAAAAGAAATTCACAACATAGTGTATCCAATATGAGAATGAAGTAAAGATTAAAGTAATGCTTACCAATATGTCAACGCGTTTCTGCCCTCAAAAAAGGGCCTTTCTCAAGACCTCTTCTCTTCTTTTTTTACAGGGACACTTTTTAGGATACCATAGGAGCAGCTGACAGGTGCTAGGATCCAATCAGCTACTTCAGCAACCACACTCAGGAATTTGGATCTGTTAAAGTAACGAACATTGGAAGGAATCAATTTCCTCACTTTCACCTTCCTTTTCATCACCCATTTTTTCCATTTTTTAGTTTTGATTGACTTATTTTTGTTCTTCACTAACATTTGTTGATCAACTTTTTGAACACTTTTTTGGATTATATTTTATATTTTATTTTTTATGTTATTGCATATTGTGTATTTTATTTTTTATGTTATTGCATATTGTGTATTTTATTTAATTATATCTTAACCTCACTGGATTAAGTAGCTAGCATTTTTATATCCATTTGCACTCACTCAATATTTGATTGTATCTATACAATTATTTTGCTACCCCCCTTTTTTTGCACTGCAGTGCATTTTTCTATTTTTTGTAACACTATTTTTGTAACACTAATTTTGAACACTATTGTTTGTATTATTGTTTATTAGTTTTTTGCTTGATGCACTTGCTACAGTTGTACTTAGGCTAATTCTGTTTTATTAGTATACACTCTTATTCTGGTGTACCACTCACACTGATCACCTGTTATTACCTCTGTTTTTATTGTAATTATCAGCTTTGGCCCTTTGAGCCGCTTCTGTAAGATATTCCTGTATTTGTAATTTTATTTATATGTGCTTTTTACATTTTTTATATATAGTCTTTTATTACTGATGCTTTTTTAACATGGTTCATTAAATAATCTTCTTTTATCTCTCTGTGAGTATATTTATCCCTTGGCCTCTTGTTGGCGCTGTATTCACTTCTTACTACTTGTGCATATTTTTTGGAGGTTGGTTAGGATCTCTGTTTGGATACAGCTTGGGGATTACCTTAGCGCTTGTACACACACCCTTTTTGACTATTGATTTCATCAGCCAATCAGATTTTTTCTACCTTAATTCCAATTGGCTGATAGAATTCTATCAGCCAATCGGAATTGAAGGGACGCTATCTTGGATGACGTCCCTTAAAGGAACCTTCATTCATCGTGAAGTCGTCGGTTGAAGAGGATGGCTCTGCGTCAGCTCCTTTGAAGATGGCTCCGCTCCGGATGGATGAAGATTGAAGACGCTGCCTGGATGAAGACTTCTACCGGATGGAGGATCTCTTCTTGCCCCGCTTGGATGAAGACTTCTACCGGATGCAGGACCTCCTCTGCGCACCTTGGATTAAGAATTTGGCTTGGCTGGGTGAAGACGACTCAAGGTAGGATGATCTTCAGGGGGGTTAGCAATGTTTTTTTTAAGGGGGGTTTGGGTGGGTTAGAGTAGGGGTATGTGGGTGGTGGGTTGTAATGTTGGGGGGGGTATTTTATTTTTATTTTCAGGTAAAAGAGCTGATTACTTTGGGGCAATGCCCCGCAAAAAGTCCTTTTAAGGGCTGGTAAAAGAGCTGATTACTTTGGTAGTTTAGAATAGGGTAGGGTATTTTTTTATTTTGGGGGGGATTTTTTATTTTATTAGGGAGCTTAGATTAGGTGTAATTAGTTTAAACTTCTTGTAATTCTTTTTTATTTTTTGTAATTTAGTGTTTGTTTTTTTTGTATTATAGAATAGTTTATTTTATTGTATTTTAATTTATGTAATTGTAGGTAATTTATTTATTTAATTAATTTAATGATAGTGTAGTGTTAGGTGTATTTGTAACTTAGGTTAGGATTTATTTTACAGGTAATTTTGTACTTATTTAACTAGGTAGCTATTAAATAGTTATTAACTATTTAATAGCTATTGTACCTAGTTAAAATAAATACAAAGTTGCCTGTAAAATAAATATAAATCCTAAAATAACTACAATGTAACTATTAGTTATATTGTAGCTATATTAGGGTTTATTTTCTAGGTAAGTATTTAGTTTTAAATAGGAATAATTTATTTAATTTTAGGAATATTATTTTGTTTAATTAAAATGATATTTAAGTAAGGGGGGTGTTAGGGTTAGAGTTAGGTTTAGGGGTTAATAATTTTATTATAGTAGTGGCGACATTGTGGGCGGGAGATTAGGGATTGATAATTGTAGGTAGGTGGCGGCGATGTTAGGGAGGGCAGATCAGGACTTATTACTATTTATTATAATGTTTGTGAGGCGGGAGTGGGGCGGTTTAGGGGTTAATACATTTATTATAGTGGCGGCGAGGTCCGGTCAGCAGATTAGGGGTTAATAAGTGTAGGTAAGGTAGCGGCAGTGTTGGGGGGGCAGATTAGGGGTTAATAAATATAATATAGGTGTTGGCGATGTTAGGGGCAGTAGAATAGGGGTTCATAGCTATAATGTAGGTTGCGGCAGTGTACATAGCGGCAGTTTAGGGGTTAATAAGAATAATGCAGGTGTCAGCGATAGCAGGGGCGGCAGATTAGGGGTTAATAAGTGTAAGGTTAGGGGTGTTTAGACTCGGGGTTCATGTTAGGGTGTTAGCTGCAGACTTAGAGAGTGTTTCCCCATAGGAAACAATGGGGCTGCGTTAGGAGCTGAATGCTGCTTTTTTGCAGGTGTTAGGTTTTTTTTCAGCCCAAACTGCCCCATTGCTTCCTATGGGGAAATCGTGCATGAGCACGTTTTTCCAGCTTACCGCTACCGTAAGCAACGCTGGTATTGAGGGTTGAAGTGGAGCTAAATTAGGCTCAACGCTCCCTTTTCTGAGCCTAATGCAGCCACTCAGACAACTCTAAATACCAGCGTTGTTTGAAGGGTGCACTGGGAAAAAAAGCAGCGTTAGCTACGCGGGTCTTTACCGACAAAACTCTAAATCTAGGCGTAAGTATTTGATATGAATTTATAGGTAAGTAAAGAGTCCCTTTTGGAGGAGTCCTTTAGTAAATATAATTGTTGTGATGACTGTGCAAGGGGCTCCAAAATAACAGTTTACTTAGTCCCAAATGGATAAAGTACTTATCTTTTCTCCAGCGGATAGTGCTGCTGCGGCAAGGCAGCTAGGTGAACACGTCTCCGTTATCTCCTCCTGTGTTTGTGGAGCTGAAAGAAGATCTGGACAACTTCTGAGGGTGAGATTTGCAAGGCGAGAAAGCCTCCCAAGATACTCCTCCAGGGAATGTGCCAGGGTAAAACCAACTTCTCAATACTGCTCCTAGTAGCTTGTCTGTGCTGTCTCAGCTCCACACAAAAGGTATAATGATTTCTCGTCTGCTCCGAGGTTCTGACGTCAGCTGGTTAATACGCCTACGATAGGCTCAGGAGGAGGGTGTGTATAATCTGCAATCTGCAAGGAATTTGCAGGTAGAGTCCGCTGTATAGGAGAATAGGGAGGGGTCTAGTGGCTCAAGCGGTATTTCCGTCCGCTATAGAATGCAATAATTCAAGACAAAAAAGAGCCACAAAAGATCCGTTCTTGATAAGCGAAGAAAGTTCTTATTTATTCAGAGGTGTGATATCAGGTACATACAAAAGAACACCTGACGCGTTTCATGCATGCGTGGATGCGCTTCATCAGAGGCTAGTGATTCACAAGGTGTGGAGACTTTTAAAGAGCGGAGTGGCCAATCGGGATTTATAGTGTACTAACCAATCAGGTATTGTAAAACCCTAATTAGATGGCCAATCCTCTCTCTTCGTACTCCAATTCATTGTGAAAGTCAATAGGCATAGTAATTGAATAGCTGTATATACATAGTATACAATTTGATATATATGGTACATAATTTTAACATATAGCAACATAAATAACAGCATAAAAATAAAATAAAATAATTAAAGTTTGTGCAAGAGATGTGTTATTGTAATACATGTCCATGTGCAATTAGTGCAATTCAAACAATTTTGGATAATATATATATATATATATATATATATATATATATATATATATATATATATATATATATATATATATGAACATCAAAATGAATGATAATGGTAAGTAAAACATCCTATAGATATAAACATAAATTATTTGTCCCGATCAAGTTATGATAGTGGATGATATCCGTAATTGATATCTGTAATCCCAATGTATTTTTGGCTCCAAATAAAGAATATAATGGAGACATTCAAATACAATAAATAAGTCTCCTTAAAGTAACAGTGTATACTCAATATTCCTATTCTTCGAGCCAGATTTAATACTCACTTGAAACGTACATAATGCACTTAAAAAATAACTAGACTAGACAAACAAAAAGAAAACACAAACTATGTATATGTAAATAATTCCTTAAGCTAAATAAGGGTGTAAAAAGAAAAAACTTGGTATACAAAACAATCAAGAAAACTTTGATAAACTAAAACACAAATAAATATATTTTTTATAAAAAATGACTAAAGATAAGAGTAAAAATAGAAAGAAAATAAAAAATGAGAATAAAGACAAAAATGAAGATTGAAAATTGTAAATAAAAATTAAGGGGGAGAAGAATAAAAATAATTAATAATAAAAGAGAAAAGGTTTACTTGATCCCAGTGGTGGGAAGGGGATAAATATATATATCATAATGTTGTAAAATATGATTGTTTTATAGTCACAAATCCAGTATTTGAAAAACAGAGTAATGGCAAGAGAACTATATATCAGTAAATAAATCTACATCCATCCTTTTATTCATCCCATCGGGGTATTTGGTCTGAAGTTTCATAATCCAAAATACCTCCTTTTTGATGAGTTTTTTTAGTCTATCCCCTCCGCTAGGATGTTTTTGTTTTTGATCAATGGCAATAAAGGAAAAATAATTTTGGCTTAATCCATGTATACGGAGGTTCTCTTTCTTCAAGCGACAGGAGGTGTTGACATATTCTGTCCTTCAACAAACGAGTGGTGACTCCCACATACTGCTGGAGACAGCACTTGCAAGTGATAAGATAGATAACATATTGTGATGTACAATCCAATCTATCCCTACTATGAAAAACATCTCCTGTCACACTTGAAGAAAAGGAACTTGTTTTGGTGGTAAAATGACAACTTTTACAAGGTATGTGCCCACACTTGAAGGATCCTTTCTTATCATTCAACCAGGTTTCTTTTAAAGGAGTTTTTCCAGCAAACTTTTTCCTGGTTATATCACTTATCGTGGGTGCCTTTTTTTGCTATGCATTTAATACCTTTTGCAATTATCTCAGAGTGTCATCACCCTTTAAAATAGACAAATTTCTCTTAATTATATTACAGACCTCTTTATATTGATTGCTGTATTGGGTAATAAATACAGGGAGTGCAGAATTATTAGGCAAGTTGTATTTTTGAGGATTAATTTTATTATTGAACAACAACCATGTTCTCAATGAACCCAAAAAACTCATTAATATCAAAGCTGAATAGTTTTGGAAGTAGTTTTTAGTTTGTTTTTAGTTATAGCTATTTTAGGGGGATATCTGTGTGTGCAGGTGACTATTACTGTGCATAATTATTAGGCAACTTAACAAAAAACAAATATATACCCATTTCAATTATTTATTTTTACCAGTGAAACCAATATAACATCTCAACATTCACAAATATACATTTCTGACATTCAAAAACAAAACAAAAACAAATCAGTGACCAATATAGCCACCTTTCTTTGCAAGGACACTCAAAAGCCTGCCATCCATGGATTCTGTCAGTGTTTTGATCTGTTCACCATCAACATTGCGTGCAGCAGCAACCACAGCCTCCCAGACACTGTTAAGAGAGGTGTACTGTTTTCCCTCCTTGTAAATCTCACATTTGATGATGGACCACAGGTTCTCAATGGGGTTCAGATCAGGTGAACAAGGAGGCCATGTCATTAGATTTTCTTCTTTTATACCCTTTCTTGCCAGCCACGCTGTGGAGTACTTGGACACGTGTGATGGAGCATTGTCCTGCATGAAAATCATGTTTTTCTTGAAGGATGCAGACTTCTTCCTGTACCACTGCTTGAAGAAGGTGTCTTCCAGAAACTGGCAGTAGGACTGGGAGTTGAGCTTGACTCCATCCTCAACCCAAAAAGGCCCCACAAGCTCATCTTTGATGATACCAGCCCAAACCAGTACTCCACCTCCACCTTGCTGGCGTCTGATTCGGACTGGAGCTCTCTGCCCTTTACCAATCCAGCCACGGGCCCATCCATCTGGCCCATCAAGACTCACTCTCATTTCATCAGTCCATAAAACCTTAGAAAAATCAGTCTTGAGATATTTCTTGGCCCAGTCTTGACGTTTCAGCTTGTGTGTCTTCTTCAGTGGTGGTCGTCTTTCAGCCTTTGTTACCTTGGCCATGTCTCTGAGTATTGCACACCTTGTGCTTTTGGGCACTCCAGTGATGTTGCAGCTCTGAAATATGGCCAAACTGGTGGCAAGTGGCATCTTGGCAGCTGCACGCTTGACTTTTCTCAGTTCATGGGCAGTTATTTTGCGCCTTGGTTTTTCCACACGCTTCTTGTGACCCTGTTGACTATTTTGAACGAAACGCTTGATTGTTCGATGATCACGCTTCAGAAGCTTTGCAATTTTAAGAGTGCTGCATCCCTCTGCAAGATATCTCACTATTTTTTACTTTTCTGAGCCTGTCAATTCCTTCTTTTGACCCATTTTGCCAAAGGAAAGGAAGTTGCCTAATAATTATGCACACCTGATATAGGGTGTTGATGTCATTAGACCACACTCCTTCTCATTACAGAGATGCACATCACCTAATATGCTTAATTGGTAGTAGGCTTTCGGGCCTATACAGCTTGGAGTAAGACAACATGCATAAAGAGGATGATGTGGTCAAAATACTAATTTGCCTAATAATTCTGCACTCCCTGTAGTATGTTTGGATTAAACGTACTCCTCTTTCCATTGTCATAATTACTTTGTCTAAATAAACTGAATCTATCTAGATGTGCTATCTGATGTTCTAAATGTTTCAACATTTTCTTTGAGTATCCTCTTTCTGAAAGCCTTAGCGTTAGGTCTCTAGCTTGTTCAAAATATTTATCTAGGGCTGTACAGTTCTTACGCAAACGTAGGTATTGTGCTCTTGGAATGCCCTTTTTGAGATGAGAAATATGGCATGAGTCTGATCTCAAGATTCTGTTGCGGGCTAGTGACTTACAATATGTAGATGTCACTATACTATTCACTTGGGCTTCTAATTTTATATCCAAAAAATCAATGCTATGTTTGTCAGACTGTGAGGTAAAACTTAAAATGAAATTATTATCATTTATAAATGTCATAAATGATTCCACTGAATGAATTTCATCCTCCTGCCAGATGATAATGATGTCATCTATGAAATGACCGTATAGGATAACATTACGTCTAAAGGGGAATGACTCAGAAAGATGCAGTGATATTCAAGCCATCCCATATATACTGTATGTTTGCATAGGTGGGGGCAAATTTCGCCCCCATGGCCGTGACGCATCTTTGTAAGAAATACTCCCCCTGGTACATAAAAAAAATATGCATAAGCAGGAATTCTGTAACCTGAACCACGAATAATATGAAATCATCATTGTAGTTAAAATGTCTGTGGAGCATAAAATCGATGGGGGATGTTTGAATAAAGCGCTGATACATCCACAGTGAGCCATTTATATGATGGATGCCAATGTAGATCAGTTAGTTGGGTAATGAGATGAGTACTATCTCTAATGTACCCAGGTAGGGCCAGCATAATTGGCTGCAAAATGTGATCTAACCATCCTCCCAATTTTTCGCAAAGAGAGCCATTACTGGCAACTATTGGCCGTCCTGGTGGATTTACAAGGCTTTTATGAATTTCTGGTACTATGCAAAAATATGGGGTGATGGGTTTCTCTATTTGTACAAAGTCTGTCAGTTCTTGATTTATGAATTGATTTCTATTGCACTATCTAGTAAGTGTGACAATTTATGTTGAAAGGCTGTGGTAGGATTGAATGAGAGTTTGGTGTATAAATCAGTGTTGTTGAGTTGTGTATACACTTTCGATATATAATCAACTCTATTCAATAAAACCACTGTTACTTTAAGTAGACTCATTTATTTTATTTGAATGTCTCCATTATATTCTTTACTTGGAGCCAAAAATACATTGGGATTACAGATATCAGTTATGGATATCATCCACTATCATACACATCTCTTGCGCAAATTTCAATTATTTTATTTTTATGCTGTTATTTATGTTGCTATATGTTAAAATTATATACCATATATATCAAATTGTATACTATGTATATACAGCTATTCAATGACTATGCCTATTGACTTTCACAATGAATTGGAGTACAAAGAGAGAGGATTGGCCATCTAATTAGGGTTTTACAATACCTGATTGGTTAGTACACTATAAATCCCGATTGGCCACACCTTGTGAATCACTAGCCTCTGATGAAGAGCATGCACGCATGCACGAAACACGTCAGGTGTTCTTTTGTATGTACCTGATATCACGCCTCTGAATAAATAAGAACTTTCTTCGCTTATCAAGATAGGATCTTTTGTGGCTCTTTTTTGTCTTGAATTATTCCTATTCATTGACACCTAGATTACAAGTTTTGCGTTGCGGCTTTTAAAGCCGAAAAAATTTCAGCATAAAAGCAGGACTGCACTATTGTGAGTCGTGTCGGTATAACTATACGCAAGCATTTTAGCCTGTAAAGCAACGTCAATCCAGCACTCAAAAAAATGATGTTTTTGCTTGGGATTTCCATAGCGCCGGTATTACAGGTTGTGCATTGAGGCTAAAATGCTTGCGTTACAGCCTATACCGACACGATCCATACTGCCACCTGAGAGCAGTAGTTATGGATTTTGTGTAACAAAAATGTTTCACAAAACTCATAACTAAAGTGTTACAAAGTACACTAACACCCATAAACTACCTATTAACCCCTAAACTGGATACAGGTTATTTAAAAAGAACAGAGTAGGAAAGAAAGGTGGAGGAGTTGCTTTGTATGTAAATGAAAATATAAAGGTTACTGAAATTGTAGGAACAAATGATGAGGTGGAAAGTATTTGGGTGACTTTGGAAATTGGAGATAAAAATGTTTTTAGAATAGGGGTTGTATATAGGCCTCCATTGCAGGATGAAAAACTGGACAATCTGTTATTAGATGAAATAACCAAAATGACCATGAAGGGTAAGGTTATAGTACTGGGGGACTTTAATTTGCCAGATATAGACTGGAAGATTCCTTCTGCTAGATCGGCTAGAAGCAGGTATATTCTTGAATCTCTGCTAGGGGAATCACTTGAACAATTAGTCAAGGAACCAACTCGTAAGGAAGCTATATTAGATCTAATACTTACAAACAGTGATACAGTTTCAGATGTGTCTGTAGGTGAGAACTTAGGATCCAGTGATCATCAATCTGTTTGGTTTAGTATTCATGTTCAGGAACTGTACACCCAGACTAAAACAAAAGTTTTAGACTTTAGGACGGCAGATTTTTCATTAATGGGAGAATACCTAAAAAACTATTTAAAGGGGAAAAATCTTATTACAGGGGTTCAAGAACAGTGGGAATTTGTGAAAGGTGCCATTTTAGATGCAACCGCACACTGTATTAGACATGTCTGTAAAAGTAAAAGAAAGCGGAAACCAATTTGGTTTTCCAAAGAAGTAGCACATGCTGTAAAGACAAAAAAGATAGCTTATAAAAATTACAGACACACACAAGCAGATGATGATATGAAAATATGGAGACTCCAACAAAAAAAGACTAAGCAGTTAATTAGGAAGGTTAAAGCTGATGCAGAAGAGAAGATAGCACAGTCAGTAAAACATGGGGACAAAACATTCTTTAGATATATCAGTGAAAGAAGAAAAAATAAGGTAGGAATAGTAAAATTGAAATCAGTTGATGGTAGAATAATAGAAGGAGATAAGCAGATTGCAGACTGTCTCAATGATTACTTCTGTTCTGTTTTCACTAAAGATTGTGAAGATACAATGTCTACATTAAGGGATGCTATGCAAAATAGAAACAAGCTTAACAGTAATCTTTTTACAGAGGATGAGGTTTTGTTAGCATTATCAAAAATAAATGTTACAAAGGCAGTGGGTCCTGATAATATTCATCCAAGGGTTTTAAAAGAACTTCGTTCAGTGCTAACTGTCCCATTAACTGATCTGTTTAATCAGTCACTATTAACAGGAGCTGTCCCAGATGATTGGAGAATAGCAAATGTAATACCTCTTCATAAAAAGGGCAGTAGAGAAGAATCTGGCAACTACAGGCCAGTTAGTTTAACTTCAGTAGTAGGGAAATTAATGGAAAGCCTCTTAAAGGAAAGAATTATGACTTACATAAAGACAAACAATTTAGAGGACCAAAATCAGCATGGTTTTACTTCAGGGAGATCATGTCAGACTAATCTAATTGACTTCTTTGATTATGTAACAAAAGTATTAGACAAGGGAGGAGCAGTTGATGTAGCATATCTAGATTTCAGCAAAGCATTTGACACCGTCCCACACAATAAACTTATTCACAAACTATATCTCCTTGGTCTAGATTCAAAAATTGTGAACTGGGTGGAATGCTGGCTTAAGGACAGAAAACAAAGTGTCTTAGTAAATGGAGTTCATTCAGCAGAGGGGGCTGTTACTAGTGGTGTTCCTCAGGGGTCAGTTCTGGGGCCTGTTTTGTTTAACATATTTATCTGCGATATTAGCAAAGGGCTACAGGGGAAAGTATGTCTCTTTGCAGATGATACAAAAATTTGCAACAGAGTGGATGTTCCAGGGGGGGTAGACAAAATGAGAAGTGATATACAACAATTGGAGGATTGGACAAACGACTGGGATCTAAAGTTTAACACAGCAAAGTGTAAAATAATGCATTTAGGGAAGAAAAATCCAAATGTTAATTACAGACTCAATGACACTTTACTGACTGTTACAGACGAGGAACAGGACTTGGGAATTATTATTTCAGATGATTTAAAACTTAGTAAACAATGTAGTAAGGCAGCGAGTAAGGCTAGCAGAATGCTTGGATGTATTGGTAGAGGTATTTGCAGCAGAAATAGTAAGGTTCTTATGCCACTTTATAGATCATTAGTTAGGCCTCATCTTGAGTATTGTGTGCAGTTCTGGAGGCCATATCTTCAGAAGGATATTAACAAACTTGAATCTGTGCAAAGGAGGGCTACCAAAATGGTACATGGTCTAAAAAATAAAACTTACCAGGATAGGCTCAATGACCTAAATATGTATAGCTTAGAGGAGAGAAGGGAAAGAGGTGATATGATAGCAACTTTCAAGTACATTAAAGGGTTTAGTAAAACTGAGGCTGTGGGTATTTTACATAAAATGGAAAATTCAAGAACAAGGGGTCATGAGCTCAAGCTAAAGGGTAGTAGATTCAGGAGTAATTTGAGGAAGCACTTCTTTACAGAAAGAGTGATTGATTTATGGAATAAACTTCCTCAAGAGGTAGTAGCAACAAACACTGTGGGGGACTTTAAAAATGCATGGGACAAGCATAGGGCTATCCTACGAACTAGATAAGTTTATACTGTTAGGTAAGGTGGGGCAGACTTGCTGGGCCTATGGCTCTTATCTGCCGTCAATATCTATGTTTCTATGTTTCTATGTAAACTGCCACCCTCCCTCATCGCAAGCACTATTTTAAACCTATTAACCCCTAATCTGCCATCCACCCACATCGCGACTATTCAATAAAGTAAGTAACCCCTAATCTGCCACCCACCCACATCGCCAACACTAACTAAATATATTAACCCCTTTTCCCCCACACCCCGACATCGCTGCCACTATAATAAAGTTATTAACCCCTATTCCGCCGCACCCTGACATCGCCGCCACTAATAAAAGCTATTAACCCCTATTCTGCCGCTCCCCGACATCGCTGCCACTAAATAAAGTTATTAACCCCTAAACCTCCGGCCTCCCACATCTCCGCCACTAAATAAACCTATTAACCCCTAAACTGCTGGACCCCCACATCGCAAAACACTAAATTAAACTATTAACCCCTAAACCTAACACCCCCCTAACTTTAAATTAAAATTACAATATAACTCTATTTAATTAAATAAAAACTTACCTGTGAAATAAATATAAACCTAACATTAAACTATAAATTAACCTAACATAACTAATCTAATAAAATAAAAAGTTACAAATTTTAAAAAACCTAACACTACGAATAAAATTAAAAAATCTAAATTACAACTAAAAAAAAAACACCCCCTAGCCTACAATAAACTACCAATAGCCCTTAAAAGGGCCTTTTGTAGGGCATTGCCCTTAAGAAATCAGCTCTTTTACCTGTAAAAAAAAATACAAATTCCCCCCAACAGTAAAACCCACCACCCAACCAACCCACCAAAATAAAAAAACTAACTCTAAAAAAAAACTATGCTACCCATTGCCCATAAAGGGGCGTTTGTATGGTCATTGCACTTAAAAGGGCATTTAGCTCTTTTGCATTGCCCTTAAAAGGGCATTCTGTTCTTTTTCAAAGCCCAAACCCTAATCTTAAAAAAATAAAACACCCGCCTCAAAAAACAAAAAAAACTAACACTAACCCCAGAAGATCTACTCACAGTTTCTAGTCCGGACATCCATCTCCATCCAGGCAGCGAGGTCTTCATCCAGATTAGGGGTTAATAACTTTATTATAGTGGCGGCGATGTTGGGGACCGGCGGAATAGGGATTCATTACTTTATTATAGTGTCGGTGATGTCGGGAGTGGCGGAATAGGGGTTAATAACTTTTATTAGTGTTGGCGATGCCGGGAGAGGCAGTTTAGGGGTTAATAACTTTTATTAGTGTCGGCAATGTCGGGGGTGGCAGATTAGGGTTGTTTAGACTTGGGGTTTATGTTAGGGTGTTAGGTTTAAATGTAACTCTTTTCCCCATAGACATCAATATGGTTTGCGTTACGGCGAATGCCATTCCGCACTTCAGGTGTTAGTTTTTTTTCTAACACTCTCTCCCCATTGACGTCTATGGGGGGAAGCATGCACGAGCACGTCAAAGCAGCCCTTGGCTTTTGTGCGGTAGGAGCTTAACGCCACCATATCACACGCGCAAGGAGGCTTTTCAGAAACTCATAATGGCAGTGCTATGGAGGGTGAAATAACACAACTTTTGTTGCGTTCGTTTCGCACCCTGTTTAACTTAAAACTCGAATAGATTGGTATATACAAATAACTATCTATCTATCTATCTATCTGTCTGTCTGTCTGTCTGTCTGTCTGTCTATCTATCTATCTATCTATCTATCTATCTATCTATCTACATGTGCTTGGAATGTACCACATGCGGTAGCCTCATCACAGGTTCATACTTTTCCCACCCCCATAGAAGACATTGTTTTACACACAGGTTCTGCTTAACCTGCACTATCACACACATTGTGTACTTGTTACACTGCACTTGTGGCCTATTTTATGTGGGGAAGACCTGTGATGATTTGCCTACCTGAATGGTGAATCACAGATCCGCAATATGTACAGCAATAAAAATGGTACATCTGAGCAACCTGTGGCTCGTCATTTAATGCAAGCCACTTATGGTTAACAGATCTTAAATACACCATTATAGATCATGTTCGACCAATGTCCAGGGGTGGTGATCGTAATAGGCATCTCTTGCAAAAAGAAGACAGATGGAGTTATATATTGGACCCCCTGGGTTCCTAATGGACTAAACACACAACTGGAATGGCATGCCTTTCTATGATATAACTATTAATTATCATTTTGTTTTGTAGATACATTTTATGTTTGACCCACAACTGAGATAGCCCCTCCAGGCACAAATGTTACACTTTGTAGGCGTAATAACTTATAAAGAACTCTTCCTGCCTCACAGTATAACCTTGGTGAAAATTCTTGGATGTCATTTTACTATATGTAATCTACCATATGTCCCCATATTATCCATAGCTAAAACATGGCTAATTATTTTGTAATCATAGATGCCTGTCACACATGTGATGTATTCAGCATCTAGATCATATGCATTTTTCTGTTCCTTTAAAAAATTGTGGTAACAAAGTCGGATGGTTGCCATAGTAACGTGTAAACATTTTTTAGCGATATATACTCAGTAGCCTAGGCAAACTCTGCAATTATGAATGTCCTGTTTTTACATGTAAGATGTTAGCCTGCTTGCTCATTTGTTTGGTGCATTTTGTCATTTCGTTCTGCTTTTGCTTTTAGAATTATTCTCCGGATCCAGGTTGCCCGGGATGATGATGTCACTGTTAGGGCCTGTGTCTACCCGGTAGAGCTTGGATGCCGGCATACTTATGTTATATATTTAGATGTTGGAGGGTTAAGTTTTGTTACACTTGTATGTCTAAGGAAGAGGGTTACACCCACGAAAACATTTGCATTAAAGTGATACTTTGGTGAAAAGGAATCCGCAGTGAGTGCGCTCTTTCTTTTTCCTATAAATATTTATATATATAGATATGCATTTACAATAAAAATAACATTGTCCTGTTTGTGAAGAACATTGGAATGGGAAATATTTATAGTAAATACTCAGTAAAACACATTAAATATTATTATAGAATTATTATTTACACACACACATATATATATATTATAATGTTTTATGTTGTGTTTGGTGCAACTTTTATTTTAGCCGTAGCTCTTTACGCCAGGTCTCTAGTTGCGTTAAATTTGATTGCGCTCAAGCGAACGTGTTCACTTTCAACTTGTAATTTGCATGCAATATTCTTATATTGCGCATGTGAGAATGTTAGCACACCACTTGTAATCTAGCCCGATGTGGGTAAACTATGTGGAAATACAGAAATGTGAACATGAATAGATCTAGACAGGCAACAGTATTTTACATTATATTGGGCACAGATAATCTAAAGAGAGCAAAATGGCACAGTTTATTATCTGAAACTTAAATTATATCAGTCAACTCATTGTACAGTTCCCCTTTGTCCTAATTCTTTATCTGTGTCACTAAAGCACAGCATTAGTCAGCACCATGGACAGTTCCTTTCTGTGTCATTTCTTTCTCTGTCAGCAAGTAACATTAGTCAGCACCATGGACAGTTCCTTTCTGTGTCATTTCTTTCTCTGTCAGCAAGTAACAATAGTCAGCACCATGGACAGTTCATATTTGTGTCATTTCTTTCTCTGTCAGCAATTAACATTAGTCAGTGCCACGGACAGATCTTTTTTGTGCCATTTCTTTACCTCTGACAACAATTAACATTAGTTAGCATCACGGACAGCTCATTTTTGTGTAATTTATTTCTCTGTCAGCAAAACATTAGTCAGCACCATGGACAGCTCTTTTTGTGTCATTTCTTTATCTCTGCCAACAATTAACATTAGTTAGCACCCTCAACAACTAATTTTTAGAATTGTAGCAAGTTTATTGTAAGACTTGCTATCAATTTTTTGCTTAAAATAAAAAAACAGGTCATTTCTACATCCATTCAGGTCATTTCTACATCCATTTTCTTTACTTATTCTATAATCAAATAAAACGTTATTATTTTTATTATTATCAGGTATTTGTAGAGCATCACCAACAAAAGAGGTTCCACACTCCATAAAGGTAAAAAATCCAATTTTTATTCCAAAAGTATTTAAAATAGAAAAAATGACAGCATGCCACCTGAGTAGCAATGAGAAAGGAAAGCGCAGCACACAGGCTTACGCATTTCGGCAGTTTGCCGTATTCATAGCCTGTTGTCATTTGTAGAGCATCAACAGATACTACTGTGCTATAGATATGGGTCAAATGTGCAAGGTAACAATAATGGGAGGCACGGGAAGAGAGGACCCTGACCAAAGTTACAAATCAGTTCTCATGAATGTGATTTACAAAACAGCTGGGCTTGTAGGCTTAGATGCTAAGGGGATTCAAGGGGAAAACTAAAGGAGGAGAGGGACTAAGATAAGAAAATGTTAGTTTATATCATATGCATCCTTAAACAGTAGAGTATTTAAGGAGGGCTTGGAATTTTCAAAACTAGGAAAGAGTCTTGTGGAGTGAGAGTTCCACATGATAGCGGCCAATTGGGAGAAATCTTGTAGATGGGAATATAAAAAGATAACAAGAGAGGAGAGGGGAGGAGGCTGTGAGCAGAGTGAAGGGACGTGAGGGATGGTATCTGGAGATGAGGTTGAAGATATAATGGGGACCAGTCTTATTAAGAGCCTTGAATGTTAGAGTCACGGTACTGTAAAAGGAGAAGGGAGATTTGATGGGGCTTGCATATAAAAAAAAAACCTGCCAGTCTCGGTTTCCTTAACTCCTAAAAAAAGTGTAAGCACCATTTTATAAAAATTAAAATAAAAAACAGAATTTTGTAGGAAGAGGGTCTCTGTGTGCATGTAACAGACAGAGGCTCATGGGAGTCCTTATGTGTACATCAAAGTTATATAAATCTATCCTTAGGGGTAGATTTATCAATACCCGGGCAGAAATGATTCACTATAGTGAATCATGTCCGCCCTGCATCGCTAAATGCCGACAGCATGTGCTGTCGGCATTTAACATTGCACAAGCATTTCACAAGAAATGCTTGTGCAATGCTGCCACTTGTACATTCGCTGCCAATTGGCAGCTAGCAAGGGGTGTCAATCATCCGGATCAGATCGGATCGGGATGATTGCAGTACGCCACCTAAAAAGTGGTGGACGAGTTAAGGAGCAATAGTTTTAAGACTCCTGTATCCAGAGAGATGGAAGGCTCATGCGGAAAAAGCAGCATCCACTGCTTAGTAAATATACCCCAAAGGCTTTTATTGATATGAGGACAGCCCCTTCTTCTGTTGACAATGCAGTTTTAAAAGAAAACTCACTTGTACAGTGGGCATTGAAAATAATCTCCTCCCTTTAAAATAATCACATTTTGTTGCTTTTCAGCCTGAAATAAAGACAGACACAGTCAGAGCCCAGACTTAAACCCCATTGAATATCTGTGGCATGACTTGAAGACTGCAGTCCACAAACGGTCACCATCAAATGTAACAGAACTGGAGCAGTTCTGCAAAGAAGAGTGGGCAAATATTGCACAACCTGGATGTACAAAGTTAGTAGAGACATAGCCCAATAGACTAAAGGCTGTAATTAAAGCAAAAGGTGGTTCAACAAAATACTGACACAAGGGGGTGATCTGTTTTCCAACTCAGTGATTCTGTTTTTGGATTGTCTTTATTTTTGCCTGACATGGTCGTGCTATGTCTTTCACTTGGATGTTATAAGTTGCACTGAGTGATTACAACTGGATAAAAAAAAAAAAAAACGTGTTTGTCTTTATTTCAAGCTGCAAAGCAACAAAATGTGATTATTTTAAAGGGGTGTGATTGTTTTCAATCCCTGATAATTACAATTTTAATAAAAATATAATTTGTCACACTTTTTGCACAAGATATATACATAAACCAATGGTATAGTTTGAATCTCCTGGGTCTATGATACAAGTATATCGTTTGTGTGGGTTTCTCACTGAGAAATGACTGCCAGTACTGCTTAAAGGGACAAATTATTATTTCATTGCTTGACAGATCATGCAATTTAAAACAACTTTAAATTTTACTTCAATTATTTCAAGAATTTGCTTTTTTTCTTGGTATCCTTTGCTGAAGAATAAACCTAGGTTAGCCGATAGGAGCTCAGGAGTGTGCACGTGTTTGCAACAATAGATTTTGTACATTGAACAGATTTTCACATATAGGGGCATATTTATCAAGCTCCGAATGGAGCTTGATGCCCCGTGTTTCTGGCGAGTCTTCAGATTCGCCAGAAACAGCAGTTATGAAGCAGCGGTCACAAAGACCACTGCTCCATAACCTGTCCGCCTGCTCTGAGCAGACGGACAGACATCGCCGGAAATCAACCCGATCGAGTGCGATCGGGTTGATTGACACCCCCCTGCTGGCGGCCGATTGGCCGCGAGTCTGCAGGGGGCGGCGTTGCACCAGCAGCTCTTGTGAGCTGCTGGTGCAATGCTGAATACAGCGAGTGTATTGCTCTCCGTATTCAGCGAGGTCTGGCGGACCTGATCCGCACTGTCGGATCAGGTCCGCCAGACTTTCATAAATAGGGGCCATAGTTTGCTGGATGATTAAGCAATCTTCTATGCTTCCCTTTATATGACCATTTTCTTATGTTGACTTCATATCATCCGCCCACAGGTTGCCCTAATTCGCCTTCCACTGGCTTTTCCTCTCTTTCTGTATAATGCGGAGCAGGCACAAACACACAGTCAAGGCTTTTAAGAGTTACTGTTGCCACAGATATTCATATACAGTTCACACCCCACACTGGGATATGTGTTCATGCAATAGCAGCATAACTAATTATTCCTCTACGACTCCTATAAGAAGAATTTAGGCACAATGTGAGTTTGCAGCTGTTATATGAACTCTAACTTGCTGCAGATACCTAGTATGCCGGCTATTTGCGTAACACTCTGTATCCATGTGAAGGTTTTTCTTTGCAATCAAGCCTAAATTCTTGTTATAGAAGCCGTAGAGGCTAAATAGCACACAATTTGTAATCTGGCTCATATATAGACATGTATACACATACACATATTTAGACATATATTATATACATTCCAGTCTTTCCAGTCAAACACTTTGCCATATACCATAACCCTCTTAAACCATTTTAAAACCTTTTTTTTTTACTAATATTAAAATTATATTTTTTATGAAAAGTGTATACATGAGTGTAATAGTTTATTTTAATATGTTTTTGATTTGTTTTGTGCATTTTTTTAACTCTTTACTTTAACACTTTACTTCGGGTTTCAAGTTGTGCTAGCAAAGATTCTGCTTTTTCTCAAGCTCAAACTACAACTTTCAACTTGTAAAATAAAAGTAATTAAGCAGGTTCGCAATCTTAAAGTATAGTTTGCGCTAGAACGATGTCACCTTCCCTAACCCTTCTCTGTTAAACGCAATTTCCATGGACTTGTAATATCAATTTGCACGCTAATGTTAGGGCGGTCCATCGCTATATTTAGGGTTGCGACTCGCCCTATCACTAGTGTGCCACTTGTAATCTGGACCATAATGAATTATCTTAATAATGCAGATAAAAATATAGTAAATTCATACAAACAGAAATTGATCTTATACCATCAAGTAAAAATTAACCTTTAATGCAATTAGCCCTGATTGCTGGTAAAGACTGTACTGCTAAGCCTTACAATTCTCTAAGACAACCAATGGGTTAATGTGATATGTAACAAAGACTACAATGCTGCTCATAATAATTATGGCACGTGCAGCAGGTTCCTCTTCTGCAGCAGTGAGATTGTGTCATTTATCCTCAATGCATTATTACATTGCTTCATTTTTATGCTCCACAAAGTCACAACCTATCAGTAAGCATCTATCTGTATCTCATCTCAAAGCAGAAAGCTCCTACTGTGCCACAAATGCTTTAATTTATATTTTTTGATAGCACAGTATCTTCATTGTGCATAGAGAACTAATTGGCACAGCTTTTGTTGTGGTGCATATAAACCTCATTGTTAGTCTAATGATTTAGAGAAACTAGCTGGTGTACAATATTTATCTAGTGTACCTGAAACATTTAAATAGAAATTAAGCTCATACAACTTGATGATTTATCTCTTTACTTGCTATCACCTAGATTACGAGTTTTGCGTTGCAGCTTTTAAAGCTGAAAAAATGGCAATTTCAGCGTAAATGCAGTAATGCATTGTTGTGTCGCTATAGCTATGCCATAAGCATTTTAGCCTGTAATGTAACGTCAATCCCGCACTCAAAAAAAATATGTTTTTGTGTGGGATTTCCATAGCGCCGGTATAACAATTCAACTTTTAATATTAGCTGTTCAAATCAGCCAATAGGATTTTAGTAGCTCTCATCCTATTGGTTGTTTTGAACAGCCAATAGGATTTCAGAAGCTCTCATCCTATTGGCTGATTTGAATTTGAAGAATCAAATCAGCCAATAGGAATGTAAGGGACACCATTTTGAAACAGCTACCTTGCATTCAACTTTAGTGTACGGCGGCGACCGTATGAAGGAGGACGCTCCGTGCAGGATAGGATCAGCTTCCAGGATGGTTTCACTCCACGCCGGATGAAGATAGAAGACGCCCCCGGGATGGATGAAGACCTTGCCGCCTGGATGAAGACCTCGCCGCCGGGATGGAGATGGATGGCTGGACTTCAGAAACCGTGAGTACATCTTCTGGGGTTAGGTTATTTATTTTATTTTTTTTGGTGGGTTTTTTTTTTTAGATTAGGATTTGGGCTTTAAAAAAGGGCTAAATGCCCTTTTAAGGGCAATGCAAAAGAGCTAAATGCCCTTTTAAGGGCAAGGCCCATACAAATGGCCCTTTAGGGGCAATGGGTAGCTTATGTTTTTTAGAGTTAGGTTTTTTATTTTGGGGGGTTGGTTGGGTGGTGGGTTTTACTGTTGGGGGGACTTTGTATTTTTTTAAAGATAAAAGAGCTGATTTCCTTAAGGCAATGCCCTACAAAAGGCCAATTAATAGTTTATTGTAGGCTAGGGGGTGTTTATATTTTTATAGGGCTATTAGATTAGGTGTAATTGTTTTTATTTTTGATAATTTCGTTTATTTTTTTTGGAATCTTAGTGTTTTTTGTTTTTCGTGATTTTAGTGTTTATTATTTTTGGTAAGCTTAGATTTTTTAATTTTTTCGTAGGATTTGTTTTTTTTTGTTGTAATTTAGATTTTTTTATTTTTTTTTGTAGTGTTGTTTTTTTTTAAATTTGTAATTTAGATATTTTAATTGGTAGTATTTATTATTTTATTAGATTAGTTATGTTAAGTTAATTTATGGTTTAATGTTAGGTTTATATTTATTTCGCAAATAAGTTTTTATTTATTTAAAGATAGTTATATTGTAATTCTTATTTAAAGTTAGGGGGGTGTAAGGTCTAGGAGTTAATAGTTTAATTTACTGTTTTTCGATGTTTGGGTTCGGAGGTTTAGGGGTTAATATATTTATTTAGTCGTGGAGATGTTGGAGCCCAGAGGTTATGGGGTTAATAGCTTTAATTTAGTGGTGGGGATGTCGGGGAGCAGCGGATTAGGGGTTAAAAGCTTTATTATAGTGGCGGCGATGTTGGGGTGTGGGGGAATAGGGGTTAAGAACTTTTATTAGTGGCAGCAATGTCGGGAGCGGCAGATTAGGGGTTAATAACTTTTATTAGTGTCGGTGATGTCGGGGGCTGCAGATTAGGGGTGATTAGACTAGGGGTTTATGTTAGGGTGTTAGGTTTAAACATAACTTTTTTTGCCCATAGACATCAATGGGGTTGCGTTACGGCGATCACCATTTTTTTCTAACACTCTGTCCCCATTGATGTCTATAGGGGGCAGCGTGCACAAGCATGTATTTTCAGCCCTTGGGGCATATGTATCAAGCTCTGTATCGCCAGAAACAGCAGTTATGAAGCAGCGGTCACAAAGACCGCTGCTCCATAACCTGTCCGTCTGCTCTGAGCAGACGGACACACATTGCCGGAAATCAACCCGATCGAGTACGATTGGGTTGATTGACACCCCCTGCTGGCTGCCTATTGGCCGCGAGTCAGCAGGGGGCGGCGTTGCACCAGCAGCTCTTGTGAGCTGCTGGTGCAATGCTGAATACGGCGAGCAGTGTCGGATCAGGTCCGTCAGCCCTTGATAAATAGGGGCCCTTGGCTTTTGTGCGGTATGGAGCTGAACGCGACCTTATCGCACGCACAAGGAGGCTTTTCAGAAACTTGTAATAGCAGTGCTATGGGGGGGGGGGTGAAATAACGCAACTTTTGTTGCATTAGTTTCACACCCTGTTTAACGCAAAACTCGTAATCTAGGTGAATGTTTCTTATGTGCACCAAAATAATGTCATATATTTTGCAGGTAACGAAATGCACAATTTGTTTTCTGTTTGTTGTTTTTTTTTTATTTATTGTGAACAGCTATTTTCATCTGGTAATTATGAAAATATATTTTACTTAAAGGAATAGTAAAGTCAAAATTAAACTGATTCAGATAGAGCAGCAATTTTAAGCAATTATCTAATTTACTCCTATCATCAAATTTTATTTGTTCTCTTGCTATCTTTATTTGAGAAAGCAAGAATATAAGCTTATCTGATTGGTGTCTAAATGTAGCCACCAATCAGCAAGCGCTACCCAGGTGCTGAACCAAAAATGGGCCAGCTCCTAAACTTACATTCAAATCAAAGATACCAAGAGAACGAAGAAAAATTAATAATAGGAATAAATTAGAAAGTTGTTTAAAATTGCTCTATCTGAATCATGAAAGTGAAATTCATTTTTACTAGATTATCCTTTTAAGACAAAAATAAACAGGTCCTCTAAAATGTGTTGTTTCCTTTTAAAGGGAAATTAAATGACAGTAAAACAGTTTACAGCTACGAGTACAAAGGGGTTGTTTGTTTGTACGTGTGTCTGGCACCAATACAATGTTACAAAGGGGTTGTTTGTTTGTACGTGTGTCTGGCACCAATACAATGTTACAAAGGGGTTGTTTGTTTGTACGTGTGTCTGGCACCAATACAATGTTACAAAGGGGTTGTTTGTTTGTACGTGTGTCTGGCACCAATACAATGTTACAAAGGGGTTGTTTGTTTGTACGTGTGTCTGGCACCAATACAATGTTACAAAGGGGTTGTTTGTTTGTACGTGTGTCTGGCACCAATACAATGTTACAAAGGGGTTGTTTGTTTGTACGTGTGTCTGGCACCAATACAATGTTACAAAGGGGTTGTTTGTTTGTACGTGTGTCTGGCACCAATACAGTGTTACAAAGGGGTTGTTTGTTTGTACATGTGTCTGGCACCAATAAAATGTTACAAAGGGGTTGTTTGTTTGTACGTGTGTCTGGCACCAATACAGTGTTACAAAGGGGTTGTTTGTTTGTACGTGTGTCTGGCACCAATACAATGTTACAAAGGGGTTGTTTGTTTGTACGTGTGTCTGGCACCAATACAATGTTACAAAGGCAGCCTTATTTGTAATGCACTTTGCTTTGCAGTAGTTTGCTGGCGCTGTACATTTATTGATTTCCAGGCATCAATAATTTGTAAAAAAATATAAGAATTACAAAAGTCCATTAAAACCCAAAATTCCAATAAAGTTCAAGAAAGAAATCTACAGTTGGAATGTAAAATATTCATATATCATATCAGGTTAACGCACTTGAGTAAACGCAATCAGGCTCTGCTCAACTGTTAGCTTTTTCCCCTTTGCACACTTCATTGAAGTCTTTGGAAGAATACATTAAAGCTTTCGCAATATTTAAAGTTTGGGTTTTTGCGTGCGTCGGGTTAGTGCTTGTGCAAAAAAAAAAATACTTTAAATTTGTAATAAGCGCGCAACTGAGCATGTGCAAAAAGCTAACTTCTAACTAATTTAATGCACTAGTGAGAGCAATTAATTGCGCTCCACTCGTAATCTAGCCCTCTGTGTGTTGAGCCCATATATATATATATATATATATATATATATATACAGTATAGATATATACAAATTGAAAATTGCAGCACTCTCACAAACTCATGCAAACTCAGCGATATTCACACCAGGGTGCATCAGGGATAGTATAAATAAATTAAAATAATGCACTCTCTGGATTTAAAAGTTTTAACAAGATTTAGTGTGATGTTTTGAGATTTTCACCCCTTCCTCAGACAAAAAAACAGTGAACAATGAAACAATATGAAGACATACATAAGCCCCTCCCCTCAGTGCACCACCAATAACATGTTTAGCCTATTACCATTTCAATCAATTTGCTAATTGTCATTAGCCATATGTAGATTCAGTAATAAGCCCATAAAATACAATACAATACACCAACACTTCAAATGTGACATAAAAAAAAATATATATATATATATATATATATATATATATATATATATACACATATGTGTACAGAGTTCATAGTCATAATGTGTAAACTATTTATACTGTATATGCCCTAACTGCAGCTCATATTATGCTGAATGTGAAGCAGGGAATAGGATAGGATTAAGGCTGGTGCAATAGTTTATTGTTCATTCCGATAAGCCCTGGATCTACTGAAGCGTGACAGAGAGAATTATAGTGCGTAGCATTATGTATATATACATGTCTATATACACATCTCTATACAGCCACAATTAGGGTACCTGTACTTAGCAGTGTTTGCAATGTATAGGAAGCCCAGGACACCATCCATATCATATACACAGTAGACTCACCAGCTGATTTTACGGGCTAAAAGGGGGCGTGGCTTAACCGGTGTGTTCATCATGTATCCAGGCAGTGACACTCAGCAGGACAACAAATAGCTGAGCGGCTAGGGTACACACTGCGGTTGTTTGTAAACATAGTAGCTATCATGGTTCAGCCTGGAATTGAACCTGGGACCTGCCTCTATTTCTGCTGCTGTTCTTTCCCAACATGTTGTGTTTCCACTATGCCACCAGATGGCTTGATCACAGGAAAAGAATATTGTGTTTTTCTGTTTGCTGCAACTTTGACTCTCTGGCTCCACCTGCTTGCCAGCTGAAACAAATCATTTAATCAGCAGCCTGCTTAATATGGGAGGTTTGTTTGCAATTCTGTGCCTTGACATTTAAGAGTGATACTCTGAAAGACTCTCTGCTCCTGTATCCTGTGTGAAATACAGATTTGTTGGATGTCCTGGTTCCTGATTTCTGCTTCAATTACTGACTACTCTTCTGGATAATCCCTTTGCACTGTGTTCCATTTTGGGACAGATTTCCTGGCAATTGATCTTGCCTAAAACTCTATTTCCTAAGGACTGACTCAGGTACTTTTGCTTGCTTGTTTCCTGATACTACAAAGTTCAAATTGCAGTCTATGCAAATATCCTGTTTGTTTCTACAAAGTTCCAAATTGCAGTCTATACAAATATCCTGTTTGTTTCTACAAAGTTCCAAATTGCAGTTTCTGCAAATAACCTGTTTGTTTCTACAAAGTTCCAATTGCAGTCTATGCAAATACCCTGTTTGTTTCTACAAAGTTCCAAATTGCAGTCTATGCAAATATCCTGTTTGTTTCTACAAAGTTCCAAATTGCAGTTTTTGCAAGTTTCCTGTTTGTTTCTACAAAGTACCAGTTTGCAGTTTATGCAAGTTTCCTTAAAGTACCAGTTTGCAGTTTATGCAAGTTTCCAGTTTGTTACAACTGTGTCCAGTCTTCAGCATATGCAAGTATCCTGTCTGTTATACAAGCTCTGCTTTCCTGCCTGATACTACACAGTTCCAGTTCTACAGCATATGCAAGTATCCTGTTTGTTATTACAAAGCTCTGCATTCCTGCTTGTTATTACAAAGCGCTGCTTTCCTGAGTGTTATTACACAGTTCCAGTCTACAGCATATGCAAATATCCTGTTTGTTATTACAAAGCTCTGCATTCCTGCCTGTTATTACAAAGAACTGTATTCCTGCCTTATACTACAACTTATAGACTTTGTCTTATCTAATTGCATATCTCTACATTGCTTTATCCTTAAATAAAACCATCTCCTTTATTTCCTAAAACGTTGTACCTGTTTAATTATGCCTAAAAGGAAAGACTCACGCAGACAAAACACAACATTAACCCCAAAACATGACACCTCTTCACAACAGCTCCTTACTCCTGAGCCTGCTCCCTTGCAGAGTATGACAGTAGCCGTCAATGTATGCAACAGGGCTGCCATCTGTCTAGAGATTCCTTGCTTTAAATGTCCCTTGCACTATCCTACTCTGAGGATAAGGATTGCTACTCGGTGGTGGAGGAGAGATTACAGTGTTGAAATATTATATCATGTCTTCCAATTATCAATAATTATATTATGTTAAGCCACAATCAACACGGTCTAAGGGAAAGATACTAATAATCCCTTAAATGTACAGATTTCTAACTATACAAAGTACAGAGATATATACCCAACTATATGCAACTAGAAATTATGGTTTTAACAATATAAGTACAAATAAGAGAAGATAGAAAATTAGACCTATATACAAAATTAGACCTATATACAAAATTAGACCCATATAGATATGTGTGCCTCAATGTGTGTGACTATGTCCAACCTAATGATGTGCATCCTATACCATCAAGTGAAATGGACCTGTACAAGAGAATGCTAGAAATAACGTGTCATATTAAGCAGCAATGTCAAAGCATTATATATTCATAAAACATAAAAATATAGATATTAACATGAAATATAAATATTAACATTACATCAGGTATAATCCGTAAGGTATACTACAGAAAGCAGTGGCAATCAATATTGGCATTGAGACCTTTTGGATATAATGTATCCAATCTAAAAACCCATCTAGCATCAACCTGCAGCAACTTCTTTTTCCTGTCCCCCCTTCCACTTACAGGGGGGGGCATGGTCTATCAGGATGACTCTTAGGTCCTTGACAGTGTGCTGGACTTCTAGAAAATGGTGTGCAACCGGTTGATCAGTCTTGTTGGTATCCAAAGCAGCCCTGATCGCACTCCGATAATTGGCCATTCTCTTCCTAATATCATCAGTCTTTCCCACATAATATTTTCCGCACACACAGCTTAATAAATAGACCACAAACTTGGTTGAGCATGTAATGTAGTGTCGGATTTTATACTGTTTGTTCTTATGCGGGTGCCTGAATGTCGAGCCTTGTATCATAGCACTGCAAGTTGTGCAGCTGGGACATCTGTATGACTCTTGTTTCTTTGTCCTTAGCCACTGTTCCTGCTTATAGCAGTGTGTTGGATCAGTTTTCATCAAGAGATCTTTCAAATTGCTGTTCCTTTTATACCCCACTCTTGGTACTGTGCTTTCTGTAAATGGTAAAGTGGAGTCAGTTTGAAGTAACCACCAGTTATTTCTTATACCATCCGCCAGTAGGTGGGATGTGTGTCCAACAGTAGTTGTCATCGTAACCCTCTCTTCTGTGTTCCGTACCCCCTTGCTAGCGAGTAAAGATTCCTGATCCATTTTAATGACATCTTCCATAACTGATTTTACCAGTGGTTTAGCATATACTCTCTTAAGGAATTTCTCTGATACAAGCAATTTTGTCCACAGCACTGTTATATTAATTTTTCTTTATTTTCTGTTAAAGATACAGACATAAAATGCGACATTTCGAGTGTTGCCACTCTTACTCATGCTAATACATTGTATCATTTGAAGCAAATTTAAAGCCCTCAGTTTCGCGCCAACCACTACATTCAGTGGCTCT
The DNA here is from genome assembly GCF_027579735.1 of Bombina bombina. NCBI lineage: Eukaryota > Metazoa > Chordata > Amphibia > Anura > Bombinatoridae > Bombina > Bombina bombina. The sequence continues at coordinate 186,390,566 of NC_069509.1, forward strand.
GCTGCCATCTACTGACCAACAAAATTATAACACTTTAAAAACATTACTTTGTTATACAAACTAAGTATTTGTATCTGTTTGCCCTTACTTACTTTCTGAAAATTGATGCATTCTAAATTTTACATTAACTTTATGCAGTCCTGTTTACAATCAACTATACATAATTTGAACAAATAGCCATACTTGTATTTTCAATAGTATGATAAACATTGATAAAATAAACTTTTGATAGAATAAATTTCTTACAATATGTTTCATACATGAAAATGTTTTTACAAGAAAATTAATCTTTCATTACAGAAAAATAGACCAATCATAGTCTCTATTGAGACCATTTGGTTCCATACATCCTAGTTCAAATATCCAGTACATTTCTTTTTCCTTCAATATTTTTTCCCGATTACTACCATTTCTCTGGGGACCCACACTGTCTATGACTTGCCATCGTAATTGGCTTATCTGGTGTCCACATTTCAAAAAATGATGGGACACTGGGGCTTCAAGATTTTTGCACCGAATATTTGAACGGTGCTGGCATATTCTGTCTCTAACCATGCGTGTGGTTTCCCCTACTAGGATGTATGGAACCAAATGGTCTCAATAGAGACTATGATTGGTCTATTTTTCTGTAATGAAAGATTAATTTTCTTGTAAAAACATTTTCATGTATGAAACATATTGTAAGAAATGTATTCTATCAAAAGTTTATTTTATCAATGTTTATCATACTATTGAAAATACAAGTATGGCTATTTGTTCAAATTATGTATAGTTGATTGTAAACAGGACTGCATAAAGTTAATGTAAAATTTAGAATGCATCAATTTTCAGAAAGTAAGTAAGGGCAAACAGATACTAATACTTAGTTTGTATAACAAAGTAATGTTTTTAAAGTGTTATAATTTTGTTGGTCAGTAGATGACAGCAGAGCCACTGAATGTAGTGGTTGGCGCGAAACTGAGAGCTTTAAATTTGCTTCAAATGATACAATGTATTAGCATGAGTAAGAGTGGCAACACTCGAAACGTCGCATTTTATGTCTGTATCTTTAACAGAAAATAAAGAATAATTAATATAACAGTGCTGTGGACAAAATTGCTTGTATCATAGATGTTAGGGGACCCTGGCAGAGCCCCTGTCTTCACGAGCACTATTCTCCGGTTGTTTGCTGTACTACACTACTTGTATTGAAGGAATTTCTCTGACATATCCTGAACTTGCATGGATGCCTTGTCTGGTAATGTGTTATTCCTCATCACCCTGGTCAGTTGAGCCTTAGGAATGGCCCTGATCAATGACCTAGGATGACTGCTGGTTGCTAGAAGGATTGAGTTGCGGTCAGTAGATTTTTGATATGGAGTTGTGGCCAGTTTTGTGTCATTCTTGAATATCCTCAAATCCAAAAAGTCAATCTTATCACCACTGTACATCAGTTTGAATTTCACTGGAGTCATCATAGAGTTGAGTTCTGAGACCCATCTTTCAAGTTCATCGCCCTGTCCATTTCAGATGAGGAAAATATCATCTACATACCTTTTATAAAATGATACACGGGGGGAGGCGGAGCCAACTGAGCTACTGAGAAGACACAGGTTTTTTGAGCTCTTCTGTAAAACGGCATAAAAACCTGATTTTTGCAGCCAAAAACAACAAAATCCAGACTCATCAACCCTCTGATAAAAGGAAGAGTCACCACACACCATAAAACCGGCTAAAAAACGGAGAGGATCGAGCGCGAGTAAAAACCACCAAAGCAGTTCCGTAACAAAAGCAGGAAAGCCTGTGGCTGCGGCCTACACCGGACAAAACGAAACTGCAGGCCTAAACACCAGAGACTTTGTGGTAAGAAACACAAACATCCCATCCCACAGTGGCATTCAATGATAAACGGTGCAGCCTAACTAAAAGCCCAAATTGATCCGCAGGGAGATTGCAATAGAGGCCTGAGCCTGTGATTGGAATTTAAACATGCAAAATAAGAAAAGAAAACTGCAGCCATCTATAGGGGACACTTTTACCCCATAATAGACAACACAAGAGTAGAGCACTCACAGATCCCTAAATCACTGCTTTGACCTAACATTTTCAGCACTGCAAGAAGCGGGAAACCGCAATTTTATTTTGCACTCCTCAGCTTATAAGTCACCATACGTAGCTAAACCTAATGCTCCAAATATTTACAGTGCCACCCTCCACCTGTCCCTTAACAGCAGAAGTAGCTTCCCTGATCCGGTCAGCAAAACCTTCTGTGATGCTGGCAAGGAGAAGTTTGGGGAAGTAATTTTAAGGGACTTATAATTTATTACTGAGTGTGAACCATATTCTGGACCATAAGGAAGGCCAGATTTGACTGGAACTAAAAGACTAACGCCACGCAATACTAAACACCATGTGATGACCCATTAAGCAAATGGGCCGCGGCAACTGTATAACATATTAACAGAGGAAACCATAATAAGCACAGGCATACCACCTATATGACATAAGGCAATATTACAAAGATCTCACATTAGCGACATAAGCAATCCCTCACTCCTTCTATAATGAAGAATAAGTCCCAAACAGTTAAAGACTGTCTCTCAAGATCTCAATCTAGACAGAAAACAATTGAGGCCTCTATGACTCCTATGGGACATAGCTCACCCTTCGACAACAGCAGAGCAGACGGAAGCTCCACAACTAACCACGCCAAACAAAGAGCTACTTATTCACATTAAGACATTATTTCAAGAGGAGCTCAAGATGGCGCTAAAAGATCTAAAACAGGACATAATCGACATTGGCGGACGCACTACTGAATTAGAGGAGAAGTTAGACGATGTGGTAGAGGAAATACCTAATATACACCACATGCTAAGAGATCAAGAAATTCAGATACAGAGATTAGAGGACCAAGTAGAGGACCTTGAAAATAGGTCCAGGCGATCCAATATCCACATCAAAAACCTAGCAGAAAGCTACACCAACCTCCCTGAAAATCTACTGAATCTGTTTCATCAACTTCTCCCAGATGTTGACAATACCATGTTCCTGATGGACGGAGCACACAGGGCCCTTTCGAGGCCTCCGCAGCCCTCTATGGCTAGAGATGTCAAAGTGAAACTACACTACTACCATATTAAAGACCAACTCATCAAAGCTGCAAGACTATCACCTACTCTGTTATTTGAAGGGCAACAGATTTAAATATATACAGATCTTGCTCCTGTCACACTTAGGAAGAGAAGAGAATTTAAACCCATCCTTACGATTCTTAACAACTCCCAGATCAAATACAGATGGAACTTTCCTTTCCGCCTAATTGTCACACACCAAAATGTCGCCTATTCCTGTACAACACTTGAAGAGGGGCAAAGATTATTGAAGAAGTTACATCTTACTTCAGACCAACAAGAACAGCTGCCTCTCCCCAAACCACAAAGAAAAACATTTCAGCGAGAATGGACACCTGTGACTAGGCAAAAAAAGTCAAGAAAGGACTCTAGAGACCCTAAAACACCAGAGAGGGCCGAGCTGGCCCACGAAGATGAAAGCGCACCAACTTGACTTAAGTATCCATTCCTTTTGTTATTTCTCATATTGTTATTATAGATTAGAGACGCTCAGTTTAAAGGTTGACAACTCTGTCTCTTAAATAACTGCTGGTTATGCTTTCTAGGTATGTTAGAGACACTTCGATATGTCATTTTTTACTACTTAATAATTAATGGAAAATGGCCTAATATGGCATCTAACCTTCCGCACTGGCGGAAACCATTTCTTCCCTATCCTTCCCCTAACCTTACCCCCATCCTCTCTCCCCTTCCCTCCATTCCCCCTCCCCACCCTAAAGAACACGCCCTCCTCTTACCCCTCTGAAAATTCCTACTTAATTGTACAGCTATTTGTTACTGACTTTTTAAGTGCCATTATCAGGTTTCCTCATAAAAGAGAATGCTATAGTTGTTAAACTGTTATTTATGTTTACTTTACCAAAAAAAAAAGTTTTATGTATAACCATTCTTATATGCATATATGTTTACTCATTGTACTAAATGACTCTCAGTAAGCCTTTTAGTGCAACATTGAAAGATACCCTATCTCTAACTCGAATCTCTAGAAAAATATATCTTCCTCATCAGGCTAGTCAGCTACAGACTCTCAGACAACCCACCATTGAAACTATAGATTTCATAGGCAATACTACACCCATCATACATGGAACCTATTAAAATAATATCACATAATGTAAGGGGCTTACATTCCAATGTCAAGAGAAAGAAAGTGATCACCGAGTATAAATCCCTCAAAGCGCATATTGTACTATTACAGGAAACGCACTTCACAAAAACAAACACACCCAGGTACTGGGACAAAGCATTCCCTCAACAATATCATGCCTTAAGCACTAAAAAACACAGAGGAGTTTCTATACTGCTTCACACATCCCTTAATTTTAGGGAAGAGGAAGTAATCACAGACAAAGAGGGACGATACCTCATAGTCAAAGGTTTAATTCACAATTCCCCCATTATCATTTGCAACGTTTACGCACCAAAAAAGTAAAGAATTTGACGATTTACTCACAAATGAAGCCACCAAGTCCATTAAACTTTTAGATACACACTACTTCATACACTCCAATAAACCAGATAGAATGTTAGCTAATAAACTGAAAGAGGTGACTAGAGCCACTTCAGTTCCCCAAATAATAACTCACACAGGACATACATCAAATGACCCTATTGAGATATCCAATACATTTGCAGACTTCTACCAAACCCTATACAACTTGCCCACACTGCCTAATAAACTGACAGCACAAGATGCCCTAGCTAACTTTCTAGATGACAGCAAACTACCCTCTCTCACTGAAGAAGACAGGGATACTCTGAATTCCCCCATAACCCTCTCAGAGGTCTTGACAGTTATAAAAGACTCTAAAACCAATAAAGCCCCAGGCTCTGATGGATACACAGGCATATTCTACAAAACGCTTAAAAACGTCTTAGTACCACAAGTAGTCTCTATATTTTTTATTTTTTTTTAATAAATAAAGCTTTATTGATGTAACTTCACAATACAATAAATGCGATCAGTATGAAATCAAGAGTATGGTATACAATATGCATTCAATATGGTACAAACAAATAGGTTATGATTACATCAAAATAAGATCATAGAGGGTCTTAACATCTGGTAACAAGACCCTCTCCAAATCAATGTAGTTTTTTTTCCATTTTTAGATAATCTCTCAAGAGCTCCTTTTCCCTTCTCTGAAGATTTATTAAGACTATGTTTTCTAGGGAAATACTAGCCGTATTACCCTAGGTATCGGTTTCTATATCCTCAGGAGGGGATGAGTGTTTTGGAAGAGAACATGAGAGAAAGAGTGGAGAGTTGGGGTTCAATAAGAGAGAAACAGGAAGAAGGTGAAAGAAGAAGAAGAAGAGGGAATGGAGGAAGGTGAAAAAAAAAATTTAAACAGGAGAGGTGGATCACATCTATTAAATTGTTTTGGTCCAGATTGCTAGAATGTATTCATGACTGTCTAGTTTGTGGGTCTTGAGGTAGTGATAACGTTCCAGGGTAAGCAAGTCAGAGACTTGTTGTCTCCACTCTAGAAGAGTCAGTTTGGCCTTATCTTGTATTTTAGGAAGCTCGCAAAACAATAAGCTTTCAGGGGTTTGGGGGACCTGCATCTGTAGTATATCTCAGATTGCAGCAAAAACCTCTGATCAGTATGTGCGTAATTTTGGGCAGAACCACCAGATATGGAGGAGTGTACCCTCTTCTCCACAGCCCCTCCAGCAAATGTTGCTCAGCGCTAGGAATATTTTGTGGAGCCTGGAGGGTGTGAGGTACCACCTGGTTAGGAACTTCAGGTGTATCTCCTGAATAGTGGCTGAAACAGAAGAGCGTTTTGTTAGGAAAAAGACTCTTCTCCAAGAATCACCGTCTATGTCTTGAGATAATTCTTTACTCCATGCCAGCATGTATGATGGGGTATCTGTAGTGCCCAACCCGGAGGTGAGTTTGTATACGAGTAAAATTAGATGCCTAGGGGTCATTGGTGAGACACACAATTTTTCAAATTGTGTAAGTTCTCTTCCAAAATCTGTCTTATGTTTGTGGTAGGAGATGTAGTGAATGAGTTGGTTATAGTTCATCCAATGGGAAAAAATCTCCCTATATGCCTCTTTTAGCTGTGTATGTGTTTTAAACAATTTGTTTTCAACCACATAAAGAACTGAGCCTTCTTTTAAGTGGTATGGGTGTTTAATACGGTTACTTAAAGTACTGTATGGAAGGCTCTTATTTTCAATGATTGGGGTTAGGGGGGAAAATTTAGTTGAAATGTGAGTGGAGGTAGCAATCGTCCTGTCCCATTCGGGTCAAGGCGTTTGCTGTTATTATATATTTAGTTAGATTTTTTAGGTCTGTCTTGTGGGGGAGACTAGGCCAGAGTGCCCACGTTATTGACAGATAATATTTGTCGATCTAAATGTACCCAAGCCTTATCCATGGTGTTATGAGACCATTCCACAACCCTTTGTAACATTAAAGCTTTTCTGTATGCATTTAGGTTTGGGAGGCCTAAGCCCCCCCCTATCCCTTGTAAGATACATGGTCTTTCTTCGAACTCTCGGCCTAGTCCCTGCCCAAATATATTGGTCGATGAGTCTTTGCAATTGATTAAGATAATTTTCCTGTAAGGGAATAGGTAGAGCTTGCATCACATATAATATTCGGGGGAGAATATTCATCTTGATGATCCCTATTCTTCCTAACCAGGACAAGGGTTTATTTTTCCATGTGAGTAAATCTCTTTCTATTTCTTTTTTCAAGGGGATAAAGTTGTGTTTGAAGAGATCTGATGGTGTTGGTGTGAGATATATACCCAAGTATTTCAGGTTAGTTTTAGCTATGGTTATGTGGTGCTCGTTCTTAAGTTTCTGTATACATTGGGTTTGAGTATTAATATTCAACAGTTCAGATTTATTAAGGTTTAGTAGAAAGTTGGACACTTTACCAAAGGCTTTCAATTCTCTTAACAATTCAGGGACAGAGGATTCAGCTTTTGTTAGTATAAAGAGGGTGTCGTCCGCGTATAATGCCTGTTTGTATTCGGCATCACCTACCATTACTCCCGAAATGTTAGTGTTATTTCTGATTTTGTGGGCTAGGATCTCCATGGAGATTGCAAAGAGCAGAGGCGATAACGGGCAGCCTTGTCGTGTACCATTACATATCTGAAAACTATCGGAAAGCATGCCATTCACCCTGACCTTTGGTTTGGGTTTGGAGTAAAGAGCCATGGTCATATTTAAGAATTCCTTTGGAATTCCCATCTCACTCATTGCTCGTCATAAGAAGGGCCATCCTACCCTATCGAATGCCTTCTCCGCGTCAGTGGAGAAGAGCAAAGTAGGTATGTCGGAGACCCTAGCATGATTGATCAATTGGACAACTTTAGTGGTATTATCCCTTGCCTCTCTCTTAGGTACAAAGCCTACATGATCGTTATGTATTAACCCTCGGATATATTTATTAAGTCTGTTGGCTAAGGCTTTGGCGAGAATTTTCATGTCATGGTTGATGAGGGAGATAGGTCTAAAGTTTCCTGGTTTATCCGCCGGTTTCCCTGGCTTAGCAATGACAGTAATGTGTGCCTCTAATAGGGACTCCGTCAATATAGGATTCTCTTGGAGTTGGTTAAAAAGAGTTTGTAAGTGTGTAGAGAGGGTTCCCTGGAACTTTTTATAGTATCTAGAGGTGAGGCCATCCGGGCCCGGGCTTTTACCTGTTGGCATATCCTTGATGGCTTGTGATATCTCCTCTAGGGAGATTGGGGCAGAGAGTGAATTTGCTGCTTCTGTATCTAGGGACGGTAAATGTAATCTGGTAAAGTATTCATCTATACTCTCTGGGAGTGAGGTTGTGATATTACCTGACTGAGTTTCGTCTATATTATATAGCTTACTGTAATATTCCCGGAAAGTTGAAGCTATACCTTGACTATCTTTTACGACGAGGTTATCAGGAGTGGACAGTGAGTGAAAGTAATTACTCAACTGTTTCCTGCGGATATTTCTGGCTAAGATTTTGCCAGGTTTGTTGCCTCCCTCGAAATAGTATTGCCTGAGGAATAAAGCATTTCTTTGATGGATATCTGTGAGGTGTCGGTTAAGCTTGGCTCTAGTGTCAAAGAGTTTACTTTTAATTGTATCGTTAGAGGGATCTTTTTTATGTTCCAGTTCTAGAGTTTTGATGGTTTCTAACAATGCGGAATGTTTTTCTCGGGACGTTCTATTTATTTTAGACTTATGTTTGATAAATAGACCTCTGACGACTGATTTGTGCGCCTCCCATTCGGTAATGTGGGATGCGGTAGAATTGTAATTGAGTTCAAAATATTCTTTTAATCGTTTCTGAATGTCATTTGCTATTGGAAGGTTATCATCTAATCTCCATAACTTGGGGGAGATCGGGATGTCAGGCCAGAGAATCCGACAAGTAACTGGGGCATGATCTGACCACGTGATAGGCCCAATGGTGCATGTGCCAACGATAGTTAATCCGTGGGAGTAAGTAAAAATGTGGTCTATCCTAGTGTAGCAATTATGTGGGTTTGAATAAAATGTGTAAGCTCTGTCGGAGGGATGTAGTGTTCTCCAGATGTCATGTACCTTTAAATCATTCAAGGTGGATTTAATGGATTTCAGGGTAAGTTTAGGGATGTTATAAGTACCTCTAGAAGAGTCTAGCACTGGATCTAGAGCGAGATTAAAGTCTTCTGCCAGAAAGATGATCCCTTGTGCACGGTCACGGAGTAGGTTAGCTATTGTTTTATAAAAGGCTGGTTGAACTGTATTCGGGGCATACACGTTTAAAAGAGTAATGTGATAGCCAAATAGTGTGCCCTTGAGTAGGAGGTAGCGACCCTCCGGGTCCCTGTCAGTGTGGAATATCTGAACTGGGAGTGTTTTGTGGAAGAGTATGCCCATCCCTGCTTTTTTGAGAGGGCCAGATGCAAAATAGGCTGTGGGGTTATATTGGTTGTGCCACTTGGGCTCTTTCCCTTTTCGGAAGTGGGTTTCTTGTAACATTAGTATATGGCTATTTAACTTTTGTAAATCATGAAATGCAATGGATCGTTTTCCAGGGTTGTTAAGCTCTTTAGCATTTATAGTCATCAAATGTATTGAGTGGTCCTGGAACCTACTGGCTTTAGGGGGCGCTGTAACAATGTAGGAGGGGGAGAGAGAAAAAAAAAAAAAAAAAAGAAAACTGGTTAGAGGCAGAGAGGGAATGAAAGAAGGGGAAGAACTGGAGATTTTAGAGAGATAAGTACAGGTAGAAGAGTCTGAGAGAAAGAAAAGGAGGAAACGTCAGTGTTAGAGGCAATTAGAAGTTACCTTCCTAAAAGAGAAAAAAAAACAGAATCTCACGGGGTAGTAAACCCATTGTAGATTAGTAATATATCTATTGGTAAATGTAATATTATCACATGGCATTGAAGGGTGCTAGAGAAGGGGGGAGGGATATGAGGGGAGAGAGGACCTCAGAAAACAAGTCATAAGGGAATGGGAACAAGGATAGTAGTGGGATCTAGGATGTGCAAGTTTAATACAATGTATATTCTGTCTGGTATGATATATTACTATCAGATCATGGGGACATTAGATCTAACGCTTACTCTCTATTATCTTAGTGCATGTTTCCGTGGCATGGAGTAGGATCTATACAGAGAAATTATTCAGGTCTGCTCAGTTTGCGTTACCAGTTAAGAGCAGTTAAACAACTTATTATACTTTTATTGCGAGTGTGCCACTAAATGTTGGGGTCAGAACTCCCTAAAAGTAAAACTGCAAGTGATTACAGATGTCGGTCAACAAAATAATAACACTGCGGTGAGACTAGAGGAGACTAAGAACAGGAGTATAAGCAAATAACAGTATCAAAACATTAGAAGTATCATATAATATAGAATCTTGGTCTAAAGATAAACTGTGCTCATTGAAACAAAAAACAAATCAAGTAGGCCACAGAACAAGTATTAGAACAAGTAAAACTGGTAATACAATAAGGATAGCATATAAATTGAAGACTCTTAGTATCCTAGAGCGCTGACAGATATCACCTTCATATCAATACTACTACATGAGGGCTAGCTTTTTGTCAGTATAGGGAGCCATATCAGGTCAGTTCAAGTAAAAGAGTGCTTCAAGAGAAGTCGTATAGCCCAGTATGCATTTATTTAGTACAGTCTCTTGGGTATAGATAGTATAACTTCCCCCGGGCAAGGCTATTATTGGGCTTATTTAAAGTATTAAATGTTAAAGCACTAGGATAATGGAGTTATCAACTAGACCTCAGGATAGATGTCTAAACTACGAAAACCTCCAAAATACTAGATATCAGATATAATTTATTCTTCCAGCCCCATGGAGAATAAAAAATGTAAACATTTAGTTGCATAGTGAACAACTTGGGCGCATAGAACTGGTAGAGCCCTGGAGTTAATATGTAACTTAAGTACTTTTTACATTTAGGCATAGTAAGAAACATTCCCACTAACATTTGCATCAACTATAGTAAGTAAGAATTAGAAAATAAACAGTAACAAAGATCACTATCAGATAAATCTCATAGTTTTAAAACTGTTCTTATATTACTCTTGGACCTATCGTGTAGCAGGATAAGTCCTTCTCCATAGCAGGGCAAGAAGAATGTCCAGGCATAGGCCTCGGCGTAAACACCTGTACAAGAAGTCCTGACATATGCAGGGGACTTTTGAAGGTTCTTTATCTTGATTTAAAGGTGCAGGAGTATGCTCAGGAGTCCGTCACCTGTCTTTGCTCAGTAGAAGAGGTGGAAAGTGTTCCCTCAGGGGAATCCTCCGTCGAGGCATTACCAACATTAGATGATGAAGCAAGGTCCATAAAAAATTTCTATTGATCCATTCCAGGACGGAATATGAATGTTCTGTTGTGCTTGGTGGCCAGTAAGGACACAGGAAAACCCCACCTATATTGTATTCCATTTTTCCTTAAATGAGATGTAATGTGTGACAATTCTCTCCTCTTTTGTAACGTTACCGGGGAGAGATCTGTAAAAATGTGTAACTCCTCCCCCACATGGATGACAGGGTGGTTTGCTCTGGCACACTTCAGGATTTCTTCCCTGTCTTTATAGTTGAGAAATTTAATAATAATGTCCCTGGGGGGGCTTTAGGCGGCGGTTTAGGTTGTAAGGCCCTGTGGGCTCTTTCAATAGGAATATCTGCTGCAGATGGGTTATTTTTCATAGTCCTGAAAAGGGCTTGTAGATACCCCTCGATTGCTGGCGGGTGAACTGTTTCTGTGAAGCCTCTAATCCTAAGATTATTTCGCCTGTTGCGGTTGTCTAAATCCTCCAATTTTTCTGATAAAAAGTGGATATTATCCGCCTGGTTTTGGAGTTCTGTTGTGTGATTTTGGAGCGAAGATGACATAGAAGATTGACTCTCTTCTAATGTGGATACCCTATGATCCAGTGCACTGAGGTCTTTACGAAGATCGCCAAATAAGCTCCTCATTTCCTGGAAAATTCCCTGTATATCTTCCTTTGAAGATAGGTGTTGGATGTCCTGTTTAGTAACATATGGGGCTAGACGGGTCTCTTCTTGATGGATTTGGGCAGTAATACTTGGCTGTTCGTTAGCCATTTCTTCTGAAGAGTTAGTCGGTCTGGGCTCTGTAGGTTTTAAGTAATGGTTGAGCGTTTTGGAGACGTTAGGTTTCCCTGATTTACTTTGCCTCTTATTAGGCATCACATAAAGCTTGCATAGTGTGATTAAGGCCCTTATTATATCTTTTGGGTAAAGGGTTATTGATGGTTTGAGTCTTTAGGATATATCCCAGGCCAAAGAGGACCTTTAAATGTGACACATGGTTCCAGGGCCAGAGAATGCTTTATGTGGGAAGTCTAATGTCTTGTTCTCGATGGCTTTTAGGCCTAGGGTATTTCAAAGGCCTTTGTGCTGTTTTCCTGTAGTATAACGCAATGCTCTTGGCCTAATGTGCTCTTTTCCCCTTTTGCTCTTTTATTTTTAGTAATCCCTGCAGCCTTACATATATACAGTCCCGCAATCTCAAAACATGCTCTCGGTGCCGAGAGATCTGTGTACTAAGAGAAGAAAGAGAGCCACGTGTGCCGTTTGCAGCTGCCTGCGCTGTGCCGTTATTTATTTATCTGTGCTTATTGTCCCTTGGAGCTATCCCTATGCGGCTCATATATTTCCCTGTTATCATGGGTCGGCCACTGTGCAAGGCAAGTGTGGAGGGAGTGCTCCGGTGTGGGTAGCGTATGGTGTCGGGTGTGTGCTAACAGTGGATCTCTGTTTTGGCCGGACTCCGGTAAGGAAGTTTGTCTCCTCACACTATCGCCCTCTTACCTACTCAGCTGACTCGCGTGTCACTCCCGAGTTAGAGCCGATGCAGTCTCTGGCCTCTGTTCATGGGCCAGCTTCAGCTGTGTAACTGTGAGGCTTGCGGCTTGCTTGCTGTTACGCATTCTGATTGCAGCGGAGGTCCGTGAATGGCTGGCTGTCGGCTGATGCTCGCAGGGATCCTTCCCTTTATTTTAGAACATGTCTAGTTGTCCTCTTTGATATATAATTGATGTCCCCTAGATCTGGCAGGGGTAGGAAGATAAATATGCCATGGATATTGATGTTTAATCTACATGGGTTTTAGGAGCCCTCTTAGGTTGCGGCCATCTTCCTGCGTGGCCAGACTCAGCCCTGACTAGTCTTTATATTTTATGCCATAATGCAAGGAAGTGAAATCCCCAATGAAATGCTTCTGGCCAGAATCTCGGTAATCCCCAAACTGGGGAGGAACAAACAATACTGTAAAAACTATAGACCAATCTCCTTAATAAACCACGATATTAAACTCTTCACAAAAATTCTAGCTAACAGACTGAATGACCCACTGACAAGACTAATACACACTGACCAGGTCAATTTCATCAAAGCACTAGAAGCTCCAGATAATATTCTTAAGGTCATAGACTTGGTGAATTATGCCTCGGTCAACAAAATGCCTTCTCTGCTCCTGTCGTTTTACGCGGAGAAGGCATTTGACAGAGTAAATTGGAATTATATGCATGCTCTACTTATGAAGATTGGAGTTCGGGATGAGTTTCACTCTGCAATTTCGTCTCTGTACTATACCCCTGCTGCTTTCATAAGACTGGCAGGATATCAATCTAGAACTTTTGCAATCCGCAATGGAACTAGACAAGGGTGTCCACTCTCACTGTTACTTTTTGCGCTATGTATTGAACCCCTTGCGATCAAAATAAGAGATTGTATAGACATTACGGGAATACACACAAACTCTAGACAATACAAAATGGCCTTATTCACGGATGACGTCATATTGACATTGACGAGACTCCTTTAGTCGTTACCCCCACTGTACTCTTTGTTGCAGAAATTTAGCACACCTGTTACTGGCTCTATTGTTTACTGTTTTGTATACAATGACAAGTTTTCAAATGTAAGTTGTTAGATATGGTTTGATTTTAAAGACTGAAAAATACACTGTATTGAAAGAAAAATGTAAACAACTACATGTATGTTATGTTATAATATGAAAAATAAAAGCAATTTCAACATAAAATGTTACACTTGGATTATCATATACCTTCATCATCGTTGCTTCATAATCAGCCATATAGAGGTTGGCATATGAAGGGGCCATACTCAAGCCCATAGCCGTACCTGTAAGTTGTATGTAGAAGGTGGTCTCAAAGCAGAAATAATTATGCGTTAAGCACAAATGAAGAATTCTGCAAATATATTCTGGTTCTGGACCAACATAGGGGTGTCTCAGTAGTGCTTTTTCTACTGCCATTACTCCATCAGAGTGTGGAATGATGGTATATAGACTGTTTATGTCCATTGTCACCAGCAAATGTGAAGGTCCCAATTCAGGCGTTTTGGCAATCAACTGTATCATATCAGAAGAGCCTTTGATGTAAGAGTTCATCCTACCCACCAAGAGTTGTAAAAAGTGATCAATCCATACAGATAGTGTCTGGAACAAGGAGCCCCTCGCTGACACGATCAGTCTTCCTGGTGGTTTCTCAAGTCTCTTATGAATTTTGGGAATCGTGTAGAGTATTGGGATGATAGGATGTGGTACCATCAGCCAATCATAAGTGGCTTGATCCATCCAATCTCTCTCTAGACCTTCCGATAGAATGAGCTTGATTTCATCTTGAAATTTCATAGTTGGATCCCTTGATAGCGGGCTATATATGGTGGTATCCACCATCAATTGTAACAGAATATCATCCTTGTAGTCCACATAATTCAGGATAACCAGTGCCCCTCTCTTGCCAGCCAGTCTGATGACAATACTGGGATCTTGGGCTAGATCAGAGATGGCCGATCTTTCTTCAGCAGAGATGTTCTGTTTAGCCTTGGCATCAAACATGGTTTGTGTGTTTTGTGTGACCAGGCGCATGTATGTCTTAATGCTTGGATTAACTTGCACTGGATGAAATCTACTGGGACGTTTGAATAGCTTAGCAGTAGGATCCCTAGTACTGAATTGGAAAAACTCTTTTAGTTTCAAAGTCTTCTGAAATTTGTGCAAATCTAGCCATATATCAAACGGTCTGGTCTGTGCTGTTGGAACTAAGCTAAGGCCCCTATTGAGGACTTTAAGTTCATATTCAGTCATAGTTCTTGAACTGAGATTAATAACTAGTTTCTCCTCATTCTTCCATGTGGAGGTGGTCTTCTTGCAGAACCCCACTCGCCTCGTATGTGGCCTTCTTCTCTGCATCTGTGGCCGGACCTGGTGGTCACCCCTAAAAAAGATTGGACTCCTGCAGCTAGTTGTTGGGGTTGTTGTGAATATGAAGGGGCCTCAGTGTCTGAGCCCGAGCTGCTGTCAATTGTATTGAGTTGACGTCTGGTATACCACCTCTGTCTACGTGGTCTCCTCTGGAAGTAGGTTTTGTGCTCCTCAGATCACTGAGGGGAGGGGCTTATGTATGTATTTAAATTGTTTTATTGTTCACTGTTTCTTTGTCTGAAGAAGGGGTGAAAACCTCGAAACGTCACAGAGTAAAGCTTGTTGAAACTTTTAAATCCAGAGAGTGCATTTTTTTCATGTATTTATATATATATATTTATATATATATATATATATATATATATATATATATATATATATATATATATATATATATATATATATATATATAAACATCGTAATGCAATATCCTATTATGTGATACTGTCTGACTTCCCTGTTATATTTTGTTTTTGTTGCCTCAATAAAAAATGTTTAAATAAAATATAGTATAGTTTCACTTTAATTTTTAAGATGATTTGTTTAATCAAAGTTTTGCAAAATGAAAAGAACACATTTTGCTCCAATTACTATAATGATGTGCATGGCGTGGGTGCAATAATATCAGTGGGTAACCAAAGAATAAAATAACAGAACAATGTAATTGTTAGTGAAAACTGAAATACGCAATCACTGCTAGTATTACAATCATTCTAGTGACTCACAAAGGTGTCTGGGTATAAAGATAACTGATAGTTACACCCTGAGTCTGTTTAAAGAAGAAGGAGGAATATGAGAACTTTTTATATTGAGAGCTACTAATCAGGGTTGGACTGGCACCAAAAATAACATTTAAAGACATAGCAACCCACATTGCTGACCTTTCATATTCACCCACATAAGAAGCCTTAGACCCTGCAGCCCTGTGCCAGCCACAGGATCACATCAAACCTCAGATCAGAACCCCTGGCCCTGCAGTCCACCTGTCTGTCACATATCTACACCAAACCTCAGATCAGGCCTCTGGCACTGCAGCCCCTCTGTCCATCATATATCTACATCAAACCTCAGATCAGGCCTCTGGCACGGAAGCCCCTCTGCCTGTCACATATCTACACCAAACCTCAGATCAGGCCTCTGGTCCTGCAGCCCCTTTGACTGTCATATATCTACACCAAACCTCAGATCAGGCCTCTGGCACTGCAGCCCCTCTGTCTATCACATATCTACATCAAACCTCAGATCAGGCCTCTGACACTGCAGCCCCCCTGTCTATCACATATCTACACCAAACCTCAGATCAGGCCTCTGGCACTGCAGCCCCCCTGTCTATCACATATCTACATCAAACCTCAGATCAGGCCTCTGACACTGCAGCCCCTCTGTCTGTCACATATCTACATCAAACCTCAGATCAGGCCTCTGGTCCTGCAGCCCCTCTGCCTGTCACATATCTACACCAAACCTCAGATCAGGCCTCTGACACTGCAGCCCCTCTGTCTATCACATATCTACATCAAACCTCAGATCAGGCCTCTGGTCCTGCAGCCCCTCTGTCTGTCACATATCTACACCAAACCTCAGATCAGGCCTCTGACACTGCAGCCCCCCTGTCTATCACATATCTACATCAAACCTCAGATCAGGCCTCTGACACTGCAGCCCCTCTGTCTGTCACATATCTACACCAAACCTCAGATCAGGCCTCTGGTCCTGCAGCCCCTCTGCCTGTCACATATCTACACCAAACCTCAGATCAGGCCTCTGGTCCTGCAGCCCCTCTGACTGTCATATATCTACACCAAACCTCAGATCAGGCCTCTGGCACTGCAGCCCCTCTGCCTGTCACATATCTACACCAAACCTCAGATCAGGCCTCTGGCACTGCAGCCCCTCTGACTGTCACATATCTACACCAAACCTCAGATCAGGCCTCTGGTCCTGCAGCCCCTCTGTCTATCATATATCTACATCAAACCTCAGATCAGGCCTCTGGCCCTGCAGTCCACCTGTCTGTCACATATCTACACCAAACCTCAGATCAGGCCTCTGGCACTGCAGCCCCTCTGTCTATCATATATCTACACCAAACCTCAGATCAGGCCTCTAGCACTGCAGCCCCTCTGACTGTCAGATATCTACACCAAACCTCAGATCAGAACCCCTGGCCCTGCAGCCCCTCTGTCTGTCACATATCTACACCAAACCTCAGATCAGGCCTCTGGTCCTGCAGCCCCTCTGTCTGTCATATATCTACATCAAACCTCAGATCAGGCCTCTAGCACTGCAGCCCCTCTGACTGTCAGATATCTACACCAAACCTCAGATCAGAACCCCTGGCCCTGCAGCCCCTCTGTCTGTCACATATCTACACCAAACCTCAGATCAGGCCTCTGGTCCTGCAGCCCCTCTGTCTGTCATATATCTACATCAAACCTCAGATCAGGCCTCTAGCACTGCAGCCCCTCTGACTGTCAGATATCTACACCAAACCTCAGATCAGAACCCCTGGCCCTGCAGCCCCTCTGTCTGTCACATATCTACACCAAACCTCAGATCAGGCCTCTGGTCCTGCAGCCCCTCTGTCTGTCACATATCTACACCAAACCTCAGATCAGGCCTCTAGCACTGCAGCCCCTCTGACTGTCAGATATCTACACCAAACCTCAGATCAGAACCCCTGGCCCTGCAGCCCCTCTGTCTGTCATATATCTACATCAAACCTCAGATCAGGCCTCTGGCACTGCAGCCCCTCTGACTGTCACATATCTACACCAAACCTCAGATCAGGCCTCTGGCACTGCAGCCCCACTGTCTATCATATATCTACATCAAACCTCAGATCAGGCCTCTGGCACTGCAACCCCTCTGTCTATCATATATCTACATCAAACCTCAGATCAGGCCTCTGGCCCTGCAGCCCCTCTGTCTGTCACATATCTACACCAAACCTCAGATCAGAATCCCTGGCCCTGCAGCCCCTCTGTCTGTCACATATCTACACCAAACCTCAGATCAGGCCTCTGGTCCTGCCGCCCCTCTGTCTGTCATATATCTACATCAAACCTCAGATCAGGCCTCTGGCACTGCAGCCCCTCTGTCTGTCATATATCTACATCAAACCTCAGATCAGGCCTCTGGTCCTGCAGCCCCTCTGTCTGTCACATATCTACACCAAACCTCAGATCAGGCCTCTGGCACTGCAGCCCCTCTGACTGTCACATATCTACACCAAACCTCAGATCAGAACCCCTGGCCCTGCAGCCCCTCTGTCTGTCACATATCTACACCAAACTTCAGATCAGGCCTCTGGTCCTGCAGCCCCTCTGTCTGTCATATATCTACATCAAACCTCAGATCAGGCCTCTGGCACTGCAGCCCCTCTGACTGTCACATATCTACACCAAACCTCAGATCAGGCCTCTGGCACTGCAGCCCCTCTGTCTATCACATATCTACACCAAACCTCAGATCAGGCCTCTGGCACTGCAGCCCCTCTGTCTATCATATATCTACACCAAACCTCAGATCAGGCCTCTGGCACTGCAGCCCCTCTGTCTATCATATATCTACACCAAACCTCAGATCAGTCCTCTGGCACTGCAGCCCCTCTGTCTATCACATATCTACACCAAACCTCAGATCAGGCCTCTGGCACTGCAGCCCCTCTGTCTATCACATATCTACACCAAACCTCAGATCAGGCCTCTGGCACTGCAGCCCCTCTGTCTATCACATATCTACACCAAACCTCAGATCAGGCCTCTGGCACTGCAGCCCCTCTGTCTATCAAATATCTACACCAAACCTCAGATCAGGCCTCTGGCACTGCAGCCCCTCTGTCTGTCATATATCTACATCAAACCTCAGATCAGGCCTCTGGCACTGCAGCCCCTCTGTCTGTCACATATCTACATCAAACCTCAGATCAGGCCTCTGGCACTGCAACCCCTCTGTCTATCATATATCTACATCAAACCTCAGATCAGGCCTCTGGCCCTGCAGCCCCTCTGTCTGTCACATATCTACACCAAACCTCAGATCAGAACCCCTGGCCCTGCAGCCCCTCTGTCTGTCACATATCTACACCAAACCTCAGATCAGGCCTCTGGTCCTGCAGCCCCTCTGTCTGTCATATATCTACATCAAACCTCAGATCAGGCCTCTGGCACTGCAGCCCCTCTGTCTGTCACATATCTACACCAAACCTCAGATCAGGCCTCTGGTCCTGCAGCCCCTCTGTCTATCATATATCTACATCAAACCTCAGATCAGGCCTCTGGCCCTGCAGCCCCTCTGTCTGTCACATATCTACACCAAACCTCAGATCAGAACCCCTGGCCCTGCAGCCCCTCTGTCTGTCACATATCTACACCAAACCTCAGATCAGGCCTCTGGTCCTGCAGCCCCTCTGTCTGTCATATATCTACATCAAACCTCAGATCAGGCCTCTGGCCCTGCAGCCCCTCTGTCTGTCATATATCTACACCAAACCTCAGATCAGAACCCCTGGCCCTGCAGCCCCTCTGTCTATCACATATCTACACCAAACCACAGATCAGGCCTCTGGTCCTGCAGCCCCTCTGTCTGTCACATATCTACACCAAACCTCAGATCAGGCCTCTGGCACTGCAGCCCCTCTGTCTGTCACATATCTACACCAAACCTCAGATCAGGCCTCTGGTCCTGCAGCCCCTCTGTCTGTCATATATCTACATCAAACCTCAGATCAGGCCTCTGGCCCTGCAGCCCCTCTGTCTGTCACATATCTACACCAAACCTCAGATCAGAACCCCTGGCCCTGCAGCCCCTCTGTCTGTCACATATCTACACCAAACCTCAGATCAGGCCTCTGGTCCTGCAGCCCCTCTGTCTGTCACATATCTACACCAAACCACAGATCAGGCCTCTGGTCCTGCAGCCCCTTTGTCCATCACATATCTACATCAAACCTCACTCAGATCAGGCCTCTGGCACTGAAGCCCCTCTGCCTGTCACATATCTACACTAAACCACAGATCAGGCCTCTGGTCCTGCAGCCCCTCTGTCTTTTACATATCTACTCCAAAAGAATCATTAATGCCCTATTGTGTACATTTAATAATTTCGATATAGGTTTATGCAATAAACTGTTGTGGCATCTAACGGTAGTTGTATTGTGAGTAGCCTATTTATTTATATTCTCACTAAAGACCAGAAATTTAAATTATTGGGCAAGACCACCATATGTGTATAAGAGTGCCTCTCTCTCCACATTCTATACAACATTGATCCAAGGAATTGGGGAATATGGCTTTATCTCTATTAGGGGTTAAATACCACCTCATCAATAGTTTATAATTTGTTTCTAGAATTGACGCTGATATTGATGCTTTGGCATGATGTTGAAAAATAATTCCATTCCTTCCTGGAAGGTGGTGTGGTGAGGTCACGCGACCACACGTTAGTGTATGATGGCAGTTGTAAAGGTGGGGATATCTTTAGTATTTTGTATATCACTGATAGTGTACCTTTAGTTGGAAGGTTCCCTGGACATAGTAATTCAAATAGGAGCCTTTGTCTGATTAAATCCTGTTTATTTGGGTGTGTTGTAAGAAAGTTTTTAAGTTGAAGATATCTAAACCATTGATTAAATAACTCCACCCCACTGTTGGTTAGCTTCAATTTAGGTGCTATCTTAAGAGCGAGGAGCATAAACATGAGAACGCTGTACTTTTTAAACTTCAATCCATACAAGTGGCAATCTGTTTAAATTACTGCAAATTCATTTACATGAACTTGCGGTAAATTACACAATCGCATTAATGCCCAAACTTTTTACATGACCTGGAAATTTTGCGTAAAGAGTTTGGCCAGAGGAAACAGTTGCACTAAACTACTATATTAACCCCTAAACTGCCACCCCCCACATTGCAAAATACCCACTAACATCTTCACCCCCTAACCAGCTAACTCCCTTCACCTAACACCCCCTAAATTACAGAAAATAAAAATTAACCTTACCTAAAAAACAAAACTAATATTACATGAAAAAATTTTTTTACATTACATAAAAACAAAACAAAAAAAGTTGACTGTTTTTACGCGTTTCGGCATAGAGCCATAATTCATACACCTGACGAAACAAAGAGTCAACCCACTTTAAAAAGTGGCTGATATTCAGCCATTGGAGAACCAATTAGTAACATTCTAATTTCTTAAAGTGCCAACACCTCTTTTGTGATTCTGCACACAAATGATAAGTTAAGAACAGAAAGAAAGCGCCTCATAGTGCAGTATTTTCAAGCAATGTACAAGCAATGCAATAGGTGATCTGGTGAAAAGGTACTCACAAGTGTGATGGCACTTCTAGCAAAAACAAAGTGCAGACAAGCAGGCTGACCTTTAATACAGCAGTCAGTACGCTGAAGCCACAGTATCCTACGTGTGGCTAAAAGGCTGATACAGGATCCGCAGCAGATACAATCCTTAGGACACCAGTCTAGTGTCTGCCTTGTTACCGGTTTCAGGAGTGGAGCCCAAACAATTAGACCACAGTAGTGATTACTGCAGCTGGTGTGACAAGTAAAATGCTGAAATAACGTCTGGTTTTGGTGTTAGCAGTTTGAATGAACAAAGATGCTTAATTATAAAAGCAGGACATTCGAGTAGGTAAAAAAAAGGTTTTTTTAATATGCTTAGCAACATACGATGAATACATACCATGCCTTCTTAAGAGGCTTTTAAAATACAAACAACGGATGTCATTGGATAATTGGTTGGCCAAATAATGTACAGAGGATTGACCGATCATACAGACAGCACAATTTGTAAAAAAACAGAATTTATGTTTACCTGATAAATTACTTTCTCCAACGGTGTGTCCGGTCCACGGCGTCATCCTTACTTGTGGGATATTCTCTTCCCCAACAGGAAATGGCAAAGAGCCCAGCAAAGCTGGTCACATGATCCCTCCTAGGCTCCGCCTACCCCAGTCATTCGACCGACGTTAAGGAGGAATATTTGCATAGGAGAAACCATATGAAACCGTGGTGACTGTAGTTAAAGAAAATAAATTATCAGACCTGATTAAAAAACCAGGGCGGGCCGTGGACCGGACACACCGTTGGAGAAAGTAATTTATCAGGTAAACATAAATTCTGTTTTCTCCAACATAGGTGTGTCCGGTCCACGGCGTCATCCTTACTTGTGGGAACCAATACCAAAGCTTTAGGACACGGATGATGGGAGGGAGCAAATCAGGTCACCTAGATGGAAGGCACCACGGCTTGCAAAACCTTTCTCCCAAAAATAGCCTCAGAAGAAGCAAAAGTATCAAACTTGTAAAATTTGGTAAAAGTGTGCAGTGAAGACCAAGTCGCTGCCCTACATATCTGATCAACAGAAGCCTCGTTCTTGAAGGCCCATGTGGAAGCCACAGCCCTAGTGGAATGAGCTGTGATTCTTTCGGGAGGCTGCCGTCCGGCAGTCTCGTAAGCCAATCTGATGATGCTTTTAATCCAAAAAGAGAGAGAGGTAGAAGTTGCTTTTTGACCTCTCCTTTTACCGGAATAAACAACAAACAAGGAAGATGTTTGTCTAAAATCCTTTGTAGCATCTAAATAGAATTTTAGAGCGCGAACAACATCCAAATTGT
Source organism: Bombina bombina (assembly GCF_027579735.1). Classification (NCBI taxonomy): domain Eukaryota; kingdom Metazoa; phylum Chordata; class Amphibia; order Anura; family Bombinatoridae; genus Bombina; species Bombina bombina. The sequence continues at coordinate 186,413,039 of NC_069509.1, forward strand.
GCAACAAACGTTCCTTCTTCGAAACTGGTTTCGGACACAGAGAAGGTACGATAATCTCCTGGTTAATGTTTTTGTTAGAAACAACTTTTGGAAGAAAACCAGGTTTAGTACGTAAAACCACCTTATCTGCATGGAACACCAGATAAGGAGGAGAACACTGCAGAGCAGATAATTCTGAAACTCTTCTAGCAGAAGAAATTGCAACCAAAAACAAAACTTTCCAAGATAATAACTTAATATCAACGGAATGTAAGGGTTCAAACGGAACCCCCTGAAGAACTGAAAGAACTAAGTTGAGACTCCAAGGAGGAGTCAAAGGTTTGTAAACAGGCTTGATTCTAACCAGAGCCTGAACAAAGGCTTGAACATCTGGCACAGCTGCCAGCTTTTTGTGAAGTAACACAGACAAGGCAGAAATCTGTCCCTTCAGGGAACTTGCAGATAATCCTTTTTCCAATCCTTCTTGAAGGAAGGATAGAATCTTAGGAATCTTAACCTTGTCCCAAGGGAATCCTTTAGATTCACACCAACAGATATATTTTTTCCAAATTTTGTGGTAAATCTTTCTAGTTACAGGCTTTCTGGCCTGAACAAGAGTATCGATAACAGAATCTGAGAACCCTCGCTTCGATAAGATCAAGCGTTCAATCTCCAAGCAGTCAGCTGGAGTGAGACCAGATTCGGATGTGCGAACGGACCTTGAACAAGAAGGTCTCGTCTCAAAGGTAGCTTCCATGGTGGAGCCGATGACATATTCACCAGATCTGCATACCAAGTCCTGCGTGGCCACGCAGGAGCTATCAAGATCACCGACGCCCTTTCCTGATTGATCCTGGCTACCAGCCTGGGGATGAGAGGAAACGGCGGGAATACATAAGCTAGTTTGAAGGTCCAAGGTGCTACTAGTGCATCCACTAGAGCCGCCTTGGGATCCCTGGATCTGGACCCGTAGCAAGGAACTTTGAAGTTCTGACGAGAGGCCATCAGATCCATGTCTGGAATGCCCCACAGTTGAGTGACTTGGGCAAAGATTTCCGGATGGAGTTCCCACTCCCCCGGATGCAATGTCTGACGACTCAGAAAATCCGCTTCCCAATTTTCCACTCCTGGGATGTGGATAGCAGACAGGTGGCAGGAGTGAGACTCCGCCCATAGAATGATTTTGGTCACTTCTTCCATCGCCAGGGAACTCCTTGTTCCCCCCTGATGGTTGATGTACGCAACAGTTGTCATGTTGTCTGATTGAAACCGTATGAACTTGGCCCTCGCTAGCTGAGGCCAAGCCTTGAGAGCATTGAATATCGCTCTCAGTTCCAGAATATTTATCGGTAGAAGAGATTCTTCCCGAGACCAAAGACCCTGAGCTTTCAGGGATCCCCAGACCGCGCCCCAGCCCATCAGACTGGCGTCGGTCGTGACAATGACCCACTCTGGTCTGCGGAAGGTCATCCCTTGTGACAGGTTGTCCAGGGACAGCCACCAACGGAGTGAGTCTCTGGTCCTCTGATTTACTTGTATCCTCGGAGACAAGTTTGTATAGTCCCCATTCCACTGACTGAGCATGCACAGTTGTAATGGTCTTAGATGAATGCGCGCAAAAGGAACTATGTCCATTGCCGCTACCATCAAACCTATCACTTCCATGCACTGCGCTATGGAAGGAAGAGGAACGGAATGAAGTATCCGACAAGAGTCTAGAAGTTTTGTTTTTCTGGCCTCTGTCAGAAAAATCCTCATTTCTAAGGAGTCTATTATTGTCCCCAAGAAGGGAACCCTTGTTGACGGAGATAGAGAACTCTTTTCCACGTTCACTTTCCATCCGTGAGATCTGAGAAAGGCCAGGACAATGTCCGTGTGAGCCTTTGCTTGAGGAAGGGACGACGCTTGAATCAGAATGTCGTCCAAGTAAGGTACTACAGCAATGCCCCTTGGTCTTAGCACAGCTAGAAGGGACCCTAGTACCTTTGTGAAAATCCTTGGAGCAGTGGCTAATCCGAAAGGAAGCGCCACGAACTGGTAATGCTTGTCCAGGAATGCGAACCTTAGGAACCGATGATGTTCCTTGTGGATAGGAATATGTAGATACGCATCCTTTAAATCCACCGTGGTCATGAATTGACCTTCCTGGATGGAAGGAAGAATTGTTCGAATGGTTTCCATTTTGAACGATGGAACCTTGAGAAACTTGTTTAAGATCTTGAGATCTAAGATTGGTCTGAACGTTCCCTCTTTTTTGGGAACTATGAACAGATTGGAGTAGAACCCCATCCCTTGTTCTCCTAATGGAACAGGATGAATCACTCCCATTTTTAACAGGTCTTCTACACAACGTAAGAATGCCTGTCTTTTTATGTGGTCTGAAGACAACTGAGACCTGTGGAACCTCCCCCTTGGGGGAAGCCCCTTGAATTCCAGAAGATAACCTTGGGAGACTATTTCTAGCGCCCAAGGATCCAGAACATCTCTTGCCCAAGCCCGAGCGAAGAGAGAGAGTCTGCCCCCCACCAGATCCGGTCCCGGATCGGGGGCCAACATTTCATGCTGTCTTGGTAGCAGTGGCAGGTTTCTTGGCCTGCTTTCCCTTGTTCCAGCCGTGCATTGGTCTCCAAGCTGGCTTGGCTTGAGAAGTATTACCCTCTTGCTTAGAGGACGTAGCACTTTGGGCTGGTCCGTTTCTACGAAAGGGACGAAAATTAGGTTTATTTTTGGCCTTGAAAGGCCGATCCTGAGGAAGGGCATGGCCCTTACCCCCAGTGATATCAGAGATAATCTCTTTCAAGTCAGGGCCAAACAGCGTTTTCCCCTTGAAAGGAATGTTAAGTAGCTTGTTCTTGGAAGACGCATCAGCTGACCAAGATTTCAACCAAAGCGCTCTGCGCGCCACAATAGCAAACCCAGAATTCTTAGCCGCTAACCTAGCCAATTGCAAAGTGGCGTCTAGGGTGAAAGAATTAGCCAATTTGAGAGCATTGATTCTGTCCATAATCTCCTCATAAGGAGGAGAATCACTATCGACCGCCTTTACCAGCTCATCGAACCAGAAACACGCGGCTGTAGCGACAGGGACAATGCATGAAATTGGTTGTAGAAGGTAACCCTGCTGAACAAACATCTTTTTAAGTAAACCTTCTAATTTTTTATCCATAGGATCTTTGAAAGCACAACTATCTTCTATGGGTATAGTGGTGCGTTTGTTTAAAGTGGAAACCGCTCCCTCGACCTTGGGGACTGTCTGCCATAAGTCCTTTCTGGGGTTGACCATAGGAAACAATTTTTTAAATATGGGGGGAGGGACGAAAGGAATACCGGGCCTTTCCCATTCTTTATTTACAATGTCCGCCACCCGCTTGGGTATAGGAAAAGCTTCTGGGAGCCCCGGGACCTCTAGGAACTTGTCCATTTTACATAGTTTCTCTGGGATGACCAACTTGTCACAATCATCCAGAGTGGATAATACCTCCTTAAGCAGAATGCGGAGATGTTCCAACTTAAATTTAAACGTAATCACATCAGGTTCAGCTTGTTGAGAAATGTTCCCTGAATCAGTAATTTCTCCCTCAGACAAAACCTCCCTGGCCCCATCAGACTGGTTTAGGGGCCCTTCAGAACCATTATTATCAGCGTCGTCATGCTCTTCAGTATCTAAAACAGAGCAGTCGCGCTTACGCTGATAAGTGTGCATTTTGGCTAAAATGTTTTTGACAGAATTATCCATTACAGCCGTTAATTGTTGCATAGTAAGGAGTATTGGCGCGCTAGATGTACTAGGGGGCTCCTGAGTGGGCAAGACTCGTGTAGACGAAGGAGGGAATGATGCAGTACCATGCTTACTCCCCTCACTTGAGGAATCATCTTGGGCATCATTGTCATTGTCACATAAATCACATTTATTTAAATGAGAAGGAACTCTGGCTTCCCCACATTCAGAACACAGTCTATCTGGTAGTTCAGACATGTTAAACAGGCATAAACTTGATAACAAAGTACAAAAAACGTTTTAAAATAAAACCATTACTGTCACTTTAAATTTTAAACTGAACACACTTTATTACTGCAATTGCGAAAAAATATGAAGGAATTGTTCAAAATTCACCAAAATTTCACCACAGTGTCTTAAAGCCTTAAAAGTATTGCACCCCAAAATTGGAAGCTTTAACCCTTAAAATAACGGAACCGGAGCCGTTTTTAACTTTAACCCCTTTACAGTCCCTGGTGTCTGCTTTGCTGAGACCCAACCAAGCCCAAAGGGGAATACGATACCAAATGACGCCTTCAGAAAGTCTTTTCTATGTATCAGAGCTCCTCACACATGCGACTGCATGTCATGCCTCTCAAAAACAAGTGCGCAACACCGGCGCGAAAATGAGGCTCTGCCTATGATTTGGGAAAGCCCCTAAAGAGAAAGGTGTCTAAAAAAGTGCCTGCCGATATAAACTTATCAAAATACCCAGATTAAATGATTCCTCAAGGCTAAATATGTGTTAATAATGAATCGATTTAGCCCAGAAAAAGTCTACAGTCTTAATAAGCCCTTGTGAAGCCCTTATTTACAATCTTAATAAACATGGCTTACCGGATCCCATAGGGAAAATGACAGCTTCCAGCATTACATCGTCTTGTTAGAATGTGTCATACCTCAAGCAGCAAGAGACTGCTCACTGTTCCCCCAACTGAAGTTAATTCCTCTCAACAGTCCTGTGTGGAACAGCCATGGATTTTAGTAACGGTTGCTAAAATCATTTTCCTCATACAAACAGAAATCTTCATCTCTTTTCTGTTTCTGAGTAAATAGTACATACCAGCACTATTTTAAAATAACAAACTCTTGATTGAATAATAAAAACTACAGTTAAACACTAAAAAACTCTAAGCCATCTCCGTGGAGATGTTGCCTGTACAACGGCAAAGAGAATGACTGGGGTAGGCGGAGCCTAGGAGGGATCATGTGACCAGCTTTGCTGGGCTCTTTGCCATTTCCTGTTGGGGAAGAGAATATCCCACAAGTAAGGATGACGCCGTGGACCGGACACACCTATGTTGGAGAAAATTGTAACAAAATGATGGCACTAAAAAGATACCTGTATCATTCAAGATCTGGTTATACAAAAAAGGAAGCATTAACATGTTTAGCAGCATAGATTTGTTACAACTCACAACATGGAACTAGCAGTATATTATGTCTATATCGAGGGGATATCGCTGTATTTGTGTCCATCTACAAAATTAAAAAATTGGAGAAAAGTAACAGTAACAAAATCGAATAACAAACTAGGAATAGATTTAAAAGTGGACATGATTATCTACTGTGTAGCTACAAAATCAAGAACCATGTAGTTACCGGTGCTATATAAAATCATAGGAAGATCTAACGGGAGTATAAAGTGAATAGATTGATCATCCATGCAAAATGTAGCAACACAATTTTAAAAAATTCTAAAAGATGATAACTATTATAGAATTTTATCCAAAGACCCTACGAACCTTTTCTTAAAAACATATCATAATCTAATTGTAAAAGGAGCAGATCTTAAGATCCTCAATAAAGATAAGAAGATTTTTTTGAAAATAAGCAATCCTAGTATAGCACCTTACTATCATTTACCAAAGATCCATAAAAACTTGCAAAATCCCCCTGGCACCCCATAATCGCAGGCATAGATAACCTATCGTATTATATAGATCTTCTATTACAAAAGTATGTCTTAGGTCTACCTTCCTATATTAGAGACAGTACACATCTCTTACAACAACTACAACACCTCAAAAATACAGGAGACTTTATATGGATCACATGTGACGTCAGTTCACTATACTCAAACATCCCACATCAACTGGGCATTTGTGCAATCTTCCATTTCTGGAATCAAGATTCATATATGCCAACAATACAAAAACAATACATTCTAGAAAGCAATGAGTAAATCCTACAACACAACTATTTTATGTTTCAGGACACTTTTTATTTACAGATTAAGGGGACAGCCATGGGCACCAGATTCGCTCCGAGTTTTGCTAATTTATATATGGGTGTTTTTGAAGAGAAATATATCTATGCATCCCCATACAGAGCGAATCTGGTGTTCTATGGCCGTGACATTGATGATCTCATTTTTGTTTGTAGGGGAGACACTCTCATGGCCACAGACTTTGTCACATCTTTGGACAAGAATGACATGGGTCTTTCTTTCACAGCTAACATTTATAAAAAATCCATTGATTATTTAGATCTTAACCTTAGTTGGGATAATGAGGGTTACCTATGTTCCCAAACTTTCTTTAAAAAGGTTGACAGTAACAGCTACCTAAACTTCACCATTAACCACCACATGGGGTGGAAACATAATATTTCCTATAGCCAATTTGAAAGAATCAGACGTAACTGTACACATTTAGAAACTTTTGACCAACAAAGTCGCATTATTTTTGACAGGTTTATAGATAAGGGTTACCCCCAAGACCTTTTAGAACAATGTCTAAATAGAGCTAGGTCCTTAGATAGAAAAACACTGTTGGATAAAACCATCTCTAATAAGACAGATAAAAACAAGCAGGTCGCATCAAATTGCATGTTTATCACACAATATAACAGCAATTATAAACAGATCCATCATATTCTAAATAAGCATTGGCATATAATCGAAAAAGATCCAATTCTGAAAACTATAGTCAGCGAACAGCCAAAAATTGTATACACTAGGGCTCCTACTCTTAGGAGCAAACTAGCACCCAGCAAAAGGGTCAAACATACAAATATGGGTTCTATCACAAAAGGGAAACCAAAAACTTTTTTAGGACATATAAGTATCTTTAAATGTAGCAAAAGAGGATATAACACATGCAAATATATAACATCTGGCAAAAAAAACTTTCAAATCCAATTCCACAGGTGAAAATTTTGAAATCTCTAGATTCTTTAATTGTGACTCTAGTTTTATCGTATATGTATTGGAGTGTATTTGTGGGTTACAATATGTGGGTCGTACCTCCAGAAAGGCCCGTACCCGTTGGTGTGAACATTGGCGAAATTGTAAAAACTGCAAAAAGAAAAATATCATGCACAGTGTGCCTGACCATTGCCTTACTAAACACGATGGTAATCATCAAATTTTTTAATTTTATCCCATTGATTATATTCCTCCCTCTACCGATTATAATCGGCTCATTAAACTTAGACAAAGTGAGACCTTTTGGATACATAAATTAAATACTCTGTTTCCTATAGGTCTCAATTCCAATGTAGATTTGGCAGCTTTTAATTTAATATCTTATTCTTATACTCAAAGGTATTTTGTATATATGCGCTCTAACATCCTTTTGTTTTCTCAAGTTCATTTATATTTTATAGGGAAGATCATGAGATTTTCCATTTTTTCCACTTTCCAATTTTTAGACTATTTACTCCCCAGAAGACTTTTTTAGTCCTCTTGGATAGGCATTTTTTTCTGATTATTATTAAAATATTTTCTAGGCATTTCTTTTTATCCCGTGTATCTAACATTTTCAACAGATTAACATAGATATATATATATATGTAAAGTATATATAAGCACCAGCACTCCTAGTATTATAACTATTGAGAGTTTAATACATAGAATATGATGGTGTTCCCTATTAAGGGATACACCTGCTATATAGTGCACGGTAAGGGCTAATATGTGAATTTGTTATACAAGGAAGAAAAATAGAGCCCTTATTAGTTCCAGCAACAAAATATATCTCACAACATTAAAGTATTAAACCTTAGTTCTGACACCAAATAACTAATTCATAAAGCTTATTCATTCACTTCAATGTATTTACTTAGTAACACAATTCAATTCTCTGCATTAAAATGATCCAGAAAAACAAATCTTTTTGGGGCATTTTTAGGTGATTAAATTTATTGTTCCTGAATTAGTTATACTAATACGAGTGACCTAACTCGATCAAATCATATATAATATGATTTCTAAAATGATTTGATATGATTTCCAAAATGATTTGAGACACTGTAGCACACAAACTCACGCTGTAATGTCAGTTTTAATTATTGACACAATGTAATGTTGTTTAAATTAACGAAGATTTGAGTTAAAAAATCTCTTGGGCAATTATGTTATTTGGTAACATTATTTGTGTATTATATGTGCATAATATTTCACCAATAGGCTTACTTATTATGTGTAAAATAGAACAAAAAGGCAGAGCATTCTGTTTAAAAGTATGGAGTGGGAACTCCAATCACACACAGCCGGATGAAGCCTGTAATGAGCACAGGTGAAACGCGCGTAGCTGCGTATCTGTTTGGCAGCGGTGTACTCAGCTGAACACTGTTGCGACTACTCTCTGCATTATATCAATATATATCTCTTACCTGACACTGGAACACAGAAGGCGTGCGTGGCACTTAAAGAGCCTTCCAACTAACGGTGGAGAAAAATACAGAAATCAAATCCAAGTTTTGTTCCGGATCTGTTGACCAAACAACGTTATCATTGGAAGTGAGCAGGTAATACCCAACCACACTATGACCGCCCATCACAACAAGTATGATCTAAGCAAGTACTGCTGATATACGGTGGTTATACACAACAAGAGCTATCAAGTTTATAAGCAAAGACTGCTTTATTGGAGAATTCAAATGGAAATGTCTTTATTATCTTGACGTATGCATGTGGAATAAGAACCAAGTCTACATGTGAAATAATAACAAAGTGTATGCATACCTGTGTGAGTTGAATTTGGCATAGTAGTGGGCCTGCATTAACGCTTTCATTCATTACACAAGTGGATTACAATAATAAATCTATGATATGCTGGATTTATGACCGGGACAATAATATTAAACTCTGGACTTTTAAACTCTTTAATGCTAACCTGGGTTGATTTGTTTTTCTGGGTCATTTTAATGCAGAGAATTGAATTGTGTTACTAAGTAAATACATTGAATTGAATGAATAAGCTTTATGAATTGGTTATTTGGTGTCAGAACTAAGGTTTAATACTTTAATGTTGTGAGATATAGTTTGTTGCTGGAACTAATAAGGGCTCTATTTTTCTTCCTTGTATAAAATATATATATATATATATATATATATATATTTAAGTTTCTTGTTATGTCAATATCATGTAGCACCAACACCCCTTTTTATCTAGATTTTTGTGACAAAATATTTGCTGTCAATTTTGAACACCACATACACTTGTGCTGTTCCATTTTTTTTTTCCTTTCGATATATTTTCTTAAACAGTGTCATTATTATGCTAATAGTTGCCACACAACCTTTCTGTTATAGACTGCCCATATGATTGATTAATGCAAATGATACATAGGGTCGTCATTAGATTTTAGATTGTTAACTCTATAAAAATTGTGTTGCTACATTTTTCATGGATGATCGATCTATTCACTTTATACTCTCGTTCGATCTTCCTATGATTTTATATAGCACCGATAACTACAGGGTTCTCGATTTTGTAGCTACACAGTAGATAATCATGTCCACTTTTTAAATATATTGCTAGTGCCATCATTTTGTTACAATTTTTTGCAAATTGCGCTGTCATTCTCTGTCTGTATGATCGGTCAATCCTCTGTACATTATTGGCCAACCAACTATTCAATGACATCCATTATTTGTATTTTTAAAAGCCTCTGCGAAGGCATGGAATGTATTCTTCCTGATGAAACGGGCAGAGCAATACGGCCTAGAAACGCGTTGCTAAGCACATTAAAAAAATCTTTTTTTACCTACTCGGATGTCCTGCTTTTATAATTTAGCATCTTTGTTCATTCAAACTGCTAACACCAAAACCAGACGTTACTTCAGCATTTTACTTGTCACACCAGCTGCAGTAATCACTACTGCGGTCTAATTGTTTGGGCTCCACTCCTGAAACCGGTAACAAGGCAGACACTAGACTGGTGTCCTAAGGACTGTATCTGCTGCGGATCCTGTATCAGCCTTTTAGCCACACGTAGGATACTGTGGCTTCAGCGTACTGACTGCTGTATTAAAGGTCAGCCTGTCTGTCTGCACTTTGTTTTTGCTAGAAGTGCCATCACACTTGTGAGTACCTTTTCACCAGATCACCTAATGCATTGCTTGAAAATACTGCACTATGAGGCGCGTTCTTTCTGTTCTTATGTTGTATATGCACTGAACCACCATCGGTCACAACAAAAGCTGTCTCCCTCCTGCCTAGGACCAGCACAAAAAGACTTTTTTTATTTTGTTACTGTCAATCATTTTTATTTTTTCACACCATCACCTTTTATTTTACCTTACCTTTTATTATTTTCTTTCATTGTGAAATGATTATATTGCTTACACCATTTATTGTTTTTAATTGAGTTTCTCATTAGAGACCAGTCACTTAGTCATATTCATCACCCTTTTTTCATCACCCTTTTTAGCGCCCCTATCTTTTATGCTTCTTGCATAACGTTTTAAAAACAGATGATAAGTACATAGGAGAATACATACATAACAAAAAACAACTGCTAAACGATCACCAAGATGGGTAAAAGGGTCCTAGTATGCATATAGTTTCTATACATTTATTAAACATTATGGGTAATATGACCTCTTAACATTAATATATAGATGGAACACTGATTAAAAATAACAGAATTATTGCTAAAATCATACTTGAGCTGAAAGATAAAATATTTCAAATTCTTCCTAAGTAGAAAATGACAGTGTGCTCAATATTTATGATGACATAATCCAGAACTTAACCGATAATGTATCATACAGTATGGGGATTGAGATAAAATATAAAATGGATAAACTTATCTAAATTGGGGAACATACAGTGATTATCTCTATGCATGAGCACATTGTAATATATCAGTATGTACAATCAGGGCCCCTTACTTAACCATTGATCAGCCCACCCCCCCTTTGACATGTGCAATTTTTGACCAAGTGACTAAAACGTAAGTGTAAGTTGTTGTTTTTGTAATGTAAGGTTTTTTTTATTTTTAGTAATGTTAGTTTTTTTTGTTTGTTTTTCCATTTAAATGTTTTATTGATTTTAATGTCATAGGTGCATTGTCAGATGAATAACATTTTCAACAAAATGTAACAAAACAAATATTGTTTTAAGTAAAGTGCTCCATTGGTATTTGAAAAGGCTCAAGAGGTCTATAGTTCATGTTGTTCTTTCTAGGGTGTTTCAAGGTGATGTAGAGTACCAGACGTAAATTCAGTTGAGAACGGCCTTTTTCCTATGAACAGAGAACTTTTACTTCAAACAGGGTTGAACAATTTAAGTGATTTAAACAATTTACATAATTGTACTTTCTGTTACTAAAGTTTAAGGCAACTGGTATCGACTTTGAGCAGTTATTATAACATCTTAATTTGTGTTAATGTGTAGTAACTTTTTCATTCAAGTTGTGTCTCTTTGATCCCAAATGTATAAAACATCTAAAATAAAGTTTTGTTTACCTACAAAAGTGTAATGTAGTTTTTCTAACTCCAGGACATGGTCCATTTCTTTTAACCACATAGCGAAAGTGGGGAAAGCGAAAAACCTTACTCTCAGCTTGTAATATGCCCGCTACGTGCCGAGCGCAAAGAGCCGAAGTCCAGTGGGGTTAGCGTGCGAACGAGAGAGGTAATTACTGTTTCACTTGTAATCTAGCCCTCATCTTGTTAACTTTCTGCTTCTTTTCAGATATAAGTTGTCTTTTCATAATGACACATTCTGCAGTTTTAAGGAATATTCTCCTTATTTTTTTCACATATTAAAAACAGTAAAAAACATCTTTTAAAAAAAAAAAAAAAATAATGAGATAGAAATGACAGTTGTGTAAACCAAAGTAAGACAATATCCATAGTGCCTGCTTCACGAAGAGGAAATGTTTGACATTTTCTTTCTTTTTTTATTTTGTAATCCATCTGATTGCTCTTTATAGCGTCACGGTCACAAATAATATGTTATGTAGGATAGAACTTGTTTAAAAAAAAAACATTAATATTCTATCAACTTAAAGAATATCCCCAGAGACTTACTGAATAAGCTGTGCTGCTAATAAAACTGCCATCCTAGAATTAATAAGAATTCTACATGGTATTCCTGTGGGATTTTGAGCACTTAGAGTTTGACAATTTATGGAGTTGAAGTTTACAGGGAACATTAGTATGCAAGGTTTAATTTGGAGGAGAGATACATCATTTTCCAGGGAATAAAGAAACCGTAACGTGTTCTATAGTAGGGTTAAAATATAATAGGGTTAGAATAATATTAAATTATTGTGCACTGTAACAGAAAAACATGCAATTTACAGGGGACATTAGTATGAAAGGTTTAATTTTGAAGAAAGAGAAATCATTGTCCTGGGAATAAAAAACAAAACAAAAAACCCAAACCTGTTCCGCAGTAAGATAAAAAAAATATGATAGGGCTACAATCTTATAAAATTATTGTGCATTGTAACTGAAAATGCCATTAATATGTGACTGATGTCAAATATTTCTAGTGCGCCCATTTATCAAAGCCATTTCTTGTACCCAGTGGGTCAGCCTGCATGTCACAGTATGTAACGTGTGCTGTAAGTTATTTAATCAAGTAAGTTATGTTTTATGGTTAATCTGATTCAATAATCCCATTGGATGGTTGAGTGCAATTGGACATGAGAAAGCCTGAACTCTTTTATTGTAACATGTGAACATATTTGGTAGCCAATGACTAACAGCTTTCTGGGGTTCACTCAAAATTAAAGGGACAGTAAATTTAAAATGCTATTTTTCATAAAGGGCTAGATTACAAATGCAGCACAATCAATAGCACAGGGTGTGACAGTGCAGCCGTGTCTTAGAGTTCTAGTGATATCTCACATTCATTTGTACTGTGCAGCCCCCTAGAACTCTATTATGTTTGGAATTCAGTGTATCTGTTAGCATGCTAGACTATTGCTTGAGAGCTAAAAATACATTGGGCTTGTAATATGAGCACATATATAAAAGCACTATTAATTGTGCTTGGGTGATACATACTTCACAGTGATTGGTTGAAATGTGTACGACCTTGTTTAAATCTGTCTATGGGGCATATTTATTAATGTGCGAGCAGACATGATACGATGTAGCTTATCATGTCCGCTGCACATCGATAAATGCTGACAGCATACGCTGTCGGCATTATCATTGTACAAGCAGTTCACCAGAACTGCTTGTGCAATACCACCCCCTGCAGATTTGCGACTAATCGGCCGCTAGCAGGGGGTGTCAATCAGCCCTATCGTTTAGTCCGCAGCCTCAGAGCAGGCAGACCAGTTATGGAGCAGCAGTCTTTAGACCGCTGCTTCATAACTGCTATTTTCGGTGAGCCTGAAGGCTTGCACAGAAACAGGGGCATCAAGCTTCATTCCGAGCTTGATGATTTGTCCCCCAAGTATCAGGTGTTAGAAAAACAAGTCTGCAAAGGGCTTTAACATAGAGCTACATAAATACACATGTCTAAAAATGTATATGTACATGTGATTGGCCGCTAGCAGGGGGTGTCAATCAACCTGATCTTATTCAATCGGTTTGATTTCTGTCAGCCGCCTCAGACCAGGCAGACAAGTTAGGAAACAAGGGGCATCAAGGTCCATTTTGGAGCTTGATAATTCGGCCCCTATTTATGAAATGTCTGTCGGACCTGATCCGACAGTGCGGATCAGGTCCGACAGACATCGCTGAATGCGGAGAGCAATACGCTCTCCGTATTCAGCATTGCACCAGCAGCTCTTGTGAGCTGCTGGTGCAACGTCGCCCCCTGCAGACTCGTGGCCAATCGGCCGCCAGCAGGGAGGGTGTCAATCAACCCAATCGTACTCAATCGGGTTGAATTCCAGCGATTCTTGTCCGCCTCAGGCGGACAGGATTAGGGAGCAGCAGTCTTTAGACCGCTGCTTCATAACTGCTGTTGAAGACTCGCCAGAAACACGGGCCCACAATCTCCATACTGAGTTTGATTAATGGGCCTCCAAGACTGGACACAGAAAAGGAAGTAAGATGAACATTTAAGATGCTTTTAATGGGGTGTGTCCTGGGCCTGTACAAAATGCGTATTTCACCAACAAAATTACAGTTTTAAATGATTTTAAACTTAGATTATGAATGCAGAGCTTTTGTAACAATGCAAATAATTTCTGTTGCATAAATAAAATAATTTGCTTTTTATGTACTTTTAAGACTAAAGGCACAAATGTACTAACTAATCAAAATATACTTTGTGAGGCTAACAGGGACACGAAACCTACATTTTGTCTTTCATGATTCAGATAGAGCATAACATTTTATACTATTTTCCAATTTACTTCTAGTGTCAGTTTTGTTCTCTTGGTATCCTTTATTGCAGGGGCAGCAATGCACTACTGGGAGCTAGCTGAACGCATTGGTAAACCAATGACAAGTGATTATATATATATATACAGCCACAAATCAGTAGCTGGTATCATTTTCAACAAAGGAAATAATAAAAACAAAGCAAATTAGAAAATAACAGTAAATTGGAAAGTTGCTTAAAATCTTTATACCGTATCTGAATCATGAAAGAAACCATTTCTATCAGGCATGAGTCTTATTTAAACACGTGAACTACTGCATGAAGGACGTTTAGTTAAAACTGATTCTTTTTATTTTGAAGCTAACAAAAAGTCTAATTGATAAAAACTCATTGACAAGAGTAAAAAATCCTGTTTTAGATGCATCAAAGTAAAACAAAATATATTGTTGCAAACATTGCTGCAATATAGTGCTCAAGTCACGTGCACACTATTATGCCTACCTCAGTATGCTCTCATGGAAGGTGGCTATGTTTTTAGACCAAGAGGAAGCAAACTGGAAACTTATTTTTGTTCTGTTTAAATTGACGTCTACAGCTGGTCGCTAGCTAGAATGGTCTTATAAACCCTTTATGTAATATTAGCTACAAACAATAGTGTCATGTTTATATCCTTGTATTACTGCAGTGCTGTCCTTGGGAAGTGATAGGAAAATATAAAAATATAAATCAGGCGTCTCCGGTGAAATATAAACATGTGCTGAGCGTGCACCAAAGCAACAAGAGTCCATAAGAGTTTAGCTTCTGTATTCTGTATGAGGAATTTAACTGGCATAATATGATTAAAAACACAAAGAAAACGTGATAATTCAGCTTTATGTTTTAGGTTACATTTATTGCACAATATT
The DNA here is from genome assembly GCF_027579735.1 of Bombina bombina. Classification (NCBI taxonomy): domain Eukaryota; kingdom Metazoa; phylum Chordata; class Amphibia; order Anura; family Bombinatoridae; genus Bombina; species Bombina bombina. The sequence continues at coordinate 186,428,206 of NC_069509.1, forward strand.
GCAGCTCCATTTCACGTGTATGTGTCCCCAACAAAAAAAAAAGAATTATGTTGACATTTCTATAAATCTCATAAGAGAACTTTCTGATGTATCCAGTTAATTAATATACTAAGGTGTAAAGACCTTTCTCAAATCCCTATCTTCTAGAATTGCTATCATAGGTATTATTGAATAAGTGAAAAATAAGATATCCGGTCTTTGCTTTTTCACATTAGATATTTGTGCCTCACAGGTATTTCTCATGCAGAACCTTCGTACTCTGTAGCTATCCAATATTATCCGGTATTAAAAAGATATGTATAAAAGTGGAAAGTGTGATAAATGTGTATAATTCGCAGTTAAAAATAAAAAAGGGGGTGTGAGGGGAAAAAAAGGGGTCTATGCAAAAAAATGACAGTGTCCGCAAAAAATAAGTGATATTGTATCTTGGGAAGAACTAATATAATCTTCTAATCATGATGTGCTAAAAATTCAAAATATGTAACAATAAGTGATGTGTCTATATATTGGTGTAATAATATCAAACTTTAGATAGTGTATGTGGGAAAAAAAACAATACGTTAAATTGTAACGAAAAAACTATAATATCCAAAAAATTATAATATCCAAAAAATTATGCAGCCTAAATCATATATCAAAAATATTTATTTATACACACTCACAAGCAAATAGAAGGGGACGTCTCCCCTAATAAAAAAGTAATAAAAACAGATTTAAGCAAGTAGAAATTCAATTCTAAAAAAGCAGACTTTGCTGAGAAAATGTGTTAAAAAATCCACAATATTGTGCAGAGAGAGACAGTTCCTTATAGCATCCGAACCTTTCGTTGTTGCTTTATAGGTAGATTTTACTGACCAAGTTCAGGATTTAGAAAAAGTGTAGGCTCCTTATAGTACTATACAGTCATTCAACTTTATTGGACTTATTGCTTTAGGATACTTTCTACTTACTTCACCACCCGTGTGGCAACGATATCACCTGTACAGCTCCAAGTATCCAAACTGAGTCAGTGCGCCGCGTGTATCTCGGCGTCTGACGTCATCGGCAAACTTCAGCCGCTGTCACCGTAATAGTTGGCTTTTCTGGATATTATAATCCTAGGTGGTTTTGGAGATAATCACTTCTTGTATTTCCAACAGAGATAGTTCCCTGCACTTAGTGCTAATTGCACGCAGGAAAAAGATGGATGTTGAGAAATGTAAATAGCCCGGGTTAAAGTTGAAAAAATCCTTAAATATAGAATGTCCTCATTCAAGTAGTAATGTCAGATAACACAGCCACTCAGATCAACGCGTTTCGCTCGCCAGGGAGCTTTTTCAAGAAAAGCTCCCTGAAAAAGCTCCCTGGCGAGCGAAACGCGTTGATCTGAGTGGCTGTGTTATCTGACATTACTACTTGAATGAGGACATTCTATATTTAAGGATTTTTTCAACTTTAACCCGGGCTATTTACATTTCTCAACATCCATCTTTTTCCTGCGTGCAATTAGCACTAAGTGCAGGGAACTATCTCTGTTGGAAATACAAGAAGTGATTATCTCCAAAACCACCTAGGATTATAATATCCAGAAAAGCCAACTATTACGGTGACAGCGGCTGAAGTTTGCCGATGACGTCAGACGCCGAGATACACGCGGCGCACTGACTCAGTTTGGATACTTGGAGCTGTACAGGTGATATCGTTGCCACACGGGTGGTGAAGTAAGTAGAAAGTATCCTAAAGCAATAAGTCCAATAAAGTTGAATGACTGTATAGTACTATAAGGAGCCTACACTTTTTCTAAATCCTGAACTTGGTCAGTAAAATCTACCTATAAAGCAACAACGAAAGGTTCGGATGCTATAAGGAACTGTCTCTCTCTGCACAATATTGTGGATTTTTTAACACATTTTCTCAGCAAAGTCTGCTTTTTTAGAATTGAATTTCTACTTGCTTAAATCTGTTTTTATTACTTTTTTATTAGGGGAGACGTCCCCTTCTATTTGCTTGTGAGTGTGTATAAATAAATATTTTTGATATATGATTTAGGCTGCATAATTTTTTGGATATTATAATTTTTTGGATATTATAGTTTTTTCGTTACAATTTAACGTATTGTTTTTTTTCCCACATACACTATCTAAAGTTTGATATTATTACACCAATATATAGACACATCACTTATTGTTACATATTTTGAATTTTTAGCACATCATGATTAGAAGATTATATTAGTTCTTCCCAAGATACAATATCACTTATTTTTTGCGGACACTGTCATTTTTTTGCATAGACTCATTTTTTTGCATAGACCCCTTTTTTTCCCCTCACACCCCCTTTTTTATTTTTAACTGCGAATTATACACATTTATCACACTTTCCACTTTTATACATATCTTTTTAATACCGGATAATATTGGATACCTTTAGCTTTCTTTTAGCGCACTTACTATCACCATAATTCTTACTACATTTTTGAAAAGATAGAAGGATCTTTTCTTACTTGTAAGTTGTGTGGTATCCTGTTTATAAACCAGCGCTCTGCTTAAACACTTTTCTAATAAGTACTCTGTAGCTGTAAGATTGTATCATCCCTCCTTAAAGCATCACTGTCTACCTACTGTATATTCACTAAGCCTGTACAGTCTCCTCCTCAGCAGTCACAATAACATGAAGCATAATCATTACAGTGGCTAGATGTGTATAACAAACACAAGTAAATACAACCACTTCTGAAACAAAAGTCTAAACTGATCACAGGAACTGACAGATATCAAACTAATCAGAGTAATTCATGGGGAACTTATTGTATATATACATCTATATACATATATACATATACATCTCTGATGACGCGCATGTGCCCATGCGCGAAACGCGTAAGATTGGAGCTTACCTTGCATCCAGAAAGCCTACTCTGCAATAAACCTTTTTACTGACACTTGGACTCAGCCTTCCTTTTTCCTCATCTTGAATTTATTGTATACACAGATCTGCTATACTACTGGAAAATGTCACTTTTCAAAACATAAGACATGAGGCTGATTTTCCACAATTTGCCAGATGGAACATGAAAAAACTCACAACCGCAGGGGCTGCTCTCAAGGGATTTACTAAAAAAAAGTTGCAACATGCCCCCCATAGAAAATAGTGGAGTTTCTTGGAAAGGGAAAATTTGCTGCACTACAGAAAATACAGAAAAATAAAAAAATAAAACATTTTTGGGCAAATTGGATACTGGCAGACAGCTGCCAGTAGCCAAGATGGCGGCAAGTAGGTAGAGGGAGGAGGGTTAGAAAGCTGTGGGGATCAGGGAGGTTGGGGGCTAAGGGGGATCCAACACTGCAGAATCAATCTAAAAAAAGATAAAAAAAAAAAACAATACAAATAAAAAATGCTTTTTATTTTAGTACTGGCAGACTTTCTTCCAGTACTTAAGATGGCGGGGACAATTGTGGGGTTGGGAGGGAAGAGAGCTGTTTGGGAGGGATCAGGGGGTTAGCTATGTCAGGTGGGATGTTGATTTCTACACTAAAGCTAAAATTAACCTTACAAGCTCCCTACAAGCTACCTAATTAACCCCTTCACTGCTGGGCGTAATACAAGTGTGGTGCGCAGCGGCATTTAGCGGCCTTCTAATTACCAAAAAGCAACTCCAAAGCCATATATGTCTGCTATTTCTGAGCAAAGGGGATCCCAGATAAGTATTTACAACCATTTGTTTTATAATTGTACTAACTGTTTGTAAATCATTTCAGTGAGAAACCTAAAATTGTGAAAAAAAATTATTTGATCGCATTTGGCGGTGAAATGGTGGCATGAAATATGGCCTAGATAGAACAACACGGAAGGGGCACCAATGGTGCTGATCAATGGAGATTGTAATGGTGTACCAATATAATATGATCACAGGGTACTCACAATAGGTGAAGGCATTCAATTATGCCAATAGGGACGGGCTGGATTTTTACAGCAGTCCAGCTAGCTGAGCGAAGAGGCAGCTCTCTATCGGCATCCAAACGGAGAGAATCTAGAAGTGTAAGCAAAGTATAGAGGCGCCAATGGTGCAGATCAATGGTGATTGAGCCACAACAATACCCCAATATGCACAGGATACTCACATGTAATAAAGGCAATCAATTATGCCCATAGAGACAGGCTGGATTTTACAGCAATCCAGCTAGCTGTTCCAAGGTAGGATAGCGGATGGGTGGGTGTCAGAGTGTTAGTACTCTAAAGTAGCATAGCAGGTAAAAATATCATACATAACACTAGGAGTGGGTTTAATAAAAAAGTGAATTTATTAAAATATATAAAAAGATATACCACTCATCTCAGTGTTAAAAATGTATATAATACATAAGGAATACATGCTAGCTGGATTGCTGTAAAATCCAGCCTGTCTCTATGGGCATAATTGATTGCCTTTATTACATGTGAGTATCCTGTGCATATTGGGGTATTGTTGTGGCTCAATCACCATTGATCTGCACCATTGGCGCCTCTATACTTTGCTTACAATATGGCCTAGATCAATACTTTGGGTTGTCTACTACACTACACTAAAATTAACCCTACAAGCTCCCTAATTAACCCCTTTACTGTTGGGCATAATACACGTGTGGTGCGCAGCGGCATTTAGTGGCCTTCTAATTACCAAAAAGCAAAGCCATATAAGTCTGCTATTTCTGAACAAAGGGGATCCCAGAGAAGCATTTACAACCACTTGTGCCATAACTGCACAAGCTGTTTGTAAATAATTTCAGTGAGAAACCTAAAGTTTGTGAAAACGTTTGTGGAAAAATGAACAATTTTTTTTATTTGATCGCATTTGGCGGTAAAATGGTGGCATAAAATATACCAAAATGAGCCTAGATCAATACTTTGGGTTGTTTACTAAAATATATATATATATATATATATATATATATATATACACATGTCAAGGGTTATTCCGGGATTCCTGACAGATATCAGTGTTACAATGTAACTATCGCTAATTTTGAAAAAAAAAAAATGGTTTGGAAATAGCAAAGTGCTACTTGTATTTATTGACCTATAACTTGCAAAAAAAGCAAAGAACCTGTAAACATTGGGTATTTCTAAACTCAGGACAAAATTTAGAAACTATTTAGCATGTTTTTTTTTTTGGTGGCTGTAGATGTGTAACAGATTTTGGGGGTCAGTTAGAAAAAGTGTGTTTTTTTCAATTTTTTCATCGTATTTTATATATTTGTTATAGTAAATTATAAGATATGATGAAAATAATGGTATCTTTTGAAAGTCCATTTAATGGCGAGAAAAACTGTATACAATATGTGTGGGTACAGTAAAGAGTAAGAGAAAAACTACAGCTAAACACAAACACCGCAGAAATGTAAAAATAGGCCTGGTCACAAACGGTCAGAAAATTGAAAAGTTCTCTGGTCACTAAGGGGTTAAAATTCTGGAGTAGTCTGTCCCTTTAACAATACATTTTTTTATTGCATCTTTTATTTAAATGTTTAATAAATTACTTTTGTATGATTTTTGTGCTCTATTTTTAATATACACATCCATTTACATAATTAAAGGGACGCTGAACTATACAATTTCGAGATGACTTGTCATACATACTACAAAGTATTAAATATATGGGAAATTGTTCCTTCATGTTTATTTTTGTATTTCAAATACCAGTTGTTTTAAGTACATGCCCATAGCAATGGTCTAAGCCTGCAGGTAGAGTAGGCCTGCTAATGTTATCTATGTCTAAACACACAGGCCCCTATTTATCAAGGGCAGGCGGACCTGATCCGACACTGCGGATCAGGTCCGGCAGACCTCGCTGAATACAGCGAGCAATACGCTCGCCGTATTCAGCATTGCACCAGCAGCTCGCAAGAGCTGCTGGTGCAACGCCGCCCCCTGCTGACTCGCGGCCAATAGGCCGCCAGCAGGGGGGTGTCAATCAACCCGATCGTACAATTTCTGGCATATGCCCCAGAGACTCATAGCTGAGTATTGAAATATGCAATATGAAATTCAATGAGCACAACCAGCTATATCAGATAAAAAAAACTATGGGGCATATTTATCAAGCTCCGAATGGAGCTTGATGCCCCTTATTTCTGGCGAGCCTGCAGGCTCGCCAGAAACAGCAGTTATGAAGCAGCGGTCACAAAGACCGCTGCTCCATAACCTGTCCACCTGCTCTGAGCAGGCGGACAGACATCGCCAGAAATCAACCCGATCGAGTACGATCAGGTTGATTGACACCCCCTGCTGGCGGCCTATTGGCTGCGAGTCTGCAGGGGGTGGCGTTGCACCAGACAGACCTTGATAAATAGAGGTCTATACCTCTTTTCCCCCACTGAGAGATTAATTAGTGAAATTGTCTGACATTTGCATAGCTTTTCCACACAAAATACATTCGTTATTCATATTTTCAGTATAGGGCGGTTTCTTTAGGCAAAAACAGCTATTTTAGACAACAAAGTAAAGCTAAAGGAACCATTTGCAAATAATGCAATACACTTTAACAGGTGAAATGGACCACTGGGAATATTTTAGAGTGCAATGCTCTTTAAATGCAGAAATATCCCTTTGTAAAACACTGTTCTCATGGTAGAAAATCTGCTTTTGTAGAATGCCAACAGGGGCTGCAAAGTGCTAGAGAGATTTCCAAGAGAAGTTTTATTAATTATTTGTTATTTACTGAACATAGAGTATTTATTAAGTGAAATAAAAATGTCTGCTGCTCTGGGATAATGCACAACAGTGAGATAGATTTTACACAGAAACAAATATAGAACATTAAGCTGCGCTTCTCTATTCAGATATCGTATAACACCTCAAGGTTAAAAACAACATGCAGGTAATGTTCGAATGGGGTAAGAGGATGTGGTATATATTAAAACCAGACAGTGTATATGGTACCATATAATCACAGACAGTGAACCCAGAATAAAAATATAAGGGAAACAAAGCCACCTATAACCATCAGACCCAAGAGTGAGATAAGTTGGACTGAAAAGTCAGAATGGTATTCATAATATACTTCCCAAACAATAATGAGATGCGTGGCTGCTGCTCGAGTGTAAATGTTCGGGCTGTACTCCTGATTTCGGTAAGGCTGTAGAAATAGAGAGAAACACAGAGCGCATACCACTCTAAGAGTAACACAGTTTTAATGGTAAAATACACAGCGCTATTGAAAACACACGTACTATGTTTTAAAATATAACAGGCACAATCACCACTCCACAGTATTGTTCACCGGCTCCCGTAGGTCTGCTGTTTTTGATCCTTCATACGACTTCCGGAAAGCCTCAGGAAACCAGGCGGGGGAATACTCTAACGGAGTGACCGGTATCTCCACACTGTAATGAGGGGTCTTTAAAAGTCTCTACGCGTTTCGTCAGGCTGCGGCCTGACTTTCTCAAGAGATATCTGTTAGTCCGTAATCCGACTGCTCTTTGAACTTCCCTGGGCGGACACACCTCCTGGTTCTCAGTGTATGATTTGTTGGCACCCGGAAAGCAGTCCCAATAGTGGCTAATAGCCGTGATAGTTAATTTTAAAAGATTTGCTGCATAGAACATTCATATAAAAGAGAGAAAAATATATATACACTAGTTATAACCAGTAATTGTATAACATCACAAATCTATACAGTTCATTAAAAAAAGAAATGTTGTATATGTCGCCAATTAAGGTATTGGGCTCCTTCTATACATACAAGAAACCAAAATGAAGTGTGTACATCCTTTGACAGGTGTAATGTTTATTGGTAAACGGATCATGTGAAACCACAATGTAATCATAATCAAACTATATTAAAAGATTAGTTTGTATCTTTAAAAAACATATCCATTAATAAGGGAATAATTACATAAAATCATTACGTTCAACATCCATGAGAAAATAAAAATGAAAATGGATACTTGATATTAGGTTAAAGCGATAATTTATTTGGGGGACAAGTACTTACATGAAGGCTTGCAAATCTAAATCGATGTTAAGACCTTTCTCATTAATTGTACTCAGGGTCTGGAGCTTGTGAATCCAAAAGGTTTCACGTTGTCTTAGGCTCCTAAGTCTGTTTTTGGAGATATTCGGGGGTATCCAGTCTAATACCATGATTTTTAGTCCTAATGGATCAGCCCTATCAGTGACGTGCAGTGAGGTCAGAGGCAGGTGAGGCACTGGCTAGGATATGCCTTCATTCTTTAGATATCCTTTGTTGAAGAAATAGCAATGTACATGGGTGAGCCAATCACATGAGGTATCTATTGTGCAGCCACCAATCAGCAGCTACTAAGCATATTTAGATATGATTTTCAACAAAGGATATCAAGAGAATGAAGGAAATTAGATATTAGATGTAAATTGGACAGAAGGGGTGGGAGAGACAGGGAGAGAGAGATATATGCCTTCATTCTTTAGATATCCTTTGTTGAAGAAATAGCAATGTACATGGGTGAGCCAATCACATGAGGTATCTATTGTGCAGCCACCAATCAGCAGCTACTATGCATATTTAGATATGATTTTCAACAAAGGATATCAAGAGAATGAAGGAAATTAGATATTAGATGTAAATTGGACAGAAGGGGTGGGAGAGACAGGGAGAGAGAGATAGACAGAGAGACAGAGGGGGAGAGAGAGACAAAGAGACAGAGGAGAGAGAGAGACAAAGAGAGACAGAGGGTAGAGAGACAGACAAAGAGACCATGGGGGAGAATGAGACACATAAGGATAGAGACAGAGGGGGTGGGAGAGACAGGGAGAGAGAGATGGATAGAGAGAGAGAGAGAGACAGAAAAAGAGAGAGAGAGAGAGAAGAGAGAGAGACACAGAGGGGGAGAGAGAAAGAGACACAGAGGAGAGAGAGACAGAGGGGGTGGGAGAAAGGGAGAGACAGAGGGGGAGGGAGAAAGGGAGAGACAGAGGGGGAGGGAGAAAGGGAGAGACAGAGGGAGAGGGAGAGAGAGAGAGAGAGAGAGAGAGGGGGGAGAGAGATAGACAGAGGGGAGAGAGATAGACAGGGGGGAGAGAGATAGACAGGGGGGAGAGAGATAGACAGGGGGGAGAGAGATAGACAGGGGGGAGAGAGAGAGACAGAGAGGAGAGAGAGGGGGAGAGAGAGAGGGGGGGCTAGGGAGAGAGAGACAGAGGGGAGAGACAGAGGGGGGAGAGATAGAGAGAGAAAGACAGAGGGGAGAGAGAGAGACAGAGGGGAGAGAGAGAGACAGAGGGGAGAGAGAGAGAGACAGAGGGGAGAGAGAGAGAGACAGAGGAGAGAGAGAGAGAGACACAGAGGGGAGAGAAAGAGACAGAGGAGATAGAGAGGGGAGAGAGGGAGAGAGAGACAGAGGGGATGGAGAAAGGGAGAGACAGAAGGGATGGAGAAAGGGAGAGACAGAAGGGAGAGAGAGACAGAGGGGGATGGAGAAAGGGAGAGACAGAAGGGAGAGAGAGAGGGGAGAGAGAGACAGAGGGGGATGGAGAAAGGGAGAGACAGAAGGGAGAGAGAGAGATACGGAGAGAGAGAGAGAGAGAGAGAGAAAGAGGGGGGAGAGAGAGAGGGGAGAGAGAGAGAGAGAGAGAGAGACAGAGGGGAGAGAGAGAGAGACAGAGGGATAGAGAGAAGAGACACAGAGGGAAGAGAGAGAGAGAAACAGAAAGGGGAGAGGAGAGAGAGAGCGAGACAGACAGAAAGGGGAGAGGAGAGAGATTGAGAGAGAGAGAGAGAGAGAGAGAGAGAGAGAGAGAGAGAGAGAGAGAGATTGAGAGAAATTGAGAAGGAAGGGAGGCAGAGGGTGCAGGGGAAGATAGAAGGGGAGAGAGAGACAGAAAGGGGAGAGAGAAAGAGAGCACAAATCTGCACAAAGATGTGCAAGGCAGCTGTTACCCAGCAGGGCCACTGTTAGAATTTGTGGGGCCCTGGGCACAACAAACTTGAAGGGCCCCCAGCCCAGACCCTTTTTTCCACCCCTGTATCTCCTGCCCACTATATGGACCACCCCAGTCCCAACCCAAAATTATATACACACACATACATATCTCACATGCTCCCTTTTACACACACACACACACACTTTCACACAGACTGTCACTCCCTTTTACACACAGACACACACACTCACTCTCAGCCTTTTACACAATTTCAGACACACACAAACTCTCTCACTCTCGCTTCTTTTTATACACAGACTCTCTCACTCTTACTCCCTATTACACTCACAAACTCACTCTTTTACACACACTCAGACACAGACTCTCTAACTCTATTTACACACAAACACACACAGACACTGTCTCTCACTCCTTTTTACACACACACTCTCAGACACACACGCTCTCTTAATATCACTCCCTTTTACACACAGACTCTCAGACATACATAGACTCTCTCTCTCACTCCCTTTTACACACACACACACAATTTCAGACACAAACTCTCAATTCTCTTTTACACACAGAGACTCTCACACAGACTTAATTTTACTCCCTTTCACACACACACACTCTCAGACTCACACAAACTCTCTTAATCTCACTCCCTTTTACACACACACACACACAGACTCTCTCACTCTGACACACAGTTTATTTAACAGTACCATAACTATTAAAGAGCTACAATACATGTATCTGGGTTTAGTTAACCCCCCTTCCCATTTACAATAGAAAATCTGTTAAAAAGTGACATCAGCGTACCTATTTCTTTATTGCATTTACTTTAATATATATATATATATATATATACATACACATACATACACAGTATATACACACACTGTCCACACATACATATATATATATATATATATATATATACATAACAGGCTTTGCTCATTACATTTTTAGTACCTCAGCTGTCATTTGGAAGCCAAAGGGTTAAACCAGAAGAAGGAGGAATGTAGTTCTTGACCTATGGAGCTAAATCACCATTCACAGAAAAAAGGGATCTCTTGTCCCTGTCAAAAGCTACAATAGAAGGAAGTGGAACCTACCACTGCTTAAACAGCAACACATAATGCACTGACCCAACAAGTAAACCCCTCCCACAAAAAAATAAAAAACGATGTGCACCATAACTGCAGGAGGGATTATAGTTACACATGTAGAAAAGCAGCACTCTTTCTTCAATTAAGGATATTAGAGACAGCAAGTTTTGCAAAAGTTTCTGACTGAGTATGCAAGGAGTGCAGCATGATCCTTCTTAGCTATGCTGGCTGCCCTGCTCTCTCTCTGTGGGTATTCCTCTCATCACTCTCTCTATATGCTGCCTACTATGGAGTCAATTGCCCCCTTACTGCAAGTCAATTGCCCCCTTAGTCCCACCCCACAACATTTTGCACAAAGTCAGCATTCACTCACATAAAGCTGGGGGTGCTCAGACGTGCTCAGATGTGCTAGCTGTCACAAGGGGAGTTAATAAAAGCAGCAGCACCGTTAAAATTGCACAATGCATATTTTTTCCAACAGGGAAAAAATACACTTGGCAATTTTAACAGTGATGCTGCTAGAGTTGTTTCAGAAATTCAGAATATTTTCAGAGTCACATTTGCAGCGTACACTGCACAGTTAGGACAGAGGTGCCGGATTTTTACTTTGGAACACTGTCACAAGGGGGAGATTAGACAGGGATGCCATTAACCCTTCAGCTGCCTTAAAACAAGATTGCCCATGCTGATAAGTTTATTTTTAGTATTACTTACTCCTCCTGAGTCTTCTCTCCTCTCTCTCCTCCACGCCACCACACTGTTGCAGCACAGTCCTCCTCCAGGTCCCAGGACCTCCTCCACACTCCACAACCGCAGCTGCTGAGTCCTGACTCACTGAGCACTGCATTGAGCTGAGCACTTTGGATTTTTTCAGCTGCGGGCAGGGAGGGCATTAGGGCACACACGCAGTTGCAGCAGCTCTACCTCCTATGGTCAGTTTCCCACTCCCGCCTGAACTAAACAGACCGGCGCGATGTCACATGACCCACAGTCACTCTGTCAATCAGCAGGCATGCCTCCCTGCAATGCTGAATGCTGATTGGCTGAGTGATCTAGCTCATCATGGAGGCGGTTTTGAGAACCGCCTCCAATGGAGCTACTATGAGGGCCCGGCAGTCACCAGTGGGTGGCGCAGCTCTAAGTGAGCAGAGGATTGGTATTTTAGATCCATGTTGCGCAATTAATGGAGGGCAGCGGACCGGCTCACTGCCTCCTAATTGCGCAACAATGGGTACTATGATGAATGTGACTACTGCGCAAGCGCAGTAAAATAAAATTATGATGTGGGTAAAATCGCCATGGGGGTACCCTTGGGGTGGGCGTGGCCAAAAAGAATAAGAAAAAATATACTTTTTTTTATTTTTAATAAATATTACTTGAAATCTTTTTTTTCCCTGATTGGACAGGGGCGGCACTGCCTCCCCTGCCTCCTATTACTGCACGTCACTGGTTTCCTGAAATTTTTTACTGCGATATTATTATCTTTGTCAACAAAGAGTATCAAATCTAGAAATTCAATTTGTTCTTTATGGACTTTGTTAGTGAATTTGAGGTTCATGGTGTATTTTTATTAATATATTTAATCAAATTATTCACTTGATCTTCTTGGCCCTTCCAAATCATAATAATATCGTCTATGTACCTAAAATAACTGATTACATCACTATTGTATGCGTTATGGGACCAAATATATTTATTTTCAAAAAAATTAATAAATAAATTGGCATACGATGGGGCAAAAGTTGTCCCCATCACAGTGCCTTGTAACTGTAAATAAAACTGTGAATTAAACTCAAAATAATTATGTCTTAAAATAAAATCTATACCTTTCAAAATAAAATCATATATGTATGATATATGTCTGTATATGTGAGAGGCTACTGTCATATAAACTCTCCTCCACTGCTTTGAGGCCTAATTCATGTGAGATGCATGTGTATAATGATGTTACATCACATGTCACCCATAGATATTCTTGCTCCCATTTTTTAACTTCGAATATTTTTATGGTTTCGGTGGTGTCGTTCAGAAAGGATTTGGTAGTTTTGACTAGGGGTTGGAGAAAGTGATCTATATACATCGATAAATTGCTAGTCAGGGATTCAATTCCCGAAATTATAGGCCTACCTGGCGGGTGCACCAAAGTTTTGTGGACTTTGGGGAGGTGGTAAAAGATAGGGGTAGAGGGGTCTCTATCGACCAAAAAATAAAATTCTTCATTCTTAAGTATGCCATTCAATTTGGCCTCAGTAAGGATAACATTTAGTTCTTTAGCGAATTTGTTTGTTGGATTATATGATCATTTCTTATGGTCTTATGATCACTTAGAATCCTTGTAGCTTCTTTTAAGTAGTCTGTTTTATCCTGGACTACAACCCCACTGCCCTTATCAGCTGTCTTAATAACGATTTCTGAATTATTTTGTAGGGTTGATAGAGTTTGTCTTTCCTGGGAAGATAAGTTGTCATTATATCTATTAACCCATGTACCATTTCTTTCTTCCCATAATTTGGATAACTCCATAGTGACCAGTTTATTAAATATTTTTATGTGCTCCTACTGGAAAGAAGTTGGAAGGTTTCTTAAAAGAGGTATGTATGATCTTATCTTCCTCACAGTCTTCCTGTACACTAAAATTACATTGTGATTCCTCTACTGGGGGGATCTCCTCCACTAATGACTCTATAGTCTGTAGTGTGTTGGTATCATTTGTATCTAAATTTTCCACTATTCTAGATGTAACTCTTTCAAATGGTTGTTATTTTAAGAAATATCTTTTTAAGGTCATCTTTCCGGGTGCCAAGCAATCATACACTGAGAACCAGGAGGTGTGTCCGCCCCAGGAAGTTCAAAGAGCAGTCGGATTACGGACTAACAGATACCTCTTGAGAAAGTCAGGCCACAGCCTGACGAAATGCGTAGAGACTTTTAAAGACCACTCATTACAGTGTGGAGATACCGGTCACTCCATTAGAGTATTCCCCCGCCTGGTTTCCTGAGGCTTTCCGGAAGTCGTATGAAGGATCGCTCAGACGGGATCAAAAACAGCAGACCTACGGGAGCCGGTGAACAATACTGTGGAGTGGTGATTGTGCCTGTTATATTTTAAAACATTGTACGTGCGTTTTTAATAGCGCTGTGTATTTTACCATTAAAACTGTTTTACTCTTAGAGTGGTATGCGCTCTGTGTTTTTCTCTATTTCTACAGCCTTAGTGAGTTAGATTTGTTTTTCAGGTCAGTTGCTTTGACTTGACAACTGACATTGTAACAGGTTAATACTATCAGATCAATTGCACGAAAAGTAACCACAATTACTAGCAAGACAGGGAATTTATTGTACTGTACAACACAGCTATTTAATTCAACAAGAGAAGCTGTGGTTTCATTCAAATCTGCATCACAAAGTATTTTATTGAACAATATTGGTGCCTTGTGGCTAATCTATCGATTCTTGCTAAGCAGTGAATATCATCTATGGGAACTGAAATGCTTTTATCATGGAAATAAGATGTAGCCACAGACAGCACCACAAGATCCTTTAAGAAAAGAACAAACTTCACATATATAAAGGGCAGTGTATAAGGGATGGAGACTTATCTGGGCACAAGGGAGACATCTGGGCACAAGGGAGCTAAACGGGTTCCTAGCTGGACACAAGGGAGCTAAAGGGGACTTAACTGGACAAAGCTAAAGGGAGACTTAGCTGGGCATAAGAGAGCTAAAAGGGGCTTAGAGGGGCACAGGGGAGATAAAGGGAGACTTAGCTGGGCACAAGGGAGATAAAATGATTTAGCTGGGCACAAGGGAGCTAAAGGGCACATAGTTGGGCACAAGGAAGCTAACAGGAGACTTAGCTGGACACAATGGAGAGAAAAGGGATTCTTTGGGCACAAGGGAGCAAATGGGAGACTTAGCTGGGCACAAGGGAGCTAACAGGAGACGTAGCTGGGCACAAGGGAGATAAAAGGAACTTAGTTGAGTACAATGGAAATAAAGGGAGCCTTAGTTTGGCACAAGGAAGCTAAAGGGCACTTAGTTGGGCACAAGAGAGCTAAAAGGGAACTTAGCTGGACACAGGAGAGCTAAGGGAAGACCAGACCTATATGGGCACAAGTGAGCTAACAGGAGACTTAGCTAGGCACAATGGAAATAAAAGGTGACAACTGGGCACAAGAGAGCTAAAGGGAGACTTATCTGGGCACAAGGGAGCTAACATGAGACTTAGCTAGGCACAAGGGAGATAAAAGGGGACAACTGGGCACAAGGGAACTAAAGGGAGACTTATCTGGGCACAAGGGAGCTAACAGAAGGCTTAGGCAGAAGGGAGATAAAGCATGACAGCTGGGCACAAAGGAGTTAATGGGGGACATAGCTGGCACAAATAAGCTAAAGAGATACTTATTTGGGTACAATGGGGCTAACCTATCCCTAAATATCCTAACAAAAACCCATCCCTAAATAACTTAAAGGGATAGTAAAGTCCAAATTAAACTTTCATGATTCAGATAGGGCATGAAATTTTAAACAACTTTCTAATTTACTTTTATCACCACATTTACTTTGTTGTCTTGTTATTCTTAGTTAAAAGCTAAACCTAGGTAGGTTCATATGCTAATTTCTAAGCCCTTGAAGGCTGCCTTTGCATTTGACAGTTTTTCACAGCTAGGGAGAGTTAGTTCATGTGTTTCATATACATAACATTGTGCTCATGCATGTGAAGTTATTTAAGATTCAGCACTAATTGCCTAAAATGCAAGTTTGTTAAAATATCTGAGATAAGGGGGCAGTCTTTAGAAGCTTAGATACAAGGTAATTACAGAGGTAAAAAGTATATTTCTATATGAGTGTTCGTTATACAAAACTGAGGAATGGTAAATAAAGGGATTATCTATCTTTTTAAACAATAACATTTTTGGTGTTAACTATCCTTTTAAGCTTAACTGTTACCTGTCCCTAATTACCACAAGGCAACCACTCACCTGTCACTGACTAAGGTAATTGACAGCCATTTTTTACAGTAAGATGTAATCTCAGCTCTGCAGTGTCCTGTAATATCTCTTATGACCCACTAGTTTGTCTATTCAATATGTTGAAAGAAGTTCAATGTGTTATTAGGAGAAATGTTATACACATTATGCTAAACACAGCAAAACAGCTTATAGCCTCTATGTGGAGATCTGATAAGGTTCCCATAATAGAGTCTTGGAAGGAAAGAGTTAAGGGAGCCCTAATGCTAGAGAGATACTTCTATCTTAAAACAAATAGACTGACAACGTTTTATGATATGATGTTCTATTGGGATTCATATGCGGGTATTTAACAAGAAAATAAAGAGATGGCTAATTATAAATATCCTTTAAGCCAAATTGTGAAGCATAAATTGAACCTAACCAGCGTGTTGACACGATGCTTTCTTTCCACCTTTACTGCATAGAAATGATTTAAAGACTGCAAGTAGTTGTTATTGTTAATGTTAGTTTAATTATTGTTAGTAAAATGTTATCAAATAATATCTTGTTAAGCAACACAGGAAGTACTTATGAAAGAAGGATATTACAAAATACTAAACTTTGGGACTAATATCAATTAGATAATCTATCTAAGGTATGGTTGTAAGAGAACACTAGATACTTTGCTAGGATTGGATCCAATCCACTAGAAGTGTTGTAACCCATTGATTTCTGAATATTGTACTTTTTGAAAATTTCAATAAAGAAATAATATATAAAAAAAAAGATGTAATCTCAGCTCATGATATTGCATCCATGACAATAAGAAAATAGGGAGCCAAACTAAAATAAGGATGAACAAAAGCTGTGAAATTGTGCTTATTCAATAGATCAGTGCCACACAGGGTGCCGTCTTCAAAGACTTAATAAAATATCTGTGATCCAGTAGCCGTACAGCTGTAGGTAAAGACTTCAGAATAAAAGATCTGTGATCCAGTACCCGTACAGCTGTAGGTAAAAGACTTCAGAATAAAACAACTGTGATCCAGTAGCTGTACAGCTGTAGGTAAAAAACTTCAGAATCAAACATCTGTGATCCAGCAGCCGTACAGCTGTAGGTAAAGACTTCAGAATAAAACATCTATGATCCAGTAGCCATACAGCTGTAGGTAAAGACTTCAGAATAAAACATCTGTGATCCAGTAGCTGTACAGCTGTAGGGAAAAGACTTCAGCATAAAACATTTGTGATCCAGTAGCTGTACAGCTGTAGGTAAAAGACTTCATAATAAAACTTCTGTGATCCAGTAGCTGTACAGCTGTAGGTAAAAGACTTCAGAATAAAATGTCTGTGATCCAGTAGCCGTAGAGCTGTAGGTAAAAGACTTCAGAATAAAACATCTGTGAACCAGTAGCCGTAGAGCTGTAGGTAAAAGACTTCAGAATAAAACATCTGTGATCCAGTAGCCGTACAGCTGTAGGTAAAGACTTCAGAATAAAACATCTGTGATCCAGTAGCTGTACAGCTGTAGGTAAAAGACTTCAGAATAAAATGTCTGTGATCCAGTAGCCGTACAGCGGTAGGTAAAAGACTTCAGAATAAAACGTTTGTCATCCAGTAGCTGTACAGCTGTAGGTAAAAGACTTCAGAATAAAACATCTGTGATCCAGTAGCTGTACAGCTGTAGGTAAAAGACTTCAGAATAAAATGTCTGTGATCCAGTAGCCGTACAGCGGTAGGTAAAAGACTTCAGAATAAAACATCTGTGAACCAGTAGCCGTAGAGCTGTAGGTAAAAGACTTCAGAATAAAACATCTGTGATCCAGTAGCCGTAGAGCTGTATGTAAAAAACTTCAGAATAAAACATCTGTGATCCAGTAGCTGTACAGCTATAGGTAAAGACTTCAGAATAAAACATCTGTGATCCAGTAGCCGTACAACTATAGGTGAAGACTTCAGAATAAAACATCTTTAATCCAGTAGCCATACAACTATAGGTGAAGACTTCAGAATAAAACATCTGTGATCCAGTAGCCGTACAGCTGTAAGTAAAGACTTCAGAATAAAACATCTGTGATCCAGCAGCCGTACAGCTGTAAATAAAGAACATCAGTATAAAACATCTGTGATCCAGCAGCTGTATAGCTGTAGGTAAAGGACTTCAGAATAAAACATCTGTGATCCAGTATGGAAAGACTTCAGAAAAAAACATCTGTGATCTAGCAGCCGTACAGCTGTAGGGAAAGACTTCAGAATAAAACATCTGTGATCCAGCAGCCAAACAGATGTAAGTGAAATTCTTCAGAATAAACCATCTGTGATCCAGTAGCTGTACAGCTATAGGTAAAAGACTTCAGAATAAAAGATCTGTGATCTAGTAGCTGTACAGCTGTAGGTAAAAGACCTCAGAATAAAACATCTGTGATCCAGTAGCAGTACAGCTGTAGGTAAAAGACTTCAGAATAGAACATTTGTGATCCAGTAGCTTTAAAGTTGTAGGTAAAAGACTTCAGAATAAAACATCTGTGATCCAGTAGCTGTACAGCTGTAGGTAAAAGACTTCAGAATAAAACATCTGTGATCCAGTAGATGTACAGCTGTAGGTAAAAGACTTCAGAATAAAACATCTGTGATCCAGTAGCAGTACAGCTGTAGGTAAAAGACTTCAGGATAAAACATTTGTGATCCAGTAGACGTACAGCTGTAGGTAAAAGACTTTAAAATAAAACGTCTGTGATCCAGTAGCTGTACAGCTGTAGGTAAAGACTTCAGAATAAAACGTCTGTGATCCAGTAGCTGTACAGCTGTAGGTAAAAGACTTCAGAATAAAACATCTGTGATCCAGTAGCCGTAGAGCTGTAGGTAAAAGACTTCAGAATAAAAAGTCTGTGATCCAGTAGCTGTACAGCTGTAGGTAAAACACTTCAGAATAAAATGTCTGTGATCCAGTAGCCGTATAGCTGTAGGTAAAGACTTCAGAATAAAATGTCTGTGATCCAGTAGCCGTACAGCTGTAAGTAAAGACTTCAGAATAAAACATCTGTGATCCAGCAGCCGTACAGCTGTAAATAAAGAACATCAGTATAAAACATCTGTGATCCAGCAGCTGTATAGCTGTAGGTAAAGGACTTCAGAATAAAACATCTGTGATCCAGTATGGAAAGACTTCAGAAAAAAACATCTGTGATCTAGCAGCCGTACAGCTGTAGGGAAAGACTTCAGAATAAAACATCTGTGATCCAGCAGCCAAACAGATGTAAGTGAAATTCTTCAGAATAAACCATCTGTGATCCAGTAGCTGTACAGCTATAGGTAAAAGACTTCAGAATAAAAGATCTGTGATCTAGTAGCTGTACAGCTGTAGGTAAAAGACCTCAGAATAAAACATCTGTGATCCAGTAGCAGTACAGCTGTAGGTAAAAGACTTCAGAATAGAACATTTGTGATCCAGTAGCTTTAAAGTTGTAGGTAAAAGACTTCAGAATAAAACATCTGTGATCCAGTAGCTGTACAGCTGTAGGTAAAAGACTTCAGAATAAAACATCTGTGATCCAGTAGATGTACAGCTGTAGGTAAAAGACTTCAGAATAAAACATCTGTGATCCAGTAGCAGTACAGCTGTAGGTAAAAGACTTCAGGATAAAACATTTGTGATCCAGTAGACGTACAGCTGTAGGTAAAAGACTTTAAAATAAAACGTCTGTGATCCAGTAGCTGTACAGCTGTAGGTAAAGACTTCAGAAAAAAACGTCTGTGATCCAGTAGCTGTACAGCTGTAGGTAAAAGACTTCAGAATAAAACATCTGTGATCCAGTAGCCGTAGAGCTGTAGGTAAAAGACTTCAGAATAAAAAGTCTGTGATCCAGTAGCTGTACAGCTGTAGGTAAAACACTTCAGAATAAAACGTCTGTGATCCAGTAGCCATACAGTTGTAGGTATAGGGGCACTCTCACAAGGTCATAGTACCTCCTCTCTTTTAAAATTGCTTGCTCAGTATTATAACCTTATATTTCATTTGAATGCATCTGCAGTTAAAATAAAAGTAATACAAGTCCCCGCTATAGAAGGGACTTTTTTCAGTACAGAGTGTGTGCATGTCTTTACCAATTTCAGCAGTGGGCAGTGTCTGTATTGATAATTACCAATTGTTGGCTGTATTTACAGCGTAAGGGATATTTATTATAAAGAAGACGCTCCCAAATGCTGTGGCATATTCAGCTTTGATGTAAAATAATTTTTGCAAGTATCTATAATCAGGGGCGTGATCCGATATATATGGCGCAGATTTCGGCGCAAGCGTGGAAACCTGCGCCGCCAGTAGTTTCACCTCGCACATCGGGCTATCACATATATGGCGCCGACAGTTGCTAAAGTGTCGTAAGTCGGACAAACTAGCGATGTCCAGAAATAAGCGTAAGTACAAATTTCTGGAATCGCCAGTGACTTACGGCACTTTAGAAACTGCCGCCGCCTAAAAAAACTAACTAAAGTATAAAATCTCCCGTTACTGTCTAACAGGCCTCCCAAAAATAGCCCAACACGTATACCCCTCTATCCGCAATCCCCCCTCTCACTCCTAACAATAAATATATTAACCCCTAGACCGACAACCCCCCCACAACCCAATAAGCCTAATTATTAACCCCTAAACCACCATAGCCCACACCGCAATAAACCTATCCTAGTATTAACACCTAAACCGCCGCTCCTGGACCCCGCCGCCACCTACATTAAATGTATTACCCCCTAATCTGACCCCCCTACACCGCCGCCACCTACATTAAATGTATTACCCCCTAATCTGACCCCCCCTACACCGCCACCACCTACATTAAATGTATTACCCCCTAATCTGGCCCCCCCTACACCGCCACCACCTACATTAAATGTATTACCCCCTAATCTGACCCCCTACACCGCCGCCACCTATATTATATTTATTAACCCCTAATATGATCCCCCTACACCGCTGCCACCTACATGAAATATATTAACCCCTAATCTAATCCCCCTACACCGCCGCCACCTATATTAAATATATTACCCCCTAAACCTAAGTTTAACCCTAACACCCCCTAAATTAATTATTATTTAAATAAATCTAAATAATATTAATATTATTAACTAAATTATTCCTATTTAAAACTAAATACTTACCTATAAAATAAACCCTAAGATAGCTACAATATAATTAATAATTACATTGTAGCTATTTTAGGGTTTATATTTATTTACAGGTAACTTTGTATTTATTTTAACTAGGTACAATAGCTATTAAATAGTTAATAACTATTTAATAGCTACCTAGTTAAAATAATTACAAAATTACCTGTAAAATAAATCCTAACCTAATACACCTACACTATCAATAAATTAATTAAATAAACTACAATTATCTAAACTAAAATACAATTAAATACACTAAACTATATTACAAAAAAAACCAAACATTAAATTACAAAAAATAAAAAAATATTACAAGAATTTTAAGCTAATTACACCTAATCTATGCCCCCTAATAAAATAAAAAAGCCCCCTAAAATAATAAAATTTCCCTACCCTAAACTAAATTACAAAAGTATTCAGCTCTATTACCAGCCCTTAAAAGGATGCCATTTTTAATCGCGTACCTTGAATTCCTATTCAGTGTATGGCGGAGATCGTATGAAGAGGATCCTCTACGCTCCATGGCTCCGCGGTTTTCAGTTCCAGCATCGTCGATCTTCAGTTCCAGCATCGCCGGTCTTCAGTTCCAGAGTGGACGGTCTTCAGCTCCGCGGTCATCGGTCTTCAACTCCTCCGCTCCGCGCCGGCTGGTTCCTAGAAGAAGAAGAGGTCGCCACTTGGAAGAATACTTCACCGCCTGGAACAGGACCTTCTCCACCGGTCTTTAGGACAGGTAAGGAGCACTTGGGTGTCAGACTTATGTTTTTTTAAGGGGGGATCGGGTGGGTTTTAGAGTAGGGGTGTGTGGGTGGTGGGTTGTAATGGGGGGGGTTGTTCTTTTTTTACAGGTAAAAGAGATGATTACTTTGGGGCAATGCCCCGCAAAACGATCTTTTAAGGGCTGGTAATAGAGCTGATTACCTTTGTAATTTAGTTTAGGGTAGAGTAATTTTATTATTTTTTTTTATTTTATTTTATTAGGGGGCTTAGATTAGGTGTAATTAGCCTAAAATTCTTGTAATATTTTTTTATTTTTTGTAATTTAGTGTTTGTTTTTGTAATATAGTTTAGTGTATTTAATTGTATTTTAGTTTAGATAATTGTAGTTTATTTAATTAATTTATTGATAGTGTAGGTGTATTTGTAACTTAGTTTAGGATTTATTTTACAGGTAATTTTGTAATTATTTTAACTAGGTAGCTATTAAATAGTTATTAACTATTTAATAGCTATTGTACCTAGTTAAAATAAATACAAAGTTACCTGTAAAATAAATATAAACCCTAAAATAGCTACAATGTAATTATTAATTATATTGTAGCTATCTTAGGGTTTATTTTATAGGTAAGTATTTAGTTTTAAATAGGAATAATTTAGTTAATAATATTAATATTATTTAGATTTATTTAAATAATAATTAAGTTAGGGGGTGTTAGGGTTAGACTTAGGTTTATGGGGTAATATATTTAATATAGGTGGCGGCGGTGTAGGGGGATTAGATTAGGGGTTAATATATTTAATATACGTGGCGGCAGTGTATGGGGATCATATTAGGGGTTAATAAATTTAATATAGGTGGCGGCGGTGTAGGGGGATCATATTAGGGGTTAATAAATTTAATATAGGTGGCGGCGGTGTAGGGGGATCATATTAGGGGTTAATAAATTTAATATAGGTGGTGGCGGTGTAGGGGGATCAGATTAGAGGTTAATAAATTTAATATAGGTGGTGGCGGTGTAGGGGGATCATATTAGCGGTTAATAAATTTAATATAGGTGGCGGCGGTGTAGGGGGATCAGATTAGGGGTTAATACATTTAATATAGGTGGCGGCGGTGTAGGGGGGGTCAAATTAGGGGGTAATACATATAACGTAGGTGGCGGCGGGGTCCGGGAGCGGCGGTTTAGGGGTTAAACACTTTATTAGGGATTGCGGCGGGGGATTGCGTTTGACAGGTAGACATTGCGCATGCGTTAGGTGTTAGGTTTTATTTTGCAGGCAGTTTAGGGAGTTACGGGGCTCCAATACTCAGCGTACGGCTTGCTACCCCTGCATTTTGTGGCGAGGTGAAAATGGAGTAAGATTTCTCCATTTCCGCCACGTAAGTCCTTACGCTGTATATTGGATACCAAACTGCGCGGGTTTTGTATATCAGTGTATGGGGGGAAAAACTAGGGGCAAAGGCAGAAATATACGAGCATAACTTCTTTTTTTACGCCGTATATAGGATACCAAACCAGCGCAAAATTTGGCGTTGCCAGCTTTTGCAGGCGACGCTGCATATCAGATTGGGCCCCAGATTCAGTACTGGCTAGTGTTCGGATCAATAGTTATCATTAAATGTTGGCTGCCTTTACAGCAATATCTAAATCTACAAGCAAGCATGTTATATTATAGTTGCCATTTATAAACACCAGACTTGCATGTTAATTAACGTTTATCACTGCCATCAGCAATTCTACTAACAAAAAGCAACTGATTTGAGATAAACATATACTTTATTGTTGAACCGATACACATGTATCAATATTTAATCAAAAGTGATCTTCATTGAAACTGACTCACAGGATTTTAGTTGAGTGACTATTTAACTGTTGACATTGAATCAAATATATTGGTTTCTACAATAACAACTGATAATATTTATTTTGTCACTTCTTTCTCCTGCGTTTGCATTTCAATTGACATTTAATTCAATGGTAAAATCTCATAACAGTGATATTTATTTAACGCCATTTGAATACATTGTACATATATATATATATATATATATATATATATATATATATATATATATATATATATATATATATATAACTGATATAACTGATACTGAGTTTTAGCTACTTTTAACAGTGTGTGTTTGTGTGTGTGCAGGAGTCGGTCTGGACTCCGGTTTTGTTGTCAAATATTATTAATAAAATTATCTAGTATGCATGTGCCAAACTGATAGTTTATTTTTCTCTTACACATAGAGTAATAGAGTGGGGCAATCTTTTTTGTCTTTTGCAATCTCTTTTTGCATTTCAAGTACATAACTGTACAGCTGTAGGTAAAAGACTTCAGAATAAAACGTCTGTGATCCAGTAGCCATACAGCTGTAGGTAAAAGACTTCAGAATAAAAAATCTGTGATCCAGTAGCCGTACAGCTGTAGGTAAAGGACTTTAGAATAAAATGTCTGTGATCCAGTAGCCATACAGCTGTAGGTAAAAGACTTCAGAATAAAACATCTGTGATCCAGTAGCCGTACAGCTGTAGGTAAAGGACTTTAGAATAAAATGTCTGTGATCCAGTAGCCATACAGCTGTAGGTAAAATACTTCAGAATAAAACATCTGTGATCCAGTAGCCGTACAGCTGTAGGTAAAGGACTTCAGAATAAAACATCTCTGATCCAGTAGCCATACAGCGGTAGGTAAAGACTTCAGAATAAAACATCTGTGATCCAGTAGCCGTACAGCTGTATGTAAAAGACTTCATAATAAAACATCTGTGATCCAGTAGCCGTACAGCTGTAGGTAAAAAACTTCAGAATAAAACAACTGTGATCCAGTAGCCATACAGCTATAGGTAAAGACTTCAGAATAAAACATCTGTGATACAGCAGCCATACAGCTGTAGGTAAAGACTTCAGAATAAAACAACTGTGATCCAGTAGCCGTACAGCTGTAGGTAAAAGAATTCAGTATAAAACATCTGTGATCCAGTAGCCGTAGAGCTGTAGGTAAAGACTTCACAATAAAACATTTGTGATCCAGTAGCCGCACAGCTGTAGGTAAAGGACTTCAGAATAAAACATCTGTGATCCAGTAGGGAAAGACTTCAGAATAAAACATTTGTGATCCAGTAGCCGTACAGCTGTAGGTAAAATACTTCAGAATAAAACGTCTGTGATCCAGTAGCCATACAGCTGTAGGTAAAAGACTTCAGGATAAAACATCTGTGATCCAGTAGCTGTACAGTTGTAGGTAAAATACTTCAGAATAAACCATCTGTGATCCAGTAGCTGTACAGCTGTAGGTAAAATACTTCAGAATAGGGGGCGTGGCTATACAGAGGCCATGAACAGTCACACTTTATGAAGCTCTCTAATCTTGACTCAACAGGAAGATTAGTCCCACTCTATCCCATACTTGGGTTATTAACCTACAGAATTATACAGATTACTCAGACTGTTTCTTCCAGACCTTCAGAGACCTGATTTAGCCAGTCAGGAGTGTTGGCGGCAAACCTCACACATACTTCCAACCCCCCCCCGGCCGTCCGGGTCACAGCGGCTTCAATCCTAGTGCAAACTTAAGTTCACTTTACTTATAACCTACTTGAAAGATGGAAGAGGACCAGTACCCTTTGATACAAATGTTCCTTGTACAGATGGATCTGCAGATGCTAAATTGCTTCCAAGATCTCTCACATGTGATCCGTGAACCATGCGGGAAGGGAGATACAGATGTTACTGCAACGGAGGAGAAGGGGAAACTGACTGCTCGTTGTGTAGAAGAGCTGAACAAGATTGACCCTTACATCCACAGAATATCCTGCCCTACAGCGCTAGAGGGGTGCTCAGATGCACTTGAGATGGCCCCGGCTTCCTGCTGTGAGGCGGGCCGATCGTGGAGGATCCGGAGATTACTACAGCAACATGTGGAGGTACATGGCCTCTCCCCACACCTAAGCCACACGCAGAGCATAACCCAACGGCCATATGAAGCCTACTTGCGGACACTGTGAGTACCGTAACTGCCTCATACAAAGGGACCCTCTCTTTGGAAAGACGCCTCCAGAGACTCAGTGAAGTCCTTACATTGCATTATAATAGCGCTGTACCAACGGACCCGAACATTGCAGTGAGCATAGAAAAGACTCTGGGACACTTGCTTCTGTTCCCCCCTAGTCTCATAGCTAATGGGGTGGGCTGAAAATCTGAATGTACTGATGTGGTCTGTCTCCCTCTTTTCCCCCTTGATGTACCCCCTCCTTTTTATTGTTTTTATTGTTTTATTTGGTATATACTCTTCTAGTTGCAGTCTGACATTGATTTAGAAAACGTCTTGTATAAGCGCTTATTCAAAATTGTCACTACAAAAAAATCAAGTAAAGGTTATGAATATCCAACAATATCACGGCTTAATGTACTCATCTTTTTTATTTACCTAATCAGCAATTCCTAGATCAAGTTGACATTGGTTTGACAGTTCTTTATGTTATTTCATCAAAGCAATTTGCAAGTTAAACAGAGATACATTATGAGCAAAGACAAAAGACATTACAGAAAATGTTATTCAGATTATATTTTGCAAACACAGATCATTCAGAGCAGAATTTCAATATTGTATATTTAAAGGGACACAAAACCCATTTTTTCTTTCATGATTCAGAACATACAATTTTAAGCAACTTTCCAATTTACTTCTGTTATCAAATTTTCTTTGTATTCTTGTTATTCTTTGTTGAAAAGCTGGGATGTAAGCTCATGAGTGTGCAAGTGTCTTCGGCACTATATTGCAGCACTTTTACAACAATGTTATACATTAGCAGGAGCACTAGATGGCAGCATTATTTTCTGTCATGTAGTGCTTCAGGCATGTGCATGCTACCTACCTGATTGACACCCCCTGCTAGCGGCCGATTGTCTGCAAATCTGCAGGGGGCGGCATTGCACAAGCAGTTCACCAGAACTGCTTGTGCAATGATAAATGCTGACAGCGTATGCTGTCGATATGCCGCAGACATGATCGCTACTGCGGATCATGTCCTTCCTCACAATGGTAAATATATCCCTATATAAGACCAAACCGATCTAAACAGCAGAACGCCATCAGTCACAGCGTCTGTCGTTGGTTGTATACAGTCCCACAAAAGTCTCAACCCTCGTTGTGACGTATGAGTCCCAAAGTCCTAACACATCCGATGTACGTTTTACCAGAGAGCTTGGCTTTTTCAAGTATCCTTAACAAAACTAAGAGCTTTCTCAAAGAGAGTCATTTCTCAAAAAAGGTTAACTCTGTTTGCACCATTGGTAGCCAGACTTGATAATTATACAGGACAATAGAGATCTCTGTTTGCCACATAATGCTGCTTATAAAAAGTAGTATGTTTGCTGTAAGATGTGTCTACGTGCTAATACCGTTTCCTCTCACCAGTACATCTATTACTACTTTAATTTTCCTAAAGGAAAGGATTAGTGGTGTCTTCACATGTAAGGATTTCAGAACTGATCTATACTGGATAACAAGAAGTGCTTGACATTTTGCAATTATTATCAGAGGCTGCTCCTTGCTAGTGATAATTAAACCTCACTGGTCATTGAATGCAAGCAGAAGTCTCAAAAATGCAAATTGCTTAAAAGTAAATGATCTAATAAACCATATAGTAAATGTTTCTGTAAAAAGCACATGCAATAAACATTCTATATACCATGGCACAACAGTATACAAAATCAGCGGCACAACAATATTCAAAATCAGTGGCACAATGTTTTACAAAAGCAGCGGCACAACTGTATACAAAATCAGCGTCAGGAATTGTGAAACTGTGAGTTTTAGTTTACAATAGCACAAATAGAAAGTGCAATGCAATTTGTAAAAGATATAGAGAAACATGCAAAGTATGAGCCTAATTAGCAAGAGCAAAACAGAAACTTTTGAAACATAATCAGAATTTGTAAAATGACTGCTGTAACTAAACCTAAATGTATTAAAATACAAATAAGAAAGTGCAAAGCTTAAATTCAAAAATATTGAAAGGATCCAATGTGAAGTGTAAAGTAATATAAAATACAAAGCACAAAGGAGCCGATTTAATGTAATGCGGGTGGACATGATCCTCTGTGGGTAAATGCCGACAGCATGCCGGCCTGGGAAAATCAGTACAGAATTATGAAATCCAAGACCTTTTGAGACTGGAGAGTATGTTATAAAACCTACTCACATCTAACTCATTTGCTTAAAGGTTACCAACAAAATATAACAATAGGATAAATGATTTCCACTCTGTAGAAAAACACAAGGAAGGATAGAGGCACCGTATGTGTAAATCGGTATAACAAGCTTGACATAAATGAACTGGAGACACAGGATACTCATATTGTGCAAAGTCACTCTCTTGTGCCGATAAGAGCAGCCTGTTTTTTTGCAGCAGACCAGCTAGCTGAACACAGGCAGGTACCAGGAACTCCAGACGTGAATCACACCGATAGATAACAGGGCTCAGGTGAACTCCATCTCCCAATGCAGAGAATCAGCAGCGATGATAATTTTGGGATAGGCAGGGACACACCTTCCCTTGGTAGCGTAGTAGGTGATGCACTCAGCAATGAGAGTTAAAACTTTCAAAATTGGATTTATTAAAAGATTGTAAAAAACAAGTTAAAAACAACTCAAGCTTAGTTGTGCAATCTAAAGCATGGTAAAATAATGCAACGCGTTTCACGGAACAAACCGTTTCATCAGGCATAAAGACATAGTGTAAAATTGCCCCTTATATAGGGCTACAATACCAATCAGTGTAAAAACAAACCTCCCCTTTCAATCAGCTCACAGGCCAATCAGATAACCCTTTGTCTCATAAGTAACTAGATGTCACACCTGCATCAAGTTAGTGTCAAAACCTATGCGGATACTATGTTTAAAAAGTACATTTGCAATTAAGTAACATTCAAACACTAAACTGACTAAAGGTTAAGATCTCAACAGTCATATGTGCACATCAATACCTGCCAGGTCTACGCACCAATATTACGGTGCACAATGGTCTAAGATAACAAGTGTTTGTACTAACTTATATTTGTTTTTGGTATATCAATGTGAGTTACTTATATCTAATGTGAAGTTTTCTACAAGCCAATATTTGCATCTCCATAAAATGGCCCAAACAATCGGCTAGATTACGAGTTTTGCGTTAGAGGCTATGCGGTGCTAACGAGCAGTTTATGCTCACCGCTCATTTACAGACAGCACTGGTATTACAGGTTTTTACAACCCAGACAAGAAGTGAGCGTTGAGCAAAATGTTTCTCATTACCGCACTCCAATACCAGCGCTGCTTATGTTAGCGGTGAGCTGGTGTAACGTGCTCGTGCACGATTTCCCCATAGGAATCAACGGGGAGAGCCGGCTGAAAAAAAGTCTAACACCTGCCAAAAAGCAGTGTAAAGCTCCTTAACGCAGCCCCATTGATTCCTATGGGGAAATAAAAGTTATGTCTACACCTAACACCCGAACATGAACCCCGAGTCTAAACACCCCTAATCTTACACTTATTAACCCCTAATCTGCAGTCCCCGACATCGCCAAAACCTACATTATATTATTAACCCCTAATCTGCCGCTCCGGACACCGCCGCCACCTACATTATACTTATGAACCCCTAATCTGCTGCCCCCAACATCGCCAACACCTACATTAAAAAACTTTAACCCCTATATCTAACACTAACCCCTTGAAGATCACCTTACCGGGTCTCAGACTACCTTTTATTCTATGTCTGTGTTGGTAATACTTATACAATAAACTTGTGAAGTTAACTTTGAACTCATGTGCAGCCCTTTAATTGCTTGCAGTACTTTGGGTGGATGGTTCCCGCACCCCAGGGCTTTGCACCTTGCCGAGATTGAGCACTGACGGCTAGAGCACACCACGTCTCCCAAGCGGATGACGTCACCCAGGACGCTACACGCTGGATAGCCCGTCGGCTGTTGCGGCTGTGATTTCACTTTGCTACATTTATTAACCGCTAATCTTCTGCCCCCAACGTCGCTGCCACTATATTAAAGTTATTAACCCCTAAACCTAAGTCTAACCCTAAACCTAACACCCCCTAACTTCAATATAATTAAAAGAAATCTAAATAAAATTACTATAATTAACTAAATTATTCCTATTTAAAACTAAATACTTACCTGTAAAATAAACCCTAAGCCAGCTACAATATAACTAATAGTTACATTGTTGCTATCTTAGGGCCTAATTCAAGACTCGTAATCTAGCCGAATGAATTTCTAACAGCAGGGGTTGGTAAAGGAGTCCCGATAGGTCAGGAAGGGGAAAATGAATCGCCAATGCAAGAGTAAAGTCCAGGACTATACCTACACTGGAAACCTAAAATGCAAAACAAAGTCAACTCGCCTAATGATAAAAATACATAATAAGGCTGTTTACGGGGTCCCTATGTGAGACCAGAAAGAAAGGGCTGATAATAAGAAGTGAACCATCGTGACTAAGTAAAAAGTCAGTGTCTACAAACTATTGATTTGCGTGTAAAGAGATATAATAATATAATAAATGACGTAAAAAGAATTATTTAGATAAACGCTAAATGCGAGAACATATTATTATTATAGAAATTACATGTGTTGTAATACTTGTGCATGTTATAGGAAATATATATATATATATATATATATATATATATATATTATATATTAAATTAAAAATATATCACCATGTGTGTAGCTGTGAATAAAATTGATAGTTAAACTAATAGTCCTTAACTCTTAAAATGATTGATAAGAGGATATGCTAGTGATAAAGATAAAAAGTGGTAGTGTGAATGATCTAAAAACTTAACCTGTGGATGATGCCTATCTAGCGATATGGAATATCCTTATGGGGTATATATGTGTGAAGAGTGTAAAATATAAAAAATATAAAAATATATATATACAAAATATATACAAAATATAAGGAAAGGACCTAATCTAGTGATACTAATATATGAAGTCTAAATAAGACAAGAAGTGAAGATGCACATATGACTGTCACATTAATAATCCGGGTCTCAAATGCGGGTATTTCATATAGTTAAACAGGGATGACAAATGAATAATGAGAGTCCAGTTTACATATTTAAGGCAATAATGACAATGATAATCAATACATAATAATAAATTATAAACCAGCTAAATAAACATAATAACAAAAACATACAAAGGCCATATGTGAAGAACAACAAGTGGGTACATACTATTGATCTACATATCTCAAATATACTAACAAATGGGGTCAAACAAACCCAGCTGAGTCTATTACTTCGTTGAGACCTGTTGGAAACAGTGTATTCAGTTTATACATCTAAAAGGTTTCTCTTTGTCTAAGTCTAGTAGTGAACCTGTTGGACAAACGACTAAAAGGAATACTTTCTAGGGGGTAATTGTTAGATTGCAAATCCCTAGAGTATGTTCTTGGAAAATGTGTCTAGGCACACTATGTTTCAGAGATTTAGATTTCACATTTCTGAGGTGCTCACTCCATCTTACCCTAACCTTCCTACAGGTTCTTCCAATGTACTGTAACCCACATTCACATGTTAAAGCATATATTACATATGAAGATTCATACGACAATCTACTTATTATAGGGAACTGTTCCCCAGTAGTATGGGATGTTAGGCTGGTATGCCCATGGGTAATATATTTGCAAATATGGCAAAGTTTTTTGCCACATTTAAAAACACCTTTCTTACTAAATGAACTTAAAAGGGACATGTTTTCCTTTTTGCCATTATTACTCTTATTACTGTTTTTATTTTTATTATTTCTGGACATCACCACTTTACTGGGCGCCAATTTTTGCTTAAGTGTGGGTGCTCTCCTATATACTAATTTGGGTTGTGGGGATAGTATTTTCTTTAAGAGGTTATCCCTCATTAAGATGGGCCAATGCATCTTTAAACCCTTACTCACGGCTTTGTGGTTGGAATTATACTGGGTAACAAATAACAGCTGTCTATTTAAGTCTAGATCACTTTCCTTTTTATTATTTTTAGAAGAGGTCAAAAGTTGGGCTCTATCTAGCATCCTTGTTCTATAGAAATCAGGACGTTAGACTGTTTGTTATATTTTTCAACAGTAGTAAAATTTCTTCTTATCCTACAAAATTGACTAAAGGAGATATTTAATTACCAACTTGTTAAATGGTTGCTTGTAAAATGTAATAAATGTTTACAGTCTACCTGTTTGAAATACGTTGATGTACATACATTACCCCCTACATCCCAAGTAAGAACATAAGAACAACATGCAGAAACTCAATTGCTAATTCCTGTAGATTAGACGTGAAACCTATACCCATATTGGTGGCATTTAGGGAAGACACGAAATCTGTAGCCTCTACTATAGATCCCTCAAAGATAAATATAAGGTCATCTATGTAACGGCCATAGAACACCAGATTGCCCCTCCATTTCAAGTTATATATATATATATATATATATATATATATATATATATATATATATATATATACATACAGTTCTTCAAAATACCCCATAGAGAGTTTTGCAAAACTCGGGGCAAATCTGGTGCCCTTGGCCGTACCCTTGATCTGGAGGTAATATTCATCAAGAAACTGAAAATAGTTATGCTTAAGAATATAGTCAATCAGAGTAATTAAATACTCTTTTTGAATATCTGGCATATAGATGTCCCTATTCAAATATATTTTGTTCGTATATAAACCTATATCATGTGATATATTTGAATAGAGGGCTCCCACATCACAGGACAGTCAGAGATACTTGTTACGCTTAATTTGGGATAATTTATATAATAAATCTTTAGTGTCTTTGATATATGATGATAAATTACACACATACTTCTGGAGGTAAACATCAACATACTCAGAGAGTTTGTTGGTTATACTGTTAATCCCTGCAATGATATGTCTCCCAGGGGGACCTTATCCTTCTTATGCAGTTTAGGAAGATGGTAATAGTACGGTATGTTGGGATGGTCTGGTGTAAGATATCTTTTTTCTTTTTTGGTTAGAATACCATCAGAAACACCTAATTCCATAATCCGGCCCAAGGATTTGGAAAAATCTACTGTGGTATAATGGGGTAGTTTTTTATAATACTCAGTATCCCAAAGAATACATTGGGCTTCCTTAATATAATCTGAGTAATTCTGAAGCACAATACCACCACCCTTGTCAGCTTGGCAAATGACAAAATCATGGTCACCCATCAGACTCTGCAGGGCCCTTGCCTCATTAGGCCAGATTCTCCTTTTCCCTAAAATGTGACTGGGAATTAATTTCCAATCTTCCAGTACAAGTTGTTGGTAGAGATCAATGTACCATACATCTTCTTTAGGGAGATTAAAGGTAGATGCTGGGGAAAAAGAAGTGTGAATGACCTCTCCAAAATGATTGTCTGCCAATTGGGTGGGTTCACAATACGTAACTGTTGAGGAGTCTCTCTCTTTCTGTGTATCAAGTAGTATGGGGGAGCCTTCAATATTTTTATTCTTATGTGCTTTTAATGGAACATATCTTTGAAGTGAAAGTTTACGTATATATTTATTTAAATGTACAAATAGATTGAACAAATTGTGCGTATTGGGGGGACAATACGATAAGCCTTGAGCTAAGACTCTTATTTCATCGTTTGTAACGGTATGCAAAGACAGATTGAAAATACAATCTTTTAATTTTTCTTTTTCATTTTTATGGGTTTTCCCTGTGCCTCGCCTTCCCCGTTTGGGAAGGGCCTCTTTTTTTTTATTTGGTGTTTGGGGGTGGGCCTCCTCCATAGGGGGCCAGGTTCAGGGTCCCTAAAAAAACCTCATTTGAGATAGACGGAATGTTTTCTGGCCTACCTGTACAGGGTCTCTCTCTGTAGGTATCACTTTGCTCACTATTTGTAACAGAATTGAGTACCTGAAATCTGTAATTGGGGTTATTATAATTATGATACTGAGGGGACCCCCTAAAATCTCTATCATTAAATGGTTGTCTATTCCAAGAACTACCATTCTGATGCCCATCAAACCTATGATGTTCTGCACCTGAAGTGAGCCCACCATTGTAGCGATTCCTACTACCCTGTTCATGATTGGCTTGATATTTGTGTGTAGTGCTTTTGTCATTATTTTAGTTCTTACTTTTATTTTTATTCTTATTTTTGTTCTGGTTGTGGACTACTTTACACTTGTTGGCTTTCTTGTGTTTTATTCTATTAAAGATGTATTCCTCCCCTTTACCATAATCTTCCTCATCTCTCTTAATTTTCTCAATCTTTTTTTTTTTTTTTTTTAAATACTTTATTTTTCCAGTACCACATACAGTAACAACGATGTGAATTACATAACATATCAAACTGAGTGCAATACTTGTCAAACAAAATCACTGCAGTGGCACCATTGATTTTAATTTTCCACCTATCCACCCTCCTTCATAACATAGCCCCTTCTCCTACTTTCCAGTTCATCTCCCTTACTGAAAGAGACAGTAGAAGACACATATCTATTGAATTCTGTAACGTAAACATACCAGTATAATGCAACATGCATGTGTCAAATGAATCAATTATCCTCTCCTCTCCCAGAGCTTGCCTATTCTCTGTCTCGACCCCAGGCGCCACCCTAGGGTTCCCAGTGCCCTGAGCCCTGTAACATCTCTGGCAATTGTTATCATGTCCGAGCCGTTACGTAAATAAGTTCCATTTCCCGTGTAGTTGGGCGTTCAATATAAACTCAGCATCTTTGAATGGGTAAATAATCTGTTTCTGATGCGCTAGATCTAGCGTGTAAATAAAGGTTTCCCATTTAGTTACAAATTTTTTCGTTCTGCGTGTAATGTCCCCCTGAGTGTCAAGTTGTTCATAAATCATTTGCTTTCTTACTATTTCCTTGAGCTGTGTGAAGGTTGGGGGTGCCTGCATCATCCATTGCTTTAGGATGAGTTTTCTTGCGTGTAGTATAACGTTGTGTATGAACTCTGTGTGCTGGCTAGTCTTTGTCTGAGCATGTAGGAAAATCACCATTTCGTCTGATAACTGGATTTTGTCCCCTGTACACTTTTCCAACCACCTCTGTGCCATGGCCCAAAATTTTGTTAACTGCGGACAGTTCCATATCATGTGTAGTATGTCTGGGTTGGGGTTTGAGCATTTCGGGCATATTCCCATTGCATCTGTCTTCCACTTATGGAACATTTTGGGTGTTATGTATGCGTTGTGAACGAGTTTAGTGTGGGATTCCCTAATTTCGTTTGAGAGAGAAGCCTTCCTCACCTTTACAAAGCTTTGCTCTACATATTCGTCTGCAATGTTGTGGCCTATCCTGTTTTCCCAGGTGGTTCTCAGCTGTTCAATATTTGATTTATTGGGCTTAGACTGGAGAGTGTTATAGGTATGTGAGATAGAGGTCATCCCTCCCTTCATCAACTTCAAGAGTTTGTAAATGTCACAGTCAGTTTCTAACATGTTCCCCGTTCTCAAGAGATTTTGCACGTAATGTTTGACTTGTAGGTAGGCAAAATGGTGCGAGTTAGGTATACCATAGTCTCTCTGTAATTCGATGAATGGGCGGACTGTGGACCTATCGTCTGATAGTATTTGCTTTAGACTCTTAACCCCCCATTCCTCCCATTGCTTAAATGGTTTTGTGGTGAATCCTGCGGGAAAGTCTGGATTACCCCTGAGGGGCAGAAAAGTTGTGTGATTGTGTGAGACCCCCAGTGTCCTGCACAATTTCCACCATGCTCTTATGGGGTGACGGAAAAGACCCGCCCCTCCCAGTATGGGGTCTGCCTGAGCTCTATTCATGTGTGGGAGCATTTTTAATGACCATGGTTTGATGATTTCTGATTCTAGTGCATAATTGGTAAAGTGCCCCCCGTCCACCAACCAGTCCATCACATACTTTGTTAAGGCTGCCCAGTTATAATATTCGATGTTGGGAAGTCCAAAGCCTCCACGCTCTGGCTGACAAGTCATTTTCTGATAACTGATTCTGTGTTTTTTCCCCTTCCAGATGAAATATAGAATGTCCCTGTTTAGTGTCCCAAGGTCTTTTTTATGCAGCAGCTCAGGGAGCATCTGCAGGGTATAGAGGAGCTTAGGGAACAGGATCATTTTAATAAGCCCCACTCTCCCCGATAAGGTCAGGGGTAGTGAAGCCCAGGTCAAAAGTTTTTGTTTTAGATTTTGCAACAGTGGTTTGAAATTGACTGCGTACCATTGGGTGGGATTTCTAGTCAGATTGATACCTAGATATTTAAATGTGTGTGAGATCACTTTAAAGTTATCTTCTAATGGTACACTAGAGTCATTATTCTGTAGCCATAGTAGTTCAGACTTATCTTTATTTATCCTGTATCCTGAAATATCACTAAACTCAGCTATCACCCTCATTACTTTAGGGATGTTTTCCCTGGGGTCTCTTGTGTAGAGTATCATGTCGTCTGCAAAGAGTGACAGGTGTATTGTTTCCCTGCCTATACTCAGCCCTGCTGTCTCCTTCCTAATCCTAATCGCTAGGGGCTCCAATGCAAGGTCAAACAGGAGGGGTGAAAGAGGGCACCCCTGCCTCGTGCCCCTCCTGAGAGAGAATGTCTTTGATGGCTTCCCGTTTATCAGGATCGCCGCTTGGGGAGTGTTGTATATGGTCTCAATAGCTCTCAAATAGGGTCCCCGTATGCCAAATTGTCTCAGGGTGGTAAATAAATGGTCCCATAATATTTTATCGAATGCTTTTTCAGCGTCCACCAGGATCAGGC
The DNA here is from genome assembly GCF_027579735.1 of Bombina bombina. Classification (NCBI taxonomy): domain Eukaryota; kingdom Metazoa; phylum Chordata; class Amphibia; order Anura; family Bombinatoridae; genus Bombina; species Bombina bombina. The sequence goes on from NC_069509.1 coordinate 186,464,794, forward strand.
AGGCCTCATTCGCATTCTGATCTCGATCCTCCCCCCGTCTCTCCCAAAAGTGTGTTAATACTAATTGCAATTTTCTCATATTTTTGACTGCGGACCTTCCTTTAACAAACCCGGTTTGGTCTTCCTGAACTAGGAGGGGGAGTACCCCCGCCAGTCTATTGGCCAATATTTTGGTGAGTAGTTTATAGTCCGAATTTAGCAGGGAGATTGGTCTGTAGGATGCTGTGAGTAGGGGGTCCCTGTCGGGTTTGGGGAGGACTGTAATATTTGCTTCTGCGAATCTATTGGTTAATTTTGCTCTTCCTTCTAGGATTGCGTTATACAGTAGGGCAAGAGTGTCCACCGTCTCCCCACTGAGCATTTTATAGAATTCCCCGGGCAGTCCATCAGGTCCCGGGGTTTTTTCTAGGGGGAGCGAATCGATGGCCTTTGTAATTTCCAGGGGTTGAATTGGGGCATTGAGTTTCCCTACCTGATCCTCATTTAGCTGTGGTAATGTTAACTCTCTCCAAAATGCGTCTTTCTTTTCTACGTCTATGTCTTGAGAGTCGTACAAGTTAGAGTAATATGAGGTGAATGCCTGTTGTATTTCTGAATCTTGAGTAAGTATATTGTCTTTGTCCTTGATGGCCACTATAGTGTTTGGCTTTCTATCTAACCTTGTGAGCCGAGCCAATAATTTCCCCGTACGGTTTCCGTACCTGTAATATTTAGCCTGAGAGCGGTTTTGGGCAGCAACCGTTGTTTGTATCAGATAAGTGTCTCTCAAGTCTTTAACCTCTCTATATTTATTCCTGTTCTGTTCTGTAGGATGTCTCAAGTATTTGTTTCTGGCATTTAGTATCTGACGTAAGAGTAGTTCCCCCCTTGCTCTTCGTGTTTTCCTAACTTTGGCCGCATATGCCATCACCACCCCTCTCAACACCGCCTTTGCTGATTCCCAGAATAGAGAAATGTCACCCAAATGCTGTGCGTTCAGTTCTGTATATGTTAACCATTCCCCTATCAGGTATTTGCGTAAGTTGAGGTCGTGGTATAAGTGTGACGGAAATCGCCACCTGTGTGCTTGTCTGTGTGGAGCATCTGTGTCTATATGAAGTGAAACCGGGGCATGATCTGAAATCGTTATGGGATCAATTTTGATGTCAGTTATATGAGGACAAAAGGAGCTGGTAACTAAGAAGTAGTCTATGCGGGATAGGGTTGTTTTCGCTGGGTGTAGGCAGGTGTAGTCTCGGGCCTCTGGGTTTCTATCTCTCCAGACATCCGAGAGGGTTAAGGTGTGTCTGAAGTTAAGTAAGATACGGGTTTCCCTCTTGGAACCTTTCCATATTGTTGTCTTTTGCGGTGCATAGTCTGGGTTACGGAACCTGTCTGCTGGTGTGTGTGGGGCAATATTGAAGTCGCCTCCCATTACAATTGGGAGCTCTGCAAACTGGATGAGCTGAGTTTGTAGTTGAGTCAGGAATGTTTTCTTTTCTGTGTGGGGGCCATACACCCCACAGAGTACTATATGTAATGCTCCTATTTGTAGTCTGACTATCAGGTATCTTCCCTCCGGGTCTATAACAGTTTGCGTGACCTTATAACTTAGATTTTTACGGAAAAGAATTGCTACTCCTCTAGCCCTCTTCCCTTCATAGGTGGTGTATAAGACCTCCCCCACCCAGCTCTGCTTGAGTTTTTGATGCTCTTTCTGCGAAAGGTGTGTTTCCTCTAATATTGCTATATCCGTCTTCATAGTGTTTAGCTGTCTAAGTATCACTTTTCTCTTAATTGGGGACGTGATCCCTCCCACATTCCATGTAGTTAGTTTCATTTTGGGTTCTAGTGAGTGTTTGTTGGTTGTGTAGATCTAGAGACTTGGTACTAGGATATATGTTGTTGTGCGAGCCTTTTAGGAAGTGTGGAAGGAAAACAGTACTCACTATTGCATGGATTGCCCCCGTACCTTCTCCCTTCCCCCCGGAGTGGCGCCTCTGGGCAGGACAGGTCAGCTCTTCCCTGAATTCAAATGGTTAGTGCATACAATAAACAATACATATATCAGGAAACAATTAGGTTAATTGCCCCCTCCTCCAACAGTCCCAAATATGTAGCGAAGGACTTGAGTTCTCGTCTAGGAAAAAAACAAGAAAAGAAAAACAACAAGAAAAAACAAGGAACAAGAAAAATAACAAGAAACAATAAACAAGAAGGGGGGGTCGCCCCCCCCCTCACTTTTCAAGGATACATGTTTTCAGCGTTATAGCTTTGCCAGTTTTTTATTATATATGGTCCGTTGACCTGGCACCAACCGCTGGCTTAAGCAGCGGTGTCATCTTCATCTGCAATTTGTCGCTCCTCTCCCTCTCTTTGTAGGTGAAGTTTCAGCAAATTTGGTGAGTCAAAGAATAGTGGTCCTCTTGCAGTGTGAAGTCTCAGTCTGGCTGGGAACAGCAGGGCTGCCGTTCGGCCTTGTTCTAAAAGTTGTTTACAGTACGGTGAAAATTCTCGTCTTCTGGCAGCTACTGCCGCAGAATAGTCCTGGAACAGGTAAATTCTTTTTCCGTTGTATTCTAGTTGTGGAGTTTTCCTGTATGCTTGTAGGATAGATATTTTATCTTTAAAGTTGAGGTATTTCACCATGACTTGCCTTGGTGGTTGGTTTTGTTCACTTTGCTTCCTCTGGTCACCCACCCTGTGTGCTCTTTCTGCTGTATAGGGTAGATGCTCTTTGGAGATGTTGAGCAGTTCCGGCAGGGTTCTTTCTGCAAACTCAATTAGGTGGGAACCTGGGAGTGACTCAGAGACCCCCACTATCCTCAAATTGTTACGGCGTGACCTGTTTTCCAGGTCGTCAATCTTAGCCCACAGCCGTTCGTTCTGCTGTTGTAGGGTGTGAACCTGAGTTGCAGTTTCCCTATGACGGGTTTCCCCATCTGCTACCTTTTGCTCCACCTGTGTCAGTCTACCATTAAAAGATTTAACCTCTGCCGTGAGTGAGTCCATGCCTGTCTGAAGCTGTTCAATTTTTGGTAGAAATAATGCTGAGATCTGGGTAACAATTGGGTGGGTGTCCATGAGGCTGATGGGTGACACATCTTCAACCTGCCCTGAAGCTTGTTGATGCTCTGACTGGTGTCTTTTCTTGTCTGCATTCTTCAATCTGTTTGTCATTGTGTCTGTTTTTTTGGAGTAAGAGTCGTAATATTTTTGCATACAGTTCTGGGGGGTTCACAGTTGCTATTCCAACTGTGTGCTGCAAAGAAGGCACCGTTACTGAGATGTCTCCGTTACTGAAGTGACACCATCACTAAAAGGAGAAAATTACGTGAGTAATGGCAGCCAGGTCTGGAGGTACCAGGTCACCTAGGGTGTCTAGCAAGCTTTCATAAGCGGTGGGTGAGCGGGGGGGATATACCCATTTGATTTAGCCTTGCATTGCTGCTAGGAGCGGTGTCCCCTCCTCAGTTACTGAATAATTACAATAAGGTATCAGAGAGAGCTGCGAGGATATCCCCCCAGCCAGTACTGGGTGGATTCTTGCGTGCACAGATGGTTTAAGTCCTGTACACCGGGGCCCCTGTGCTTTATCTGTGTGTTTATATCTGTAAAGCCTCCAGAAGATGTCAGGGGAACAGGTGGTCAGTTCAATCACTCGGCTACAGGGGGGTATGAGATTAGTAGCCAAACTTTCACTTGTAATGTCTCTTTATCCCTTTCTCCCAGCAATTTGCTAGTAATAATTTGCTTTACCAATCCTGCAGCAGCTGTACCGAGAGGTGTCAGTTACCTAATGCTGGCTCTGGGCTGTTGATTTCTTCTGCTTATTTGTTACTTTTAGTGAGGGAGAATTGCCCAGTGAGGAGTCTAATCCTGGGCCTGTAATTTTTTCTGGGTGTTGTAAGCTGCGTTATGCCATGTCTAGTCTGCCCAGCCTATTAATGTGGTTTTGCCCCTGGGGTTTAGCTTTGTTTTTCTGGGGAGTGTGCTGCGCTGTATGTGCGTCACTCTCCTTCTCTATCCCCTCCGGTAAGGCAAGATGGCGTTTTGCCGCCAAAGCTCAAACTCACCCTCTCAACCAGACCTGCCTGTCTTTGTCGCCGGAGGTCACTGGTAGGTGATTTGTATCTCTGTCGCTGCCCTCCGATTTGAGTCTTGGGTTGTTGCAGGACGGCTCACTGCCGTCACTCTCCTCCTGCTTCTTTCAAGCGGTGCTCCGCGGTGGGGGAGTCAGGTGGTAGACTCCTTGCCGATAACGATGTCACTCCGGACAGGAGTAGGTGACCCCTGCCAAGGACTGTGGCTAGTTTTGGGCTAATACTTTAGGATTTGTTACGTTACAGTGGCATAGGGTCCGGAGCTCCTTTCCCCTGCTTCCATTCACAGCGCCCGCCCACCGGAAGTCTTTCTCAATCTTTTTATGAGCTATAATCTCTGGTATTCATCAACTACTTTAATAGTCCGTGCATTGAGTTTTGGATACTCAGGATGTTCTTTAAATATTTCTAACTCTTTTTGTATTGTATCAGTTTCTAATCCAATTTCATCTAACAATTTCTGTCTATAAGATAGGAGGTCGATTAAATTAAAAGAGCACTCATCCAAAACTGCATACAAGTATTACACATGTAATTTCTATAATAATAATATGTTCTCGCATTTAGCGTTTATCCAAATAATTATTTTTACATAATTTATTATATTATTATATCTCTTTATACGCAAATCAATAGTTTGGAGACACTGACTTTTTACTTAGTCACGATGGTTCAATTCTTATTATCAGCCCTTTCTTTTTGGTCTCACATAGGGATCTCGTAAAAAGCCGTATTATGTGTTTTTATCATTAGGCAAGTTGACTTTGTTTGCATGTTGGGCCCACCCACATAGGCTTCCAGTGTAGGTATAGTCCTGAACTTTACTCTTGCATTGGTGATTCAGTTTCCCCTTCCTGACCTATCAGGACTCCTTTAGCAACCCCTGCTGTTAGAAATTAATTGTTTGGGCCAGCTTATGGAGATGCAAATATTGGCTTGTAGAAAACTTCACATTAGATTCAAGTAACTAACATTGATATACCAAAAACAAATATAAGTTAGTACAAACACTTGTTATTGTAGACCATTGTGCACTGTATTATCGGTGCGTAGACCGGGCAGGTATTGATGTGCACATATGACTGTTGCAATCTTAACCTTTAGTCAGTAGAGTGTCTGAATGTTACTTAATTGCAAATGTACTCTACAAACGCAATATTTTTAAACATAGTATCAGTATAGGTTTTGACACTAATTTGATGCAGGTGTGACATCTAGATACTTATGAGACAAAGGGTTAACTGATTGGCCTGTGAGCTGATTGAAAGGGGATGTTTGTTTTTACACTGATTGGTATTGTAGCCCTATATAAGGGGCACTTTTACACTATGTCTTTATGCCTGATGAAACGGTTTGTTCCGTGAAACGCGTTACATTATTTTACCATGCTTTAGATTGCACAACTAAGCTTGAGTTGTTTTTAACTTGGTTTTATACAATCTTTTAATAAATCTTATTTTGAAAGTTTTAACTCTCATTGCTGAGTGCATCACCTACTATGCTACCAAGGGAAGGTGTGTCCCTGCCTATCCAACAATTATCATTGCTGCTGATTCTCTGCATTGGGAGATGGAGTTCACCTGAGCCCTGTTATCTATCGGTGTGATTCACCTCTAGTACCTGTCTGTGTTCAGCTAGCTGGTCTGCTGCAAAAAATCAGTCTGCTCCTATCGGCACAAGAGAGTGACTTTGCACAATGTGAGTACCCTGTGTCTCCAGTTCATTTACGTCAAGCTTGTTATACCGATTTACACATACAGCGCCTCTTTCCTTCCTTTTATTTTTCTACAGAGTCGCCTCATCAACTATGGTGAAGTTAGAGTGCTGCCTGTTCTAAATGGACGATCCTTAGTCCATGCAACAAGGACTTTCACCATCGGATTAGGATTTCTTTTTGGGATTTGTCAAGTATACTGATATATTTAAAGACTTATTTTGTATGATCACCAAATTATACAAATGATTGGATTATCAGCTACACATATTTTTCAGTTGTAAATGTATCAGTGTGGGGTTGCTTGTTTATTAAGAGTTCATAGCTTGTTGCATTGATATCCTTTTTGTTGTGTGGGCTTAATATAGATACGCTTATCACACTTATATATAGATCCATTAGTTTGTTTCTATATATATTTTGGTTTTCTGCTTGAGCGCCTCCTATAGGAGCAAGAGAGATATTTATATTTGTATGCAATATATTTATATCTACTGACTCCTGTTATTTAAATGATTTCCAAAAGCTGAACCTGAGCGCATATTAAACTCAGAACACAGTGTGTCACAATTATTCAGCTCTGAGAATGACTCACATCAATGCTATGGGTGACATAAATACTGCAAAAGCACATTGCCCAATAAAAATACAATGCAATTTAAAGGAAAGCAGTGATCCAGCTAGATGTAATTCAGTAATACAGATGGAACACAAAGCTCTTGATAGTATCAGTAAAGTTTGATTGGCTTTTACATTTACCAGTTTGGCTGAATTCGATTATAGTTTGCGTACGTTTGTGCTGATTATCTGCAGTCTGTGCACTTGCAGCTTCATGCAGATCCTTTTTTAGATACAAAATATTGCAGCTTATATGTTAAATGTTAAATGTTTTTTGTGTCAATTTTGTACTTTAAACAAAATAATGGTTAAATTAAAACACTCAAATATTTGTAGAGGATGTTTTAAGGACTTGTTACATGATTTACAGCAATGAAATACGGTTACACACAAGAGAGGAGATTATTTCCCACTTGAGATCAGTCCCCCGTAATGACACACTACACCCACTAACCACAAGTCCCGTCCACTCCCACTCAACCTCCAGGAATTTGCTTCTGTACCTCACAATTGTATTTACTTGTCTCAAGCTGAGTTTACAGTAATTACGTGGGAAACGCTATTATTTAAAACCAGGATATTAATTTGTATATTACAATTCTACTAATTCTACTAATATAAATGTCACTAGTGTGAAATAGCATTATTTAAACAAACTGTTTAGTTGGCATTAACAGTGTTAAAGGGATAGTAACCCATTTTTTTTCTTTCATGATTCAGATAAAGCAGCAATTTTAAGCAATGTTCTAATTTACTCCTATTATCAATTTTTCTTCGTTCTCTTGGTATCTTTGAGAAAGTGGGAATGTAAGCTAAGAGTCAGCCCATTTTTAGTTCAGCACCATGCTAGTGCTTGCTGATTGGTGGCTACATTTAGCCACCAATAAGCAAGTGCAACCCAGGTCTGAACCAAAAATGGACCGGCTCCTAAACTTACATTCCCACATTTCTAATAAAGATACAAAGAGAACGGAAAAAAAATGATAATAGGAGTAAATTAGAAAGTTTATTAAAATTGCTGCTTTATCTGAATCATGAAAGTTTAATTTTGACTTTAGTGTCCCTTTATTTAAAAGCTGTTTAAATGGAAACTAATACAGAAGTATGCGCAGTGCACCTCCTACTGATGCTTATTAGATTTCTATTAATAGCAACTGCCTGCTCCTCACATAAGACTATACAGTTATAGTATATAGGCTAAGATGTTTGTACTATAGTTCATATTATTGCTCATTAGATAATAGGAATTTGTACTAATGCATATTGTCTGATAGATTGCCTGTTACTGCTTATTAGCTAATAAGTCATTCCTGTAGGGACACAGCAGTATACAGTATACAGGGGCACAGCAGTATACAGTATACAGGGGCACAGCAGTATACAGGAGCAGGGGCACAGCAGTATATAGTATACAGGGGCACAGCAGTATACAGGAGCAGGGGCACAGCAGTATATAGTATACAGGTGCTCAGCAGTGTACAGGACTCCGGAGCAGGGGCACAGCAGTATATAGTATACAGGGACACAGCAGTATACAGGAGCAGGGGCACAGCAGTATATAGTATACAGGGGCACAGCAGTATACAGTATACAGGGGTACAGCAGTATACAGGAGCAGGGACATAGTAGTATACAGGAGCAGGGACACAGCAGTATATAGTATACAGGTGCTCAGCAGTATACAGGACTCAGGAGCAGGGGCACAGCAGTATACAGACACAGGGGTACAGCAGTATACAGGAGCAGGAGTACAGCAGTATACAGGAGCAGGGACACAGCAGTATACAGGAGCAGGGACACAGCAGTATAAGGAGCAGGGACACTGCAGTATACATGAGCAGGGACACAGCAGTATACAGCAGCAGGGGTACAGAAGTATACAGGAGCATGGACACAGCAGTATACAGACGCAGGGACACAGCAGTATACAGGAGCAGGAGTACAGCAGTATACAGGAGCAGGGACACAGCAGTATACAGGAGCAGGGACACTGCAGTATACATGAGCAGGGACACAGCAGTATACAGCAGCATGGGTACAGAAGTATACAGGAGCATGGACACAGCAGTATACAGACGCAGGGACACAGCAGTATACAGGAGCAGGAGTACAGCAGTATACAGGAGCAGGGACACAGCAGTATACAGGAGCAGGGACACAGCAGTATACAGCAGCAGGGGTACAGAAGTATACAGGAGCATGGACACAGCAGTATACAGACGCAGGGGTACAGCAGTATACAGGAGCAGGATTACAGCAGTATACAGGAGCAGGGGTACAGCAGTATACAGGAGCAGGGGTACAGCAGTATACAGGAGCAGGGGCACAGCAGTATACAGGAGCAGGGGCACAGCAGTATACAGGAGCAGGCGTACAGCAGTATACAGGAGCAGGGGCACAGCAGTATACAGTATACAGGGGTACAGCAGTATACAGGAGCAGGGACACCGCAGTATACAGGAGCAGGGGTACAGCAGTATACAGGAGAAGGGACACAAAAGTATACAGCAGCAGGGGCACAGCAGTACAGCGGAGCAGAGGTACAGCAGTATACAGGAGCAGGGACACAGCAATATACTGGAGCAGGGGTACAGCAGTATACAGTAGCAGGGGTACAGCAGTACACAGGTGCAAGGACACAGCAGTATACAGGGGCAGGGGTACAGCAGTATACAGGAGCAGGGGTACAGCAGTGTACAGGAGCAGGGGCACAGCAGTATACAGGAGCAGGGGCACAGCAGTATACAGGAGCAGGGGCACAGCAGTATACAGGAGCAGGGGGACAGCAGTATACAGGGGAAGGGGTACAGCAGTACACAGGAGCAGGGGTACAGCAGTATACAGGAGCAGGGGCACAGCAGTATACAGGGGCAGGGGTACAGAAGTATACAGGAGCAGGGGCACAGCAGTATACAGGAGCAGGGGTACAGCAGTATACAGGAGCAGGGTACAGGAGCAGGGGCACAGCAGTATACAGGAGCAGGGGCACAGAAGTATACAGTAGCAGGGGCACAGAAGTATACAGTAGCAGGGGCACAGAAGTATACAGTAGCAGGGGTACAGCAGTATACAGGAGCAGAGACACAGCAGTATACAGGAGCAGGGGTACAGCAATATACAGGAGCAGGTGTACAGTAGTATACAGGAGCAGGGGTACAGCAGTGTAGGTACAGCAGTGTACAGGAGCAGGGACACAGCAGTATACAGGAGCAGGGGCATAGCAGTATACAGGAGCAGGGGAACAGCAGTATACAGGAGCAGGTGCACAGCAGTATAAAGGAGCAGTGACACAGCAGTATACAGGAGCAGGGGCACAGCAGTATACAGGAGCAGGATTACAGCAGTATACAGGAGCAGGGACACAGCAGTATACAGGAGCAGGGGCACAGCAGTATACAGGAGCAGGGGCACAGCAGTATACAGGAGCAGGGTACAGCAGTATACAGGAGCAGGGGCACAGCAGTATACAGGAGCAGGAGCAAGCAGTAAACAGAAGCGGGGGTACAGCAGTATACAAGGGCAGGGGCACAGCAATTTACAGAAGCAGGGACACAGCCCAATGCCTTCAACCAAACACACTGAGATACATACAAGGGTGATGAAGGCTCTTTGTAAGAGAGTGCCAGACTTTCTATGTGTTGTGTTAATAATTTTGTTTTTCAATTTCCTATGAACTTTGCATCCAGGCTTGTCTGGGGTTAACTGTTTGAGTCCCTGAAAGCTGTGCAGCTGAATTTTGCAGGGTCATTGGATGTGTACACAGTCCAGTTTGAGAGTGCAGTCCATATCCGTGTTTTATGTGTCTAGAAAAATTACAAAGGGTCTGTGTCACCCTTGTTTGCTTCTCAGTCAGTGGTGTATTTAGGTTTTGTGCTGCCCTGGGCACTCAAAATTCTGTTGCCACCCCCCCACCACAAGTGACTTGAGCTTTCATCCTATTGGCTGTTGCAATCAGCGAATAGGATTGAGCTCTCATTCTATTGGCTGATTTATTTTACAGGAAAAAGAGTTGATTTCTTTGGGGCAAGGCCCTTTTAAGACACAAACAATACATTTGCACACACATACATGCACACATATACTCTCACACACACACAAAAACGCAACACACATACATGCACACATACACACATATACTCTCACACACACATTTACACACAGTTACACACATATACACACACACGGAAACATAATATTTATCAGCAATTAAGCACTTGATAAATAAAAAAACAGAATTTATGCTTACCTGATAAATTACTTTCTCCAACGGTGTGTCTGGTCCACGGCGTCATCCATTACTTGCGGGATATTCTCCTCCCCTACAGGGAAAGGCAAGGAGAGCACACAGCAAGAGCTGTCCATATAGCTCCCCCTCTGGCTCCGCCCCCCAGTCATTCGACTGACGGTTAGGAGAAAAAGGAGAAACTATAGGGTGCCGTGGTGACTGTAGTGTATAAAGAAAAAGAAAAAATTTTCAAACCTGATTAAAAAACCAGGGCGGGCCGTGGACCGGACACACCGTTGGAGAAAGTAATTTATCAGGTAAGCATAAATTCTGTTTTCTCCAACATTGGTGTGTCCGGTCCACGGCGTCATCCATTACTTGTGGGAACCAATACCAAAGCTTTAGGACACGGATGAAGGGAGGGAGCAAATCAGGTTACCTAAACGGATCAAAAGATTCTATTATTGTTCTCAAAAAGGGAACTCTTGTCGACGGGGACAGGGAACTCTTTTCTACGTTCACCTTCCACCCGTGAGATCTGAGAAAGGCTAGAACAATGTCTGTATGAGCCTTTGCCTTGGAAAGAGACGACGCTTGAATTAGAATGTCGTCCAGATAAGGTGCCACTGCAATGCCCCTTGGTCTTAGAACCGCTAGAAGGGACCCGAGCACCTTTGTGAATATTCTGGGAGCAGTGGCTAGTCCGAATGGGAGAGCCACAAACTGATAATGTTTGTCCAGAAGGCGAACCATAGGAACTGATGATGATCTTTGTGGATAGGAATATGTAGATACGCATCCTTTAAATCCACGGTAGTCATATATTGACCCTCCTGGATTGTAGGTAAAATTGTTCGAATGGTTTCCATTTTGAACGATGGAACTCTGAGAAATTTGTTTAGAATTTTTAAATCCAGAATTGGTCTGAAAGTTCCCTCTTTTTTGGGAACTACAAACAGATTTGAGTAAAAACCCCTGACCTTGTTCCACAGTTGGAACTGGGTGTATCACTCCCATCTTTAACAGGTCTTCTACACAATGTAAGAATGCCTGTCTACTTATTTGGTTTGAAGATAAGTGAGAAATGTGGAACCTTCCCCTTGGGGGTAGTTCCTTGAATTCTAGAAGATAACCCTGAGAGACTATTTCTAGTGTCCAGGGATCCTGAACATCTCTTGACCAAGCCTGAGCAAAGAGAGAGAGTCTGCCCCCTACTAGATCCGGTCCCGGATCGGGGGCTACCCCTTCATGCTGTCTTGGTAGCAGCAGCAGGCTTCTTGGCCTGTTTACCCTTATTCCAGCCTTGCATTGGTCTCCAAACTGGTTTAGTCTGGGAAGCGTTACCCTCTTCTCTAGATGCTGCTGAGTTAGAAGCCGGTCCGTTCCTGAAATTGCGAAAGGAACGAAAATTGGACTTATTCTTAGCCTTGAAAGGCCTATCCTGTGGGAGGGCATGGCCCTTTCCCACAGTGATGTCTGAAATAATTTCTTTCAATTCTGGCCCAAAAAGGGTCTTACCTTTGAAAGGGATATTAAGCAATTTTGTCTTGGAAGATACATCCGCCGACCAAGAATTTAGCCAGAGCGCTCTGCGCGCCACAAATGCAAACCCTGAATTTTTCGCCGCTAATCTCGCTAACTGCAAAGCGGCGTCTAAAATAAAGGAATTAGCTAACTTAAGTGCGAGAATTCTGTCCATGACTTCCTCATACGGAGTCTCCCTACTGAGCGACTTTTCCAGTTCCTCGAACCAGAACCACGCCGCTGTAGTGACAGGAATAATGCACGAAATAGGTTGAAGGAGGTAACCTTGCTGTACAAATGTCTTTTTAAGCAAACCCTCCAATTTTTTATCCATAGGATCTTTGAAAGCACAATTGTCCTCGATGGGAATGGTCGTGCGTTTGGCTAGTGTAGAAACTGCCCCCTCGACCTTAGGGACTGTTTGCCATATGTCCTTCCTGGGGTCGACCATAGGGAACAATTTCTTAAATATAGGAGGAGGGACAAAAGGTATGCCTGGCTTCTCCCACTCCTTATTCACTATGTCCGCCACCCGTTTAGGTATCGGAAAGGCATCAGGGTGCACCGGGACCTCTAGGAACTTGTCCATCTTGCACAAGTTTTCTGGGATGACCAGATTGTCACAATCATCCAGAGTAGATAGCACCTCCTTAAGTAATGCGTGGAGATGCTCTGATTTAAATTTAAATGTCACAACATCAGGTTCTGCCTGCTGAGAAATTCTTCCTGTATCAGAAATTTCTCCATCTGACAAACCCTCCCTCACTGCCACTTCAGACTGGTGTGAGGGTATGACAGAAAAATTATCATCAGCGCCCTCCTGCTCTACAGTGTTTAAAACAGAGCAATCGCGCTTTCTCTGAAATGCTGGCATTTTGGATAAAATATTAGCTATGGAGTTATCCATTACTGCAGTCAATTGTTGCATAGTAACAAGCATTGGGGCGCTAGAAGTACTAGGGGTTGCCTGCGCGGGCATAACTGGTATAGACACAGAAGGAGAAGATGTAGAGCTATCTCTACTTCCTTCATCTGAGGAATCATCCTGGGCAACCTTACTATTTGTGACAATACTGTCCTTACTGTGTTTGGACGCTATGGCACAATTATCACATATATTTGAAGGGGGAACCCCATTGGCTTCCATACATACAGAACATGATCTATCTGAAGGTACAGGCATGTTAAATAGGCTTAAACTGGTTAATAAAGTACAAAAACCATTTTAAAACAAAACCGTTACTGTCTCTTTAAATGTTAAACAGGGCACACTTTATTACTGAATATCTGAAAAACTATGAAGGAATTATCCAATCTTTACCAAATTTTCACCACAGTGTCTTAATGCATTCAGAGTATTGCACCCCAATTTTCAAGCTGTTAACCCTTAAAATGTGGAAACCGGAGCCGTTTGCAATTTTAACCCCACTACAGTCCCAGCCACAGCCTTTGTTGTGACTTCAACTATCCCAGGGGGGTATTTCAAGCCTTCTAGGAACGTTTTCAGTGGACACCAGACCCTCTCACATGCATCTGCATGCACTGTACTTAAAAGAAACTGCGCAATAATGGCGCGAAAATGAGGCTCTGCCTAATACAGTGAAAGGCCCTTCCTGACTGGGAAGGTGTCTTAACTAGTGCCTGGCGATAAAAAACATTCCCCAAATAATAAAAGTGTGAAATCCACTTCAAACTTTAAATAAAAACTTAAATAAACAATCGATTTAGCCCTTAAGAGTGTCCACCAGTTAATAGCCCATAATAAGCCCTTTATTCTTTCTAAGTCTAAGAAAATGGCTTACCGATCCCCATGAGGGAAAAATGACAGCCTTCCCGCATTACACAGTCTTGTTAGAAAATGGCTAGTCATACCTTGAGCAGAAAAGTCTGCAAACTGTTCCCCCCAACTGAAGTTCTCTCATCTCAACAGTCCTGTGTGGGAACAGCAATCGATTTTAGTTACTGCTGCTAAAATCATACTCCTCTCACAAACAGAACTCTTCATCTCTTTCTGTTTCAGAGTAAATAGTACATACCAGCACTATTTTAAAATAACAAACTCTTGATAGAAGAAATAAAAAACTACAACTAACACCACAAACTCCTCACCATCCCCGTGGAGATGCTACAGAGCAGCAAGGAGAATGACTGGGGGGCGGAGCCAGAGGGGGAGCTATATGGACAGCTCTTGCTGTGTGCTCTCCTTGCCTTTCCCTGTAGGGGAGGAGAATATCTCACAAGTAATGGATGACGCCGTGGACCGGACACACCAATGTTGGAGAAAGACATAACATTTGCAGTCTGTGCATGCTGCCTCGCTCACTCACGGTTCAATACAAGCGCTCATTAGTGTCCGAAAGACCTAAATTATGTTATATGACAACATGACACTGTCTGAAAACTATGGGTTGATGTCAGTGTCTCAGAAGAGAGAGATTAAAACAGTGATATCCAGACTGTCAAACCTCTACATTAAATATTTATTTCCAATATTTTCTTCTAGCTAGATTTATTTATAACACTTTTTCATTTTGTTTAAAATGAATTTCCATATCAGCCCAATTGTCAGACAATGTGACGGACAAGCAAGTCTGGACAATGTTACTATGTCTGCAGGTCTCGTTTAACAAGACCCATAAGATTTATGAATGTTAATCAAAAACCTCTATTTTAATTAATAATGAATATTTACTAAAGTATAATAATGGCATTATCACACAGTACTGGGGCTGGATTTGTGATGTGTGAAATTCTTTATAATTGTATTGATTAATAAAAATGAAACAATAATACAATATATTCATGATTTTTTTTAAAATCAAACATACAACAAGGGGGCTACAAGATAAACATATAAAGTGTAAGTAGGTTGTATTTAAATTTGTATGGGATCCTAAAACCTCTTTGACTCCTGCACGTTATAGAAAATATTGAAACCAAGACGAAGAATCCATCTCACCCAACGTATATTGTAAATTTTTCAGGAATCGCCAGTCTGCAATACGGTACAATCCTTTATTTGTCCAAACATCTTGAGTCCTGGGGGCCGAATTATCAAGCTCCGAATGGAGCGTGATGCCCCTTGTTCCAAAGACCGCTGCGGTATTGCACAAGCAGTTCTGGTGAACTGCTTGTGCAATGATAAATGCAGACACCGTATGCTGTCTGCATTTATCGATGTGCCGCGGACATGATACCCTACATCATATCATGTACACCTGCACTTTGATAGATATGCCCCCTTGAATCTATATAGACGTCACAGGTTATCAGTGAGAACAGGGTAACGATAATCTTTTAGTTTAAATGAGAGAGAGAGAGAGATAGAGAGAGAGATAGAGAGATAGATAGAGATAAATATATAGAGATATAGATAGAGAGAGAGAGAGATAATTTTTGTTGTTTTAAAAGATAGATAATCCCTTAATTACCAATTCCACAGTTTTGCATAACCAACACAGTTATAATTATACACGTTTTACCTCTGTAATTACCTTGTATATAAGCCTTAGCAGACTGCCCCCTTATTTCAGTTCTTTTGACAGACTTGATTTTTAGCCAATCAGAGCTGTCTCCATGGTAAATTCATGTGCATGAGCTCAATGTTATCTATATGAAACACGTGAACTAATGCCCTCTAGTGGTGAAAAACTACCAAAATGCATTTAGATTAGAGGCGGCCTTCAAGGTCTAAGAAATTAGCATATGAACCTCCTAGGTTTAGCTTTCAACTAAGAATACCAAGAGAACAAAGCAAAATTGGTGATAAAAGTAAATTGGAAAGTGATTTAAAATTACATGCCCTTTTTGAAACATGAAAGTTTATTTGGGACTTGACTGTCCCTTTAACTTCCACTTCAGTCGGAACTGAAGCGGAGAGGGCCAGAAGTGTTTAGAGGGGAAAATAATGACAACTTAGGTTCATTACCAAGTATTAGTCCTGAATATAAAGCCTATTATATTACCCGGAAACCAAGGTGTGAGTCACCTTACTAGTATCATACATTTACATTACATATATATACAGTAGTTTTCATTCATGCCGTGGG
Organism: Bombina bombina; assembly: GCF_027579735.1. Lineage (NCBI taxonomy): Eukaryota > Metazoa > Chordata > Amphibia > Anura > Bombinatoridae > Bombina > Bombina bombina. The sequence continues at coordinate 186,481,006 of NC_069509.1, forward strand.
GGGAGTTTAAAGACCCACTTTGTTTCCAATTGTAACAGTCTCTGTTCGGTATCACCCCCTCTGATTCCAGGTTTCAATTTCTCTGAACCCCGGCATCTAAAGACATTTGTGTTCCCTGTGTAGAATTGTAAAAAGTGTTTTGCCATACTTGTGATTTTTCTATCTTTTTCTGGGCAGTCCTAATATTACTCAGATGTTCAGTCATACGTTTACCTAGACTTCTGGTAGTCATACCGACATAAAACAAATTACAGCTGCAAGACACACAGTAAACAATATTTGTACTCTTGCAGTTGATGTGATCATTAATTGTCCATTTTTTATGGAACCTATCGATCACTGTCTGTTTTATGACCATGTACTGACATAACCCTGCAATTACCACATGCAATGGAGACTCTGTAAATAGGTGTTTTTTTATAATTTCTGTCGCAGTGACTTCTAGACAGAGAGTCACTGATATTTTTAGCTCTTCTAAAAGTAAACATGGGTTTGTCAGTAAGAAGGGGTTTCAACTGTTCATCTGCTTTTAGGACATGCCAATGCCTTTTAAGAATATCTGAGATTTGGGGGCCTATTTATGATGGTGCGAGCGGACATGATCTGATATAGCGGATCATGTCTGTTGCACATTGATAAATGCCGACAGCATACGCTTTCGGCATTTATCATTGCACCAGCAGTTCTTGTGGCCGCTAGCAGGGGGTGTCAATCAACCCAATCGTATTTGATTGGTTTGATTTCTGTTGAATTCTGTCCGCCGCCTCAGAGCAGGCGGACAGGTTACGGTGCTTGATAAATATGCCCCAAGGTCACTTTGTGACAAGGAAGTAGACATAAATCTTAGAGGGTTATCTTTATGATGTTTTTTAGAAGATAGTAGCTCCTTTCTGTCTTTGTGTAGGGCTTTGTTGTATGCTCTTGCTACGGATTTTTGTTGAATAGCCTCTCAAAAGAATTCTATTCCTTAGATCAAGAGCTGCTTTTTTGAAAGATTCAAGGGTTGTGCAATTTCTTCTGAGTCTCAGATATTCCACAGACAATAAAATAATTTGTTCCAGCCACCAGTAGTTTAAAAGACCTTTATTCTTTCATCAGCTAGGGTCTTTGACAAAAATACTTGTAATTTTGTCTAAGACCCTAGCTGATGAAAGAATAAAGGTCTTTTAAACTACTGGTGGCTGGAACAAATTATTTTATTGTCTGGCGTGCTTGCAGGACAAGGCAGATCCTGGGTTCCGTGCCCCACAAGCCACATATCCCTTGGTGCTGTTTTCCACACTTTCTCTCAGATATTCCCCCACAGGTAACCCTCTAATAGTGGAGGGATGTGGGTGACTGCTAACACATTGGGGGCTAGTTATCAACGTGTCTACTTTACCTGCCTTCGCCGGTTCAATACGCCCGCCTAAGCTCGCCTACCATCGCCGCCGCAGACCTGCAAAATTTCGCCTAAGTTATCAAAAAAGCTGTCAAAAAGCCGCACACCAAGTACAGGGCGATGAGCAGCGGACTGTGAGAGTTATCACTCATCCGATCTCGCTGCTCTTCGGCTTTTTGAAAGCTTTATTGATAAGCTGTCACTAAGCACCCACACTAACTACACTGTTCTACCCCCTATACCGGCGCCCCCGGAGCCCCCCGCAACTAAAGTTATTAACCCCTAAACCGCCACTCCTAGACCCCGCTGCAACTATAATAAATGTATTAACCCCTAAACCTCTGCTCCCGGACCCCGCCGACACCTACATTATACCTAGTAACCCCTATCCTGCCCCCCCTATACCGCCGCCACCTATAATAAAGTTATTAACCCCTATCCTGCGGATCCCGGACCTCGCCGCAACTAAATAGTTTAACCCCTAAACCGCCGCTCCCGGACCCCGCCGCAACCTATATTAAACTTATTAACCCCTAATCTGCCCCCCCTACACCGTCGCCACCTAAAATAAATGTATTAACCCCTATCCTGCCCCCCCTACACCGCCGCCACTGTAATAAAATTATTAACCCCTAAACCTAAGTCTAACACTAACCCTAACACCCCCCTAACTTAAATATTAATTAAATACATCTAAATAATATTTCTATTATTAACTAAATTAATCCTATTTAAAACTAAATACTTACCTTTAAAATAAACCCTAAGATAGCTACAATATAAATAATAATTACATTGTAGCTATTTTAGGATTTATATTTATTTTACAGGTAACTTTGTATTTATTTTAGCTAGTTAGAATAGTTATTAAATCGTTATTAACTATTTAATAACTACCTAGCTAAAAGAAATACAAAATAACCTGTAAAATAAATCCTAACCTAAGTTACAATTAAACCTAACACTACACTATCATTAAATAAATGAGCTACAAATAACTACAATTAAATAAACTAACTAAAGTACAACAAATAAAAAAGCTGTTACAAAAAATAAAAAAAATAAGTTACAAACATTTCAAAAATATTACAACAATTTTAAGATACTTACACCTAATCTAAGCCCCATAATAAAATAGCAAAGCCCCCCCAAAATAAAAAAAATTCCCTACCCTAGTCTACATTAAAAAGTTACCAGCCCTTAAAAGGGCCTTTTGCGGGGCATGCCCCAAAGAATTCTGCTCTTTTGCCTGTAAAATAAAATACAACCCCCCCAACATTAAAACCCACCACCCACATACCCCTAATCTAACCCAAACCCCCCTTAAATAAACCTAACACTACCCCCCTGAAGATCATCCTACCTTGAGTCGTCTTCATCCAGCCGACCACCGATGGAACCGAAGAGGAGATCCAGGGCGGCAGAAGTCATCATCCAAGGGGCGCTGAAGAAGTCTTCCATCCGATTGAAGTCAGTATCCAGGCGGCGCTGAAGAGTTCTTGCAACCGGGCGATGTCTTCTTCCAAGCGGCATTTTCAATCTTCTTTCTTCCGGATCCATCTTCATCCCGCCGACGCGGAACATCCTTCTTCCCCGATGGACTAACGGTGAATGAAGGTTCCTTGAAGGGACATCATCCAAGATGGCGTCCCTTCAATTCCGATTGGCTGATAGGATTCTATCAGCCAATCAGAATTAAGGTAGGAAAAATCTGATTGGCTGATTGAATCAGCCAATCAGATTGAAGTTCAATCCGATTGGCTGATCCAATCAGCCAATCAGATTGAGCTCGCATTCTATTGGCTGATCCCTGGCTTGTTCCTGACTCTGCTGTTTTCCTTGTTCCTGATTCCGGCTCGTCTGATTATTCGCTTTGGCTCCTGACTCGGCGCGTCAGACTACCAGCTCTGGTTTTGACTCCTGGCTTGTTATTTGACTTGTGGACTTCTTATTATGTTTTGCTATTAATAAAGGTGTGATTATTTTTGCACTTCTCATCTCAGTCTGATTCCTGGCACCCTGACAAAGAGTACAAATGTTGTTTACCGTGTGTCTTGCAGCTGTAATTTGTTTTATGTCGGTATGACTACCAGAAGTCTAGGAAAACGTATGACTGAACATCTGATCTGAATATTAGGACTGCCCAGAAAAAGGTAGAAAAATCACAAGTATGGCAAAACACTTTTTACAATTCTACAAAGGGAACACAAATGCCTTTAGATGCCAGGGATTAGGGAAATTGAAACCTGGAATCAGAGGGGGTGACACAGAACAGAAATTGTTACAATTAGAAACATAGTGGGTCTTTAATCTAAACTCTGTCATGCCCCATGGCATGAATGAAAACAACAACTACTGGGTATATTTGTAATAAAAGTGTATGATACTAGTAAGGTGATACACACTTTGGTATCCGGGTAATATAATAGGCTTTATATTCAGGACTAATACTTGGTAATTAACCTAAGTTGTCATTATTTTCCCCTCTAAACACTTTTCATATTATTACTTCTATTCAATACCTGTGGACGTTGTTAAGAATGGGTTAATTACAGAACCCATTCAATATGTGGTAAACTGACATCAGTAATTGTGTACTATTGGAAGATGAGTATAAATAAATAAATAAATAAATAAATTACCCGGTGGGCTGCAACAGCTGGGACGCAAAATTTTAATGGGTTTGCCTTTCGGTGAGGCAAGGCATCTTCATTACCTCCTTTTCTCCTCTGAGCTTTAAGTATTAAGATCACAAAGGGTTTCCTTTTAAGATTATTTCCTAGACTATGTACCATTTAGTAACCCTACTTTGAATTTTCTAGTGCGGCAGAGTGACACCTCCAGATCACATGGATAATCATTTTCACACTGTTAAAGGGAGTAATAACATAGTAACATAGTAGATAAGGTTGAAAAAAGACAGAAGTCCATTGAGTTCAACCTAAACAAATCTTAATATCCTTACAATAAAAGCTCCAGTTGTGCTTACATTAATCTCATTAAAAAGGTGACCCATTTAACACAAGTAATCATATCGTTGAATTCTGTTTCTAGCCAAAAATGTATCTAAACCATTTTTAAATGTATCTAAGGTATTGGCATTTACTACCTCCTTAGGTAATGAGTTCCACAAATTGATTGCTCTTACAGTGAAAAAACGTTTACGTTGCTGGAGAATAAATCTCCTTTTCTCCAGCCTTAAATTGTGACCTCTTGTCACAAACAATTTTCTTGGAATAAACAGAGCTTCCACCATCTCTGTATAATGGATGAACTTGGGTTGTAGGGTGCCTTTATAACAACGATCTGGCATTTTTGTAATATAATTTAATTCTGAAAAAAAACTATTGGGGGAAGGAATATCCCAGTAATTCCCCAACAGGAAATAGGACTGGTCTTTAATTTTTCCAGGGCTGTTTTTTTTTATTCACAGTCCTGCCTTGACCCCTCTGAAACACACCACCAACAGGTTCCCTGCATCTCTATGCATTTCACAACTCCTACTGGTCACTTTGTCATGAGTTGATAACACGGAGGTTTAGCAACATCAATTCTGACTATTATGACCTACAACATATGTTTTAGTATTTATATCTATATGCAAAACCAGTAGCTAATGAAATCCATGTACTAACGCCTGTACAGAGACAGTAATCATTCCTAAGGAACCTTCTGACCTCTCCTAAAGATAAGCAATTCCATTACTTTCACTGGATCACTTACATTAAACCTGTAAATGTACAAAGAATTTAGCCAAAGAGATAAAATTAAATATCCTGTATGTGACATGTTTTTGTAATGAGTCTGACAAAGGGCAGCTGCTCTTGCACCCTCAAATCTCATAAGAAATGACAGTCACAACTTTCAGATAATTTCTAAAGCTGTAAAATCTCCCTAAGAGGTGACATTTGTATTGATCAAATTCCCCATGAAACCAACATAAATATAAGAAACAAAATTAGACATATTTGCCATTTAAGAAATAGACCATTTTTGAAATTGCGCTACAGAGCTTAATTTGACACTCAGACAAGTATTCGCTTGATTAAACCCAGCTGATATATATTTATATATTGCCTGAAACTAGAAATGAATAAAACATTGTAAAATTCATTTTTATTAAAGATATGAAATGATGGAATTCCAAGCCATATTCACAAAGGGCCAAATATATTCAACCGGGAATGAGTTAAAATCCTGATAGGAAAATGTACTAAAGAAAAGCTGTTTTCATTCTAAATTCTAATTTTTCCTGTTATTTAACAAAACATAATTAATAGTTGATCTTAATCTTGACTATTGGGACATGAATGTTATCAAATTAGTGATCAAATTAGTCCCAAATACCACTACTAACCCTTCACTAAACCTCCCCTGCCCTAGTGTAGTGTCCTCCCCACCCACGATCTTTATATTATAGGGTCCCCCACACCCCCTTTTCCTTAGTGTAGCTGCCCCATACCCCCTGTCTCTTTATAAAAAATCGAATAAGAGAAGATCCCAGGCGCCTACCCTAAGGAGGCTAGGTTTTAATAAAATTGGATGTAGAGAATAATTTGATCTAAAAATGTGTTTTAATACATAGATTAGATTATTAAAAACTTAAATATCAATGTTCACAGATATAAACAAATTTAAACAAATTGAATTACATACAAAAACTTCATGGATCCATGATAAATTACATATAAAATTTCTATATAAAAACAGGGTAAAAAATCAAGAATAAGTAATGGATAAAATTCTTAGGTAATTATGTGCGGTTTAGCAGCAAGATGTTCCACATAAAATTAAGAGCAATGTAAAAGTCAAAACAATTGCAGACAATCCTAGTAAAACATTTCAAGGTGAAGCAGTGAAAAGATCAAAGTGAAAAATGCAGTGGAAATTCGAAAAAAATATAAATAATAACTTTTCTATATGTGATCCAAAAATAGGGATAGCCTAAGAATTTTATCCATTACTTATTCTTGATTTTTTACCCTGTTTTTATATAGAAATTTTATATGTAATTTATCATGGATCCATGAAGTTTTTGTATGTAATTCAATTTGTTTAAATTTGTTTAAATTTGTTTATATCTGTGAACATTGATATTTAAGTTTTTAATAATCTAATCTATGTATTAAAACACATTTTTAGATCAAATTATTCTCTACATCCAATTTTATTAAAACCTAGCCTCCTTAGGGTAGGCGCCTGGGATCTTCTCTTATTCTGTTTCTACCATTGGGTACTAGCTAGGAGTCCCCCTCCCCAGGCTTAGAGGTTATCATTAGGCGCTGAGGTTTACTTTTAAATCTTTATAAAAAATCCTAGTGTAGGACCCCCCCGCTATTTCCTGCCTCCCCTGCTGGGCCGCCCATTCGCCCCCCCGCCGGCTCCAGCAGATGATCTTTAGAGACGGTGACACACACAGTGTCACTATCTGTATTGATCAGGCATCTGCACTCATATGGAGCCGTAGCACTGATCGCGCTCCTGCTCCATATGCGGCAGATGCCTCAAGCTTCAGGAGCTCCAGATCTCGGCTGTAACTTAACAGCCAAGATTGCTGGAGCATCCTGAAGCAACAACGTATATATAGGTGTTGCGGTACGAGAGCCAAAGTACCGCACAACGTATATATACACGTCATTTTTTGTGAAGGGATTAAAGGGACATGAAACACAAACATTTTCATTCCATATTCAGATAGAGAATACAATTTAAAAAAAGTTTTAGATGTACTTCTATTATCAAATCAACATAGGTAGAGTGCACATGACTGAAACACTACATGACAGGAAATAGTGCTGCCATCTAGTGCTCTTGCTAATGTATAACATTGTTATAAAACTGCTGTCATATAGTGCTCTTGCTAACAATAACATTATTATAAAACATCTGCCATCTAGTACTCTTGCTAATGTATAACATTATTATAAAAATGCTGCCATCTAGTGCTCTTGCTAATGTATAACATTATTATAAAACTGCTGCCATCTAGTGTTCTTGCTAATGTATAACATTGTTATAAAACTGCTGTCATATAGTGCTCTTGCTAACAAATAACATTATTATAAAACTGCTGCCATCTAGTACTCTTGCTAATGTATAACATTGTTATAAAAATGCTGCCATCTAGTGCTCTTGCTAATGTATAACATTGTTCTAAAACTGCTGCCATCTAGTGCTCCTGCTAATGAATAACATTGTTATAAAACTGCTGCCATCTAGTACTCTTGCTAATGTATAACATTGTTATAAAAATGCTGCCATCTAGTGCTCTTGCTAATGTATAACACTGTTATAAAACTGCTGCCATCTAGTGCTCCTGCTAATGTATAACATTGTTATAAAACTGCTGCCATCTAGTGCTCCTGCTAATGTATAACATTTCTATAAAACTGCTGCCATCTAGTGCTCTTGCTAATGTATAATATTGTTATACAACTGCTGCCATCTAGTGCTCTTGCTAATGTATAATATTGTGTGTTATAGAGAAACCTAGGTAGCATCTGTAGCACTACATGACAAGTAATAGTGCTGTTATCTAGTGCTCTTGCTAATGTATAATATTGTGTTATAGAGATACCTAGGTAGTATCTGCAGAACTGCATGACAGGCAATAGTGCTGTTATCTAGTGCTCTTGCTAATGTATAATATTGTGTGTTATGGAGATACCTAGGTAGTATCTGTAGCACTACATGACAAGTAATAATGCTGTTATCTAGTGTTCTTGCTAATGTATAATATTGTGTTATAGAGATACCTAGGTAGCATCTGTAGCACTACATGACAGGTAATAGTGCTGTTATCTAGTGTTCTTGCTAATGTATAATATTGTGTGTTATAGAGATACCTAGGTAGCATCTGTAGCACTACATGACAGGTAATAGTGCTGTTATCTAGTGCTCTTGCTAATGTATAATATTGTGTTATAGAGATACCTAGGTAGTATCTGTAGAACTGCATGACAGGCAATAGTGCTGTTATCTAGTGCTCTTGCTAATGTATAATAATGTGTTATGGAGATACCTAGGTAGTATCTGTAGCACTACATGACAAGTAATAATGCTGTTATCTAGTGTTCTTGCTAATGTATAATATTGTATGTTATAGAGATACCTAGGTAGCATCTGTAGCACTACATGACAGGTAATAGTGCTGTTATCTAGTGTTCTTGCTAATGTATAATATTGTGTGTTATAGAGATACCTAGGTAGTATCTGTAGCACTACATGACAGGTAATTGTGCTGTTATCTAGTGCTCTTGCTAATGTATAATATTATGTTATAGAGATACCTAGGTACAATCTGTAACACTACATGACAGGTAATAGTGCTGTTATCTAGTGCTCTTGCTAATGTATAATATTGTGTTATAGAGATACCTAGGTAGCATCTGTAGCACTACATGACAGGTAATAGTGCAGTTATCTAGTGTTCTTGCTAATGTATAATATTGTGTGTTATAGAGATACCTAGGTACCATCTGTAGCACTACATGGCAGGTAATAGAGCTGTTATCTAGTGTTCTTGCTAATGTATAATATTGTGTGTTATAGAGATACCTAGGTAGTATCTGTAGCACTACATGATAGGTAATACTGCTGTTATCTAGTGATCTTGCTAATGTATAATATTGTGTGTTATAGAGATACCTAGGTAGCATCTGTAGTACTACATGACAGGTAATACTGCTGTTATCTAGTGCTCTTGCTAATGTATAATATTGTGTGTTATAGAGATACCTAGGTAGTATCTGTAGCACTACATGACAGGTAATAGTGTTGTTATCTAGTGCTCCTGCTAATGTATAATATTGTGTTATAGATATACCTAGGTAGTATCTGTAGCACTACATGACAGGTAATAGTGCTGTTATCTAGTGCTCTTGCTAATGTATAATATTATGTGTTATAGAGATACCTAGGTAGTATCTGTAGCACTACATGACAGGTAATAGTGCTGTTATCTAGTGTTCTTGCTAATGTATAATATTGTGTGTTATAGAGATACCTAGGTAGTATCTGTAGCACTACATGACAGGTAATAGTGCTGTTATCTAGTGCTCTTGCTAATGTATAATATTATGTGTTATAGAGATACCTAGGTGGCATCTGTAGCACTACATGACAGGTAAAAGTGCTGCTATCTAGTGCTCTTGCTAATGTATAATATTGTGTGTTATAGAGATACCTAGGTAGTATCTGTAACACTACATGACAGGTAATAGTGCTGTTATCTAGTGCTCTTGCTATTGTATAATATTGTGTTATAGAGATACCTAGGTAGTATCTGTAGCACTACATGACAGGTAATAGTGCTGTTATCTAATGCTCTTGCTAATGTATAATATTGTGTGTTATACAGATACCTAGGTAGTATCTGTAGCACTACATGACAGGTAATAGTGCTGTTATCTAGTGCTCTTGCTAATGTATAATATTATGTGTTATAGAGATACCTAGGTGGCATCTGTAGCACTACATGACAGGTAATAGTGTTGCTATCTAGTGCTCTTGCTAATGTATAATATTGTGTGTTATATATAAAACTGCTGCCATCTAGTGGTCTTGCTAATGTATAACATTATTATAAAACTGCTGCCATCTAGTGCTCTTGCTAATGTATACCATTGTTATAAAACTGCTGCCATCTAGTGCTCTTGCTAATGTATAACATTGTTATAAAACTGCTGCCATCTAGTGCTCTTGCTAATGTATAACATTATTATAAAACTGCTGCCATCTAGTGCTCTCGCTAATGTATACCATTTCTATAAAACTGCTGCCATCTAGTGCTCTTGCTAATGTATAATATTGTTATACAACTGCTGCCATCTAGTGCTCTCGCTAATGTATAACATTATTATAAAATTGCTGCCATATAGTACTCTAACCACATGCACACTCCTGAGCTTACATGCTTTCCACAAAGGATAACAAGAAAACAAAAAATGTTGATAATATTATTTAAAAGTTGTTTAAAATTATATGTTCTATCTGAATCATGAAAGAACAATTATTATTTTTATTTATTTATAAAGCGCCAACAGATTCCGCAGCGCAGTCCATGGGTACAAAGATAAAAGTACAATACAATATAAAAGACACCAGACAAAGTTTAACAAACAAATACAGTGGAAATTGAGGGCCCTATTCCTGTGGGAGCTTACAATCTAAATGGCTATGAGGGTGAGAAACAGGAGGTGGGTACTGCAAAGGTGAGAATGATGTTAGTGTGGAGTTAGATGAGGGCATCTATTAGGCAAGTGTAATTCATTAGTTACTGATTTGGAGATAGGCTTCCATGAACAGAAAGGTCTTTAGGGAGCGTATAAAGAAGGATAGTTTGGGGGGAAGTCTGACAGCTCGAGGAAGTGCGTTCCAGATGGTTGGTGCCGCACGAGAGAAGTCCTGTATTCTAGCATGAGAGGAGCTGATGCAAGGAGCAGGTCATTGTTGGATCTTAGGGTGCGGGCTGGAGTATATTTGTTAATAAGTAAGGACAGGTAGGGGGGAGCTGTGTTTGTGAGGGCTTTGTAAGTCAGGGTGAGAATTTTGAATTTAATTCTGCTGTGAATGGGGAGCCAATGAAGGGACTCACAGAGAGGTGCAGCAGAAACAGAGCATCAGGAGAGGTGGATTAGCCTGGTAGATGCATTTGGGATGGATTGAAGAGGGGAGAGGCAGGAGAGAGGGAGGTCAGTTAGTAGGTTATTACAGTAGTCAAGTCGGGAAATTACCAGGGAGTGGATTAACTGTTTAGTAGTTTCAGCATTCAGAAACAGACAAATTGTGGAGATATTGCGTAGGTGGTTGCGACAGGATGAAGAGAGTAATTGGATGTGGGGTATAAAAGACAGATTGGAGTCAAGTGTAACTCATAGGCAGCAGACTTGGGGTGATGGTGAGATAGTGGTGTCACCAACAGTGATTGAAAAATTAGAAACCGGGGAAGAATTAGAGGGGGGGATTAGAAGGAGCTCAGTCTTGGACATGTTGATTTTTAGGTGGTGAGAGGCCATCCAAGAAGAAATGCCAGATAAGCAGACAATGATGTGAGAAAGGACAGAAAGAGAGAGTGCAGGGGTTGATAAGTAGATCTGAGTATTATCAGCATAGAGGTTAAAGTTGAAGCTATAGCTACTGATAAGTTCACCCAGTGAGGAAGTATAAATAGAGAAGAGTAGAGGACCCAGAAAAGAGCCTTGAGGTACTCCAACAAACAGAGGCAATGGAGAGGAGGAGTCACCAGCAAAGGAGATAGAAAATAACCTATTAGAGAGATAAGAGTGGATCCAGGAGAGGGCAGTGTCAGAGAGCCCAAGGCAGCTGAGAGTCCGTAGAAAAAGGGAATGGTCAGCAGTGTCAAAGGCAGCAGACAGGTCAAGTAAGATAAGTATTGAGAAGGAGGAACAGTCTAGAGTAAAATCCTAATAAAAGCTAATTTATTACAACCAAATAAATAAATATTAAAAATATATGACAATGTAAATAGTATGAGATAGCGATGTATGGAATAAAATATTGTAGCCACTGAATATGGATTTCAGATCATAAATGATAATACATAAAGAGATGAATAATAATAGATGACCAAACAGGAATCCACGTATGTAATGTTATCCCATATAAAGTGTAGTGGAAGTCCAACATAAAAAGTCCAGAGTGAGAATAGTGTCAGTAGTGTCAATAAATCCTCAAAATTGTGTAATATTCAAAAAATAATCCAAAAGATAAGATGACGAAGCAAGCAAAAAATGCCAATATTGTAGTGAAGTGAGAAAAATATTAAAAATCAAAAATTGTAGTAAAAAAGTGTACACAAAAATATATTTGTGTACACTTTTTTACTAGAATTTTTGATTTTTACACAATTTTGAGGATTTATTGACACTACTGACACTATTCTCACACTGGACTTTTTATGTTGGACATCCACTACACTTTATATTGGATAACATTCCATACGTAGATTCCTGTTTGGTCATCTATTATTATTCATCTGTTTATGTATTATCATTTATGATCTGAAATCCATATTCAGTGGCTAAGATATTTTATTCCATACATCGCTATCTCATACTATTTACATTGTCATATATTTTTAATATTTATTTATTTGGTTGTAAAAAATTAGATTTTATTAGCATTTTACTCTAGAGTGTTCCTCCTTCTAAATACCTCTGCCTTTGGTGCTGTATACTATACACCACTTGATCTTCTAACTTTGAGACCAGCTAGGAGGTCTCTGTATACTAGCTTTGAGGTAAAAAATGTTTGCGCTTGATCTTAACTCATCTGTACTAAGATAAGTATTGAGTAGTGGCCGTTGTTTTTAGTAGAAAGAAGATCATTAGTAACTTTGATGAGGGCAGTCTCAGTTGAGTGATGGGGACGGAAGCAAGATTGCAAGGGGTCAAGCAATGAGTTGGAGGACAATAAGTGGGTTAGGTGATCGAAAACTAGTTTTTCCAGGATTTTTGAAGCTAGTGGTAGCAGTGATATGGGGCGGTAGTTTGCAGGAGAATTGGGGTCGAGGGAGGGTTTTTTGAGGATGGGGGTGACCTTTGCATGTTTGAAGAAAGATGGGAATGAACCGGTAGTAAGGGATAGGTTGAATATGTGAGTAAGAGATGGAGTGAGGGTAGAAGACAGAGAAGGTATAAGATGTGAAGGTATAGGGTCAAGTGGGCAGGTAGTGCGGTGTGAGGAAGACAATAGGGAACTCACTTAATTCTCAGTGGTTGGGGGGAAGGTGCTGAGAGTGGTGGAGGGGGTGGCCAGGGGCAGAGATGGAAGGTCGCAGTCTTGTGTTGGGATATTACTTTGGATGGTAAGTGTTTTGTTGAAAAAGTAGTCTGCAAGGTTCTGAGCACTAAAGGCAGATAAAGGGGGTGGTGCAGGTGGATAGAGGAGAGAGTTGAAAATAGACAAGAGACACTTAGGGTTTGAGGAGTGAGTAGATATAAGAGAAGTAGGTTTCGGAGGAGGTGTAAGAATAAAGAATGAACTTATAGTGGAGATGAATCTGGTGAGATATGGATAGTGTGGGGTTTTTTTTTGCTACAGGGAAGTGCAGTGAGTTTTAGGAGAAGGGCAGACAGAAATAGCAGAAAACACATGGAGAGCATTGTGCAGGTGTATAGTTAGTGAGGTTTACCTGTTAGTGGGACTGAAGTTTCCCCCTCCAGTTTCTAACTCCAGTTCTTAACTCGCCACATGTAAGACAGGGCACTTAGAACGTGGAGAGGCAACAGGGCAGATAAAGGAAGCAGGAGAGATGCATACCAGTGTATTACAAACAGATTAAAGGGACGTGGAAGGGCAACCAGGCAGATAAAGGAAGCAGGAGAGAAGCATACCAGTGTATTACAAACAGATTAAAGGGACGTGGAAGGGTAACCAGGCAGATAAAGGAAGCAGGAGAGAAGCATACCAGTGTATTACAAACAGATTAAAGGGACGTGGAAGGGTAACCAGGCAGATAAAGGAAGCAGGAGAGAAGCATACCAGTGTATTACAAACAGATTAAAGGGACGTGGAAGGGCAACCAGGCAGATAAAGGAAGCAGGAGAGAAGCATACCAGTGTATTACAAACAGATTAAAGGGACGTGGAAGGGTAACCAGGCAGATAAAGGAAGCAGGAGAGAAGCATACCAGTGTATTACAAACAGATTAAAAGGGACGTGGAAGGGTAAACAGGCAGATAAAGGAAGCAGGAGAAAAGCATACCAGTGTATTACAAACAGATTAAAGGGACGTGGAAAGGCAACCAGGCAGATAAAGGAAGCAGGAGAGAAGCATACCAGTGTATTACAAACAGATTAAAGGGACGTGGAAGGGTAACCAGGCAGATAAAGGAAGCAGGAGAGAAGCATACCAGTGTATTACAAACAGATTAAAAGGGACGTGGAAGGGTAACCAGGCAGATAAAGGAAGCAGGAGAAAAGCATACCAGTGTATTACAAACAGATTAAAGGGACGTGGAAAGGCAACCAGGCAGATAAAGGAAGCAGGAGAGATGCATACCAGTGTATTACAAACAGATTAAAGGGACGTGGAAGGGCAACCAGGCAGATAAAGGAAGCAGGAGAGATGCATACCAGTGTATTACAAACAGATTAAAGGGACGTGGAAGGGCAACCAGACAGATAAAGGAAGCAGGAGAGATGCATACCAGTGTATTACAAACAGATTAAAGGGACGTGGAAGGGTAACCAGGCAGATAAAGGAAGCAGGAGAGATGCATACCAGTGTATTACAAACAGATTAAAGGGACGTGGAAAGGCAACCAGGCAGATAAAGGAAGCAGGAGAGAAGCATACCAGTGTATTACAAACAGATTAAAGGGACGTGGAAAGGTAACCAGGCAGATAAAGGAAGCAGGAGAGAAGCATACCAGGGTATTACAAACAGATTAAAGGGACGTGGAGAGGCAACAGGGCAGATAAAGGAAGCAGGAGAGATGCATACCAGTGTATTACAAACAGATTAAAGGGACGTGGAAAGGCAACCAGGCAGATAAAGGAAGCAGGAGAGATGCATACCAGTGTATTACAAACAGATTAAAGGGACGTGGAAAGGCAACCAGGCAGATAAAGGAAGCAGGAGAGATGCATACCAGTGTATTACAAACAGATTAAAGGGACGTGGAAAGGCAACCAGGCAGATAAAGGAAGCAGGAGAGAAGCATACCAGTGTATTACAAACAGATTAAAGGGACGTGGAAAGGCAACCAGGCAGATAAAGGAAGCAGGAGAGAAGCATACCAGTGTATTACAAATAGATTAAAGGGACGTGGAGAGGCAACCAGGCAGATAAAGGAAGCAGGAGAGATGCATACCAGTGTATTACAAACAGATTAAAGGGACGTGGAAGGGCAACCAGGCAGATAAAGGAAGCAGGAGAAAAGCATACCAGTGTATTACAAACAGATTAAAGGGACGTGGAGAGGCAACAGGGCAGATAAAGGAAGCAGGAGAGAAGCATACCAGTGTATTACAAACAGATTAAAGGGACGTGGAAGGGCAACCAGGCAGATAGAGGAAGCAGGAGAAAAGCATACCAGTGTATTACAAACAGATTAAAGGGACGTGGAAGGGCAACCAGACAGATAAAGGAAGCAGGAGAGATGCATACCAGTGTATTACAAACAGATTAAAGGGACGTGGAGAGGCAACCAGGCAGATAAAGGAAGCAGGAGAGATGCATACCAGTGTATTACAAACAGATTAAAGGGACGTGGAGAGGCAACCAGGCAGATAAAGGAAGCAGGGGAAAAGCATACCAGTGTATTACACACAGATTAAAGGGACGTGGAGAGGCAACCAGGCAGATAAAGGAAGCAGGCGAGATGCATACCAGTGTATTACAAATAGATTAAAGGGACGTGGAAAGGCAACCAGGCAGATAAAGGAAGCAGGAGAGAAGCATACCAGTGTATTACAAATAGATTAAAGGGACGTGGAGAGGCAACCAGGCAGATAAAGGAAGCAGGAGAGATGCATACCAGTGTATTACAAACAGATTAAAGGGACGTGGAAGGGCAACCAGACAGATAAAGGAAGCAGGAGAGATGCATACCAGTGTACTACAAACAGATTAAAGGGACGTGGAAGGGCAACCAGGCAGATAAAGGAAGCAGGAGAAAAGCATACCAGTGTATTACAAACAGATTAAAGGGACGTGGAGAGGCAACAGGGCAGATAAAGGAAGCAGGAGAGAAGCATACCAGTGTATTACAAACAGATTAAAGGGACGTGGAAGGGCAACCAGGCAGATAGAGGAAGCAGGAGAAAAGCATACCAGTGTATTACAAACAGATTAAAGGGACGTGGAAGGGCAACCAGACAGATAAAGGAAGCAGGAGAGATGCATACCAGTGTATTACAAACAGATTAAAGGGACGTGGAGAGGCAACCAGGCAGATAAAGGAAGCAGGAGAGATGCATACCAGTGTATTACAAACAGATTAAAGGGACGTGGAGAGGCAACCAGGCAGATAAAGGAAGCAGGAGAGATGCATACCAGTGTATTACAAACAGATTAAAGGGACGTGGAGAGGCAACCAGGCAGATAAAGGAAGCAGGAGAGATGCATACCAGTGTATTACAAACAGATTAAAGGGACGTGGAGAGGCAACCAGGCAGATAAAGGAAGCAGGAGAGATGCATACCAGTGTATTACAAACAGATTAAAGGGACGTGGAGAGGCAACCAGGCAGATAAAGGAAGCAGGAGAGATGCATACCAGTGTATTACAAACAGATTAAAGGGACGTGGAGAGGCAACCAGGCAGATAAAGGAAGCAGGGGAAAAGCATACCAGTGTATTACACACAGATTAAAGGGACGTGGAGAGGCAACCAGACAGATAAAGGAAGCAGGAGAGATGCATACCAGTGTATTACAAACAGATTAAAGGGACGTGGAGAGGCAACCAGGCAGATAAAGGAAGCAGGGGAAAAGCATACCAGTGTATTACACACAGATTAAAGGGACGTGGAGAGGCAACCAGGCAGATAAAGGAAGCAGGCGAGATGCAACATGTGTTTTATGTTTAAATGTATTTGTGTAAGAGGACAGTATTGATATCTTACATGAATACTTCGTCCCCTCCTGATTTCAATCAGTTACTTATGTTCTGTCTCACAACTTGCATCTTCTGATTTTAATTAAATTCTTGAAGTGTCCCCAATTCTCAGTTTTTCATTAGGGCAGATGCAAAAAGTAAGGAATATTTAGCTTTCTATGGTAAAACTGGTCAGCAAGTAGCGCAAAACCATTGTTGCACCCTATTCTTCACTAATCTCTCATTAGTAAAAATTGCATCATTTCAAAATATATTTGTGCACAAGGCTGAAAAACGTGTCTGTGCAAACATCAAATACCGACAAATAATGATGTCAGCTTATGAATGATTTTTTTCTAAAGGAAATACTTCATTATAGCAGAAAATATTTAGGTGAACATAGTGTTGCAATTTCCAAATTAAATGATCTGTTCCATATCTGATAAATTTGGGACAAATTCCTTATCGAGCAAAGCTAAATTTTGCTGCTATGCTTAGCACGTGTAACTCTCTTCAGAGATGGAAGAATTGTTGATAGAGTTTAATTTTTTATGTTGGGCTTCAGTGACTTTTCAAAAAACCTATGACTGAGATTTGATTGTATCTATGGGAAGACAATCTCAAATGGTTTACAAATGATACCAAGAGAAAGCTCAGTAAAGCAGAACTGATATTTGTATGCAGCATCAATCACTATCTTTAGCTGAGCCTGGGCGAGCTAGAAAATACGTTTCCTTCTGTCAGGCGTGCGTGGGTTCACATTTCTACACATACACACTAAATCGCTGCAGGGTTTTTCATTCATTCTTGATTTATTTTCTTCCAAAAAGCAACTCTGGATCTTACACACTATGTGAGATTTGTTATTTATTTTATATATACAGAGAAAACACTAAATGTAATAAACCTTGATAGGGGGTGTGCATGAAGCAACTCATAACAAAATAAATTCAGTGTATATGATCTTATCGAAAAGAAGTATAGAAGAGAGCATGACTACCACATATGGTAATTCTTACACCAACCTAAAAGCAATTTAGATTCACGTTTCAATAAAAATGTATGGAGCATTTAGGTAACTATGGAAACCGGTGACAAGTAAGTGTTTACTATATGAGTTCCATTTAAGTCTCCAGAGAATGATGACATATAACAAAAGCCACTCACAGAAGAGAAAGCTAAAGTCACATTGATGTAATACGTAACAGAGACTTTAGCTACACGTAAAGTGGAATGTTCTACAGCAGTGATGGCCAACTTGCCCTGTTTGGGATGTCTATAGATAAAATTTTACGTACATTAAGACCTCACCAGCCATGAGGCCAACAATCTCATGGTAAGATGATGTTTGGGACTTTTTGGTTGAAGGGGCAAGTCCAAAACCAAACACTCATGATCAGATAGAGAATGCAATAAAAAAAAATTATATTATGAAAATGACCATTTTCTCTTAGTATCCATACCGTGACCTCATTAACTTTTTCTCCTCATAGACTTCAAAGGAGCACATTTAAAAAAACCAAACTAATATTTATCTAGCGCTAACCCAAACACATTTTAACAAGTGCGCTCAACCCGATGGTAGATAGATTTAAAAATAAAAAGAACATAGGAATTTCAAGTATTTCTATTTAAAAAATAATATATATATATATATATATATCACACATGTGTATGTATGTGTGCACATGAAGTAGGTGACAGCACATGAAATATACATATCAAATTAAGCAAGTGACATCACATGAAGCAGGTGTCAGCACATGAAACATATATTATCACATGAAGCAGGTGTCAGCACATGAAACATATAATATCACATGAAACAGGTGTCAGCACATGAAACATATAATATCACATGAAACAGGTGTCAGCACATAAAACATATAATATCACATGAAACAGGTGTCAGCACATGAAACATATAATATCACATGAAACAGGTGTCAGCACATGAAACATATAATATCACATGAAACAGGTGTCAGCACATAAAACATATAATATCACATGAAGCAGGTGTCAGCACATGAAACATATAATATCACATGAAGCAGGTGTCAGCACATGAAACATATAATATCACATGAAACATATAATATCACATGAAGCAGGTGTCAGCAGCACATGAAACATATAATATCACATGAAGCAGGTGACAGCACATGAAACATATAATATCACATGAAGCAGGTGTCAGCACATGAAACATATAATATCACATGAAACATATAATATCACATGAAGCAGGTGTCAGCACATGAAATATATAATATCACATGAAGCAGGTGACAGCACATGAAACATATAATGTCACATGAAGCAGGTATCAGCACATGAAACATATAATATCACATGAAGCAGGTATCAGCACATGAAACATATAATATCACATGAAACATATAATATCACATGAAGCAGGTGTCAGCACATGAAACATATAATATCACATGAAACATATAATATCACATGAAACAGGTGTCAGCACATGAAACATATAATATCACATGAAGCAGGTGTCAGCACATGAAATATATAATATCACATGAAGCAGGTGACAGCACATGAAACATATAATGTCACATGAAGCAGGTATCAGCACATGAAACATATAATATCACATGAAGCAGGTGACAGCACATGAAACATATAATGTCACATGAAGCAGGTATCAGCACATGAAACATATAATATCACATGAAGCAGGTGAAAGCACATGAAACATATAATATCACATGAAGCAGATATCAGCACATGAAACATATAATATCACATGAAGCAGGAGTCAGCACATGAAACATATAATATCACATGAAGCAGGTATCAGCACATGAAACATATAATATCACATGAAGCAGGTGTCAGTACATGAAACATATAATATCACATGAAGCAGGTGTCAGTGCATAAAACATATAATATCACATGAAACAGGTGTCAGCACATGAAACATATAATATCACATGAAGCAGGTATCAGCACATGAAACATATAATATCACATGAAGCAGGTGTCAGCACATGAAACATATAATATCACATGAAACATATAATATCACATGAAGCAGGGGTCAGCACATGAAACATATAATATCACATGAAACAGGTGTCAGCACATGAAACATATAATATCACATGAAGCAGGGGTCAGCACATGAAACATATAATATCACATGAAGCAGGTGTCAGCACATGAAACATATAATATCACATGAAGCAGGGGTCAGCACATGAAACATATAATATCACATGAAGCAGGTGACAGCACATGAAACATATAATATCACATGAAGCAGGTGTCAGTACATGAAACATATAATATCACATGAAGCAGGTGTCAGCACATGAAACATATAATATCACATGAAGCAGGGGTCAGCACATGAAACATATAATATCACATGAAGCAGGGGTCAGCACATGAAACATATAATATCACATGAAGCAGGTGTCAGCACATGAAACATATAATATCACATGAAGCAGGTGTCAGTACATGAAACATATAATATCACATGAAACAGGTGTCAGCACATGAAACATATAATATCACATGAAGCAGGTGTCAGTACATGAAACATATAATATCACATGAAACAGGTGTCAGCACATGAAACATATAATATCACATGAAGCAGGTGTCAGCACATGAAACATATAATATCACATGAAGCAGGTGTCAGTACATGAAACATATAATATCACATGAAACAGGTGTCAGTACATGAAACATATAATATCACATGAAACAGGTGTCAGCACATGAAACATATAATATCACATGAAGCAGGTGTCAGCACATGAAACATATATCACATGAAGCAGGGGTCAGCACATGAAACATATAATATCACATGAAGCAAGTGTCATTACATGAAACATATAATATCACATGAAACAGGTGTCAGCACATGAAACATATAATATCACATGAAGCAGGTGTCATTACATGAAACATATAATATCACATGAAACAGGTGTCATTACATGAAACATATAATATCACATGAAACAGGTGTCATTACATGAAACATATAATATCACATGAAGCAGGTGTCATTACATGAAACATATAATATCACATGAAACAGGTGTCAGTACATGAAACATATAATATCACATGAAACAGGTGTCAGTACATGAAACATATAATATCACATGAAACAGGTGTCAGTACATGAAACATATAATATCACATGAAGCAGGGGTCAGCACATGAAACATATAATATCACATGAAGCAGGTGTCAGCACATGAAACATATATCACATGAAGCAGGGGTCAGTACATGAAACATATAATATCACATGAAACAGGTGTCAGTACATGAAACATATAATATCACATGAAACAGGTGTCAGTACATGAAACATATAATATCACATGAAACAGGTGTCATTACATGAAACATATAATATCACATGAAACAGGTGTCAGCACATGAAACATATAATATCACATGAAGCAGGTGTCAGTACATGAAACATATAATATCACATGAAGCAGGTGTCAGCACATGAAACATATAATATCACATGAAGCAGGGGTCAGCACATGAAACATATAATATCACATGAAGCAGGTGTCAGCACATGAAACATATGACAGAACATGAACCAAGTGACATAACATGAAGCAGGTAACATCATATGAAGCAGATGACATCACATGAAACATATGACAGCACACAAAATAGATGACATCATATGAAGCAGGTGATAGCACATGAACTAGGTCCCATAACTTGAAGCAGGTGACAGCATATGAACCAGGTGACATAACCTGAAGCAGGTGACGTCATACGAAGCAGGTGACAAAGCATGAAGCAGCACGTGACGTCATAGGAAGCAGGTGATATAGCATGAAGCAGGTGGCGTCATAAGAAGCAATGGGCATCATATGACTCAGGGAGTGTGAGTGTAATTACAGTTGTGGCCCCTGCTGCTGAGTGTAATTAGTGATCTGTTACAGACCAAAGGATACTGATTGCAGATACCGGTAATTTGCTACCGTGTCACACACGTGTATCCCCAGAGACATAAACACATCCGCCAGCATTTACTCGGCTTCCTTGCCCACACTACGCGCCTGGCAATGACGTCACCAAAGCGCGCGGCACTAAGACAGACAGCAGACTTGTGTCTGGTAAGTGACAGTCATGATTGAGTGTGTATGACATATTTGTGAGTGTGTGTGCTACCCTGAAGTGCCACCCTGCCCCCTGGTACAGTGTGTTGTGCCACCCCTAACTCTGGCATAGACTGTGAAGTGCCACCCCTGCCACCTGGTATAGTGTGTAGTGCCACCCCTGCCACCTGGTATAGTATGTAGTGTCCCCCCCTGATATAGTGTGTAGTGTCACCCTCTGGTATAGTGTGTAGTGCCTCCCCTGCTACCAGGTATAGTGTGTAGTGCCACCCCTGCTACATGTTACAATGTGTAGTGCCACCCCTGCCCCCTGACATAGTGTGTAGTGCCACCCCTGCCCTCTGGTATAGGGCGTAGTGCCATCCCTGCCACATGGTACAATGTGTAGTTACACCTCTGGTACAGTGTGTAGTGCCACCCCTGCCCCCTGGCATAGTGTGTAGTGTCACCCCCTGGCATAGTGTGTAGTGTCACCCCCTGGCATAGTGTGTAGTGCCACCCCTGCTCTCTGGCATAGTGTGTAGTGTCACCCCCTGGTACAGTGTGTAGTGCCACCTCTGCCCTCTGGCATAGTGTGTAGTACCACCCCTGCCCTCTGGTATAGTGTGTAGCGCTACCCCTGCCTCATGGTACAGTGTGTAGTGCCACCCCTGCCACATGTTACAGTGTGTAGTGCCACCTCTGCCCCCTGGTATAGTGTGTAGTGCTACCCCCTGATATAGAGTTTAGTGTCACCCTTTGGCATAGTGTGTATTCTCATCCCTGCCCATGGCATAGTGTGAAGTGTCACCCCCTGGTATAGTGTTTAGTGCCACTCCTGCCCCCTGGTACAGTGTGTAGTGCTATCCCTTCCCTCTAGCATAGTGTGTAGTTTCAGCCCTGTCCTCTGGCATAGTGTGTAGTGTCACCCTCTTGTATAGTGCATCCCCTGCCCTCTGGTATAGTGTGTAGTGCCATCCCTGCCCCTGGTACAGTGTGTAGTGCCACCCCAGCCCCCTGGTATAGTGTGTAGTGCTACCCCTGCCCTCTGGTATAGTGTGTAGTGCAATCCCTGCCAATGGTACAGTGTGTAGTGCCACCCCAGCCCCCTGGTATAGTGTGTAGTGCTACCCCTGGTACAGTGAGTAGTGTCATCCCTGCCCTCTTGTATAGTACCACCCCTGCCCCCTGGTACAGTATGTAGTACCACCCCTGCCCCTGGTACAGTGTGTAGTGGCACCCCTGGCATAGTGTGTAATACCAACCCTGCCCCCAGGCATAGTATTTAGTGCTTCCCCTGCCCTCTGGCATAGCATGTAGTGCCACCTCTGCCCCCTGGTATAGTGTGTAGAGCTAACCCTGCCCCCTGGTATGGTGTGTAGTGTCACCCCCTGGCAAAGTGTGTATTCTCATCCCTTCCCTTGGCATAGTCTGTAGTGTCACCCTGTGGTACAGTGTGTAGTGCTATCCCTTCCCTCTGGCAGAGTGTGTAGTATCACCCCCTGGTGCAGTGAGTAGTGCAATCCATGCCCTCTGGTATAGTGTGTAGTGCTACCCCTGCCCCTGGTACAGTGTGTAGTGCATTCCCTGCCCCCTGGTACAGTGTGTAGTGCTACCCCTGCCCTCTGGCATAGTATGTAGTGTCACCCCCTGATACAGTGTGTAGTGCCATCCCTGCCCCCTGGTACAGTGTGTAGTGCCATCCCTGCCCCCTGGTACAGTGTGTAGTGCCATCCCTGCCCTCTGGTATAGTGTGTAGTGCCATCCCTGCCCTCTGGTATAGTGTGTAGTGCTACCCTTGCCCCTGGTACAGTGTGTAGTGCCATCCATGCCCCCTGGTATAGTGTGTAGTGCCATCCCTGCCCCTGGTACAGTGTGTAGTGCCACCCCTGCCCCCTGGTACAGTGTGTATAGCTACCCCTGCCCTCTTGCATAGTATGTAGTGTCACCCCCTGATACAGTGTGTAGTGCCATACCTGCCCTCTGGTATAGTGTGTAGTGCCATCCCTGCCCCCTGGTACAGTGTGTAGTGCCATCCCTGCCCTCTGGTATAGTGTGTAGTGCCATCCCTGCCCTCTGGTATAGTGTGTAGTGCTACCCTTGCCCCTGGTACAGTGTGTAGTGCCATCCATGCCCCCTGGTATAGTGTGTAGTGCAATCCCTGCCCCTGGTACAGTGTGTAGTGCCACCCCTGCCCCCTGGTACAGTGTGTATAGCTACCCCTGCCCTCTTGCATAATATGTAGTGTCACCCCCTGGTACAGTGTGTAGTGCCATACCTGTCCTCTGGTATAGTGTGTAGTGCCATCCCTGCCCCCTGGTACATTGCCATTCCTGCCCTCTTGTACAGTGTGTAGTGCCACCCCTGCCCCCTGGTAAAGTGTGTAGTGCCACCCCTGCCCTCTTGTATAGTGTGTAGTGTCACCGCTGCCCTCTGGTACACCTGGCCAAACAGTGACGTTTGTTGTTGATAATTTAAACACTAATGATAATGCATTTAAAGGGGCAGTCTAGTCAAAATAAAAATTGTATCACTGCACTGTTGCTTGCATGTAACTGTACATTTAAAGGAACAGTCTAGTCAAAATTACTTTCTGATTCAGATAGGGCATGCAATTTTAAACAGCTTTCCAATTTACTTTTATCATCAAATTTGCTTTGTTCTCTTGGTATTCTTTGTTGAAAGCTAAACCTAGGTAGGCTCATATGCAAATGTCTAAGCCCTTGAAGACCACCTATTATCTCAGTGCATTTTGACAGTTTTACACAGCTAGACAGTGCCAGTTCATGTGTGCCATGTAGATAAGATTTGGGTCATCCTCCAATCACGGGTCCCCCCCCCGGGGGAATCAGTGTCTGATTCAATGCCGTAGTTGGAGGAAGCTGGATTCCTCATTTTAGACCCAGGAAGAGGCTTTGCGACGGGTGGAGGAAGCTGGAGCTGCTGTCAAGAGTAAAAGGTAAGTTTTTTTTTTTTTTTTCACAATAGGAGTGAAATGTAAATTTTGATGAATTAAAGTGCCCCTGTTTTTAATCTAATTTTTAAAAACCGGGCACTTTAGCATCAAAATTTACATTCACTTTAATTATAAGTATGCACTGATTGGCTAAAATGCAAGTCTGTCAAAAGAACTGAGATAAGGGGGCAGTCTGCAGAGACTTGGATACAATCACAGAGGTAAAATGTGTATTATTATAACTGTGTTGGCTATGCAAAACTGGGGAATAAAGGGAATATCTATCTTTTTAAACAATAAAATTCTTGAGTAGACTGTCCCTTTAAGTTGCAATATTAAATCAAGCTTACAAATAATGAAACATTAAAAGCTATAAACATTTTGCAGTTTTCCTAAAAATGGAAAATGATAAACATTCCACATCGCAATACATTTGATTTTTATTTCCAGTTTCAGGATTTAATACAGCAATGCAGTGGGAATGTTCTGCATGCGCTATTTAAATGTGTAGAAGTATCAGGCGACTCAGATTTATTTATAGCTCATACAGAATTAGATGGGTAGAGATTCTCCTATTACATCTGCTGGGTGCGATAGAGAGGGGAAACAACATTTAACAACTTCTTCTTCGTTACACTTTTTTTACACCCCTGTGCTAAGATAGTTTTAAAGGGACAGTATTCTCCAGACGTTTTATTGTTTAAAGTGATAGATAATCCCTTTATTACCCATTCCCCAGTATTGCATAACCAACACTGTTATAATAATACACGTTTTACCTCTGTGATTACCTTGTATCAAAGCCTCTGCAGACTGCCCCCTTATTTCAGTTCTTTTGACAAACTTGCATTTTAGCCAATCAGTGCCCTCTCATAAGTAACTCGACGGGTGTGAGCACAACGTTATCTATATGACACACATGAACAAAGCCGTCTAGCTGTGAAAAACTGTCAAATGCATTCAGATAAGAGGTGGCCTTCAAGGGCTTAGAAATTAGCATATGATCCTATCTAAGTTTAGCTTTCAACTAAGAATAACAAGAGAACAAAGCAAATTTGATAATAAAAGTAAATTGGAAAGTTGTTTAACCCCTTAATGACCAAGGACGTACGCCACACGTCCTCAAAAAAAATACAGTTAATGACCGAGGACGTGTGGCGTACGTCCTTGGTCTGGAAAGCAGCTGGAAGCGATCCTGCTCGCTTCCAGCTGCTTTCCGTTTATTGCAGTGATGCCTCGATATCGAGGCATCCTGCAATAACCCCACTTCGCCATCCGATGCAGAGAGAGCCACTCTGTGGCCCTCTCTGCACCGGACATCGGTGGCCGGTATCGTTGGTGGGTGGGAGCAAGTCTGGGAGGCGGGTGGGCGGCCATCGATGTGCCGAGTGGAGTGGAGTGGGGGGGGGGGCGGGACGGACGGGAGCGCACGCGTGCATGGGGGGCGGCGGGCGGGCGCGTGCACGGGGTGGGAGCGGGAGGGAACTGCTACACTACAGAAAAATAAACTGTCAAAAGTAAAAAAATAAAAAGTTTTGAAAGCTGTAAATAAACAGCTAAGGGATCTGGAAGGGGTGGGGGTTGATCTTGGGGGGAAGCTACACTACAGAAAAGGGCATTTTTTTTTTTAAAAAAAGGCACTTTTTTTTTACTAAACTGGGTACTGGCGCCCATTAAGGCAGAGGGGGAGGGTTAGAGAGCTGTTTGGTGGGGGATCAGTGAGGCTGGGGGCTAAGGGGGGATCCTACACAGCAGCATATGTAAATATGCTTAAAAACCCCCCACAAAAAAAGCCCAAATATAGCTTTTATTTTAGTACTGGCAGAGTTTCTGCCAGTACTTAAGATGGCGGGGACAATTGTGGGGTGGGGGAGGGAAGAGAGCTGTTTGGGAGGGATCAGGGGGTCTCATTTTTCAGGTGGGAGGTTGAGCTCTACACTAAAGCTAAAATTAACCATGCAAGCTCCCTACAAGCTACATAATTAACCCCTTCACTGCTAGCCATAATACACGTGTGAAATGCAGCGGCATTTGGCGGTCTTCTAATTACCAAAAAGCAACGCCAAAGCCATATATGTCTGCTATTTCTGAACAAAGGGGATCCCAGAGAAGCATTTACAACCATTTGTGCCATAATTGCACAAGCTGTTAGTAAATGATTTCAGTGAGAAACCTAAAATTGTGAAAAATTTAACGTTTTTTTTAATTTGATCGCATTTGGCGGTGAAATGGTGGCATGAAATATACCAAAATTGGCCTAGATCAATACTTGGGGTTGTCTACTACACTACACTAAAGCTAAAATTATCCTTAAAAGCTCCCTACATGCTCCATAATTAACCCCTTCACTGCTGGGCATAATACACGTGTAGTGCGCAGTGGCATTTAGCAGCCTTCTAATTACTAAAAAGCAACGCCAAAGCCATATATGTCTGCTATTTCTGAACAAAGGGGATCCCAGAGAAGAATTTACAACCATTTAAGCCATAATTGCACAAGCTGTTTGTAAATAATTTCAGTGAGAAACCAAAAGTTTGTGAAAAAATTAGTAAAAAAGTGAACGATTTTTTGTATTTAATCGCATTTGGCGGTGAAATGGTGGCATGAAATATACCAAAATGGGCCTAGATGAATACTTTCGGATGTCTACTAAAAAAAAATATACATGTCAATGGATATTCAGAGATTCCTGAAAGATATTAGTGTTCTAATGTAACTAGCGCTAATTTTGAAAAATAATGGTTTGGAAATAGCAAAGTGCTACTTGTACTTATTGCCCTATAACTTACAAAAAAAAGCAAAGAACATGTAAACATTGGGTATTTCTAAACTCAGGACAAAATGTAGAAACTATTTAGCATGGGTGTTTTTTGGTGGTTGTAGATGTGTAACAGATTTTGGGGGTCATAGTTAGAAAAAGTGTGTTTTTTTCAAATTTTTCCTCATATTTTATAATTTGTTTTATAGTAAATTATAAGATATGATGAAAATAATGGTATCTTTAGAAAGTCCATTTAAAGGCGAGAAAAACGGTATATAATATGTGTGGGTACAGTAAATGAGTAAGAGGAAAATTACAGCTAAACACAAACACCGCAGAAATGTAAATATAGCCTTGGTCCCAAACGGACAGAAAATGGAAAAGTGCTGTGGTCATTAAGGGGTTAAAATGACATGCCCCGTCTGAATCATGAAAGATTATTTTTGACTTAACTGTCCTTTTAAGTTATTTTTGTTGTTTACATTTAAACACCATGGTTAGTCATATTTCTGTGAGTCATCCACACAAATGATATACATGTATATTACATCATCAGAATCTAACATTATTATATTTGTATATAATCACACGTGACAAGGCTGCAACAAAACGTGTTAAAAATGTCTGATTTTAGTAAATAGCCAGGTGACCACTGTGATCACCTTCCTAAATTGTTATCAAAAGTATTCAAATTTGAAAGCGGGGTCCTTACAAGCTTTTGGATGTTGCACCTCCGTTCCGCGCTGCCTTCGCTCCGGATAAAGATAGAAGATGATGGAGCCGCCTGGAAGAAGACCTCTGTCGGACTTCAGGAACGGTGAGTACCTATTTGGGGCTTAGTGTTAAAACATTTTTGTTTAAATATTTTATTGTTAAGATTAGAAATTTTATGGGCTGTAAAAGAGCTGAATACCCTTTTAAGGGCAATGCCCATACAAATTCCCCTTTAGGGGCAATGGGTAGTTTATTTTTTTTAAGTGTTAGTTTTTTTTTATTTTGGTGGGTGGGGGTTTACTGTTAGGGAGACTTAGTATTTTTTAAATGTAAAAGAGCTGTTTAACTTAGGGCAATGCCCTACAAAAGGCCCTTTTAAGGGCAATTGGTAGTTTAGATTAGGGGTGTTTTTATTTTGGGGGGGCTTTTTTATTTTCATAGGGATTAGGTTTAATTTTTTAATTTTTGATAATTTTGTTTATTTTATTTCTGTAATTTTAGAGTTTTTTATTTTTTGTAATTTAATGTTAGATTTTATTTAAATGTAACTTAGTATTGGGGTTAATTTAGGGGGTGTTAGGTTAGGGGGCTTAGTAATTAAATTAGTTATTTGCGTTGTATGGGGTTGGCAGTTTAGGAGTTAATAGGTTAATTAGGTTTATTGCAATGTGGGGGTTTGTCGGTTTAGGGTTTAATAGGTTAATTAGGTTCATTGGGATGTCAGGGGTTGTAGGTTTAGGGGTTAATATTTTAATTATGTTATTTGCGGATTGGTGGTTAATTACTTTATTTTTTTGCAATGTTGGTGGTTTCGGTGTTTGTTAATACTTTGTGCGGGAGGTTAGTTTTTTTTTTTTGTTATACTTTTTTTTTTTTTTTTTTTTTTTTTAAGGCTTTGTTTGCCTATGCTGCATTCAGGTGCATCCTGTGGTGGATTCTTTCACCACCCTGCCATTTTCTGAATCCACCGGGATGCGTGCGCAACTGGCGACACCGACGGATGCGTTACAAACGCAATTATAGTATAGAATAAAGGGACATTTATACCCTAATCACATCTTTGAAAATTCCTAATGGCAAGAACTTGCATTTGATGTTGAATTTGCTCGGAGACACCTGTCTTGGAAATAAGCAGCGACACCCTGCCAGTGACGTCACCGCTTGGAGGCCAACACACAGAGAAGGTGTGTCCTGTGAGACACCGGATCTGGCGAAATGGGTAAGAAACGGAGGTCTGCACTCTATGTACCAAGTCAAAGCTGGTGAGTCCCTTAGCATATATATGGTGGTCCGGTGAGCCTAGTCTCTAGGAGGACTGCTAGTCAGTATTGCATACTGGTGATCTAACGTTGAATACCCTATCATTGAGAGGAGGGCGTTTACCTAGCCCTGTTCCGGTATAACAAACTGTAACTTTCTGTGGATACATGAAGTGTCACTTCTTTTTGCATATTAGTAGACCGCTAGTTACTTTGTATTTAACTACATGAGAATGATACGCTGATAGTTGAAGCATTTATACCGGTATATTGATTATTCAGGGATCCCTGCTATAGGCTTAGTTGAATTTGTTTTTATTTGCCCTAATAAAGTATTTTTTGATTTCTTCAACTATGTGCGTTATGTATACATTGTATTGTTCTTGTAATGGGAGGTGTTCGTTTTTTGTATTTGAATTGCTGAATAGGGGGTTGCAGGATTGTGTTTACTATTTTTTTTTTTCTCTTTTGATCAATTTAATTATTTAAACTTCCGGCACCAGGAACACCACGAGTAACTATATATGTGGAACCCTGTCACTAGCTATTTATATCCCCACTAGCTGGTAATAAGATTTAATATTTATATATATATATACGCACACGCGCACACACATACAGGGCTGGAACTGGGGTGGGTAGTGAAATATAGTGAGTGAATGTTGAATCAACATTCACTCACTATCAAAGGCTGGGCGTGTAAGTGCAGCAGCACAATACCTGCGTGAACGTCGATTGCTATGGCATCTTTGTGGAGGCACAGAGTTGGGGGGAGGCATCAGCAGTAGGCGTACAACTTATGTGAGATACGTAGAGCCCTTGGCTTATTTTAGGTCTGGAGCGATACAAAATGAGAAGATGGGGGTGTATGTAAATAGAGAAGGCTGATTGGCTGTCAGTGCTGATTAATATCTGAATTTAGGTGGGAGAGTTTTGGAGCTGTGCAGATGAACTATGTTTATTATAGACTTCTACATGGCTGACTGAGTTGTTTTGACAGAGCTGAAGAGCCTATCAGCGGTTAGGGGCATTTTTTATTTTGGGAGAATCCATTTTACGCATCAATTTGGAGGTGTGAATCTCAGATATAGTTTGTAACCTACAATAAAGCTTTCTCAGCAATATAATTTGCATGATCAGTGCTCAATTGATCATATAATATAAATACACCTTTATACATTTATAATTACACAGTAATCTGCTGAATTTTGTACTATTTATCCATTCCTTATTTTGGTTTGGTCTGAATTTTGCACACGGCCACTTGTGATTGGTGGCAACACAGGGGAGGGTTTAGTGGGCCTATTTAAGTTTGGTTTTTGCACTGTTTGCTTGTCAGAAGAAGGGACAGTTTTGGTCCCGAAACGTTACTACAATACATTTTTGTTTTTGATATCAAAAGTCCAGAGAGTGCTTGATATCATTTGCCTGCTACATACCACTAAGAGCAGCACCCTGGCAGTTGTGGAGAGTTGGTGAGAGTGCAGATACTGAACTTTGCTGTTATATATATATAATATCCTTTTATTGGGGGTTTATAAATAAACGAGTTATTACTATAGCACTAGAAAAGGAAAACTAAAACAAATTTAAGGTGAATAAATAATAGGGTTCATTATGAACACATTACAAAAAGCAGTAATCAGGTTATAAATGTATCACAACCCAATGGTTACACTAAGCAATGATTACAGTACAGTAACATAAGGCAGTGATTTAACTATAAAGGCATTACTTATATTCGGGTTTCGTATAAGGCATTAATAGCGTACACTGGAGAGCATCAGACAGGTAATCACTGCAGCCCACTGGAGGGTGATTATTTGTATTTCATGGAAACCGGTAGCAAATCACACAGATGCCATGTATGAGATTTCTTCAATATGTTACCCGCAGACTCTCACCCCCTCTAAGAAATTCTAACAATTAAACCTTCTATATTTGAGGCGTGTCTAATGTCCTGTCAATCATATTATTTAGCCAAGCATCTGTTTTTATAACAAACAAGTGTATTTCCCATAACTGACTCCCAGGCTAATGTCTGGTACTATTTTCTCTTGGAACGTCACATCCACCTTGCAAGATCAGAACATCTGCGTGATGAGAGTAACACAGGAAATCATATTATACTTTTAAAGGCATACGTGTTATATTTATACTATTTTTTTTGTGTATGAAGTCTATTCCCTAAATTTATCATATTGTTGTCACCCATAGAGGAGACCTCTTATTCCTTACTTCAGCTATGGTAGCATTTTCTCTTCTGCAAAACTCCTTTAGCACCTCAGTCTGCTCACCACTTGCATTTCCCAGCATTAGTATGGCAAACAGTAAGCTGGGGTCCTTCTACAGAACTATTGTGTATGAATGTTATTTCTGTACAGATATAATGAGCTCACACACTAGACCAGACGTTGCTCAAGCTCTGTGGTCTGAAGCCGGATACAACATAGACTATAGTGTCCTCTCCCTGCTTGATAATATAAGCACATGGTTTTCCCTGAAACTTACATTCTGATCTTTGTGATATCAAAATGATCCTTAATTTCTGTAGAATATAATATGAAATGACTTTTGTTTGGACTGTTGTGGATAATTCCAAGACTGATCTGTCAGATATGTAGGATGTAATTATGATTGTGTTGTCCAGAACCAAATGTCTTTTGCATCTTAATGTTTCAGAGGCATTGACATTGACAAAAGAACTGTGTATCTGAATATGAAATTACAGCAATTTAGCCATCTACATTAATTACAGCTGGTAGCAAGTGCGTTATTATTCACATAAATATCATCCTTCAAGGGGGTCTTAGGCGCATGTACAGATCACAAAGCAAGATAACGCATAACTGACTTGATAGAACATTCCTTAGCTCCCTGTGCTTTTAAAGGGACTGTAAAATGATCAGCCACCAATCAGCAAATAGCACCCAGGTACTGAGCCTATCTACATATGCTTTTCAACAAAGGATACCTAAATAATAAAGCAAATGAGATAATAGAAGTAAATTGGAAAGTTGTTTAAACTTTTACACTTTATCTGAATCATGAAAGAAAAAATATGGGTTTCATGTCCCTTTAAGGACAAGCTGTTTACATTTAAATTAAAAGTGATACTCTAGTATTGGTTTTGTACATCCTACTAATTCTCGCTGTTACATTTTCCCTTTTATTATAAGAAAACAAGTCTTACAACTTGCCAAAGACTGAGATGGTGATGCAAAATCTATTTCACATTTCCCCCCTTTTTTAGCTGTTTCCAGAGACATTATCATCAGTAGCGAACCATGAGGGTCTGGAAGAGAAGCCAGAGATGGATGCCATTACCTTTAGCAAAGACACGGTCCTGTCTGATGTCCATCTCCTCTCCCCGCGCAGAAGGCATTTCATGGTCAGGCTGAATGCTGTTGGCCAAGCAGGTAGCGTGATGTTGCCTTGTTAACCAGAGGCAAATAGGTATAGCTACTGTATATACATGTGTATGTGTGTGTGTGTGTGTGTATATATATATATATATATATATATATGTGTATATAGGAATATCTATAAATATTTCATAAATATGAATTTTCATTGACTTATCTGGAAAGGACTCCAATGCAAAATAGTTAACCAGAGCTCTTAGGACGCTCTCCTGACGCTTGTTATCTTCAACTGTGCTCAAACCGCTGCTTCATAAATATCAGTTGCAGACTCAAATGAGCGAGCCTGCAACCAATTGTGGCATTCGCCTTGTAATAAATCTTGCCCTTGTTATGTCATGTATAATATGGAACCAGGGCTTTAACCCCTTAAGGACAGCTCAGTCTCACTGACAGTCGGCAAAACCGCACTATTTCAGAATTCCTCAGGGCTCAAAACCTCTTAAGGACACATGACCTACAGGGTACGTCCATGTCATTAAGGGGTTAATAAAAAACGCTTTTGCAGAAATGACATGCCAATCAGCAGTAACTGTCAATCACCAGCCGTTTTTTACTTGCAATGCTTGTGGCTCCTAAGTGAATTTTACCTGTATGTTTAACAACTTTGTTTAGGTTAAAGAGACATGAAACCCAACATTTTTCTTTCATGATTCAGATAGAGAATATAATTTTAAATACTTTTCCAATTTACTTCTATTATTTATATTGCTTCCTTCTCTTGTTATCCTTTGCTGAAATGTTTATCTAGGCAAGCTCCGCAGCAGCAAAGAACCTAGGTTCTAGCTGCTTATTGGTGGCTGCATATATCTACCGATTGTCATTGGCTCACCCATGTGTTCACTTAGAAACCATTAGTGCATTGCTGCTTCTTCAACAAATGATACAAAGAGAAGGAAACAAATTAGATAATAGAATTAAATGTAAAAGTTGTTTAAAACTGTATTCTCTATCTGAATCATGACAGAACATTTTTGGGTTTCATGCCTCTTTAAATACAAACTATATGGCATCTAATTCAAAAATGACATGGCCTTCCAAATTAAATTACTGTCCCTTTAATCACTCTGTCATGACAAATGTCTAATTTCTGTCATCTGAAATATATGTGCCAATTCATCTTCTTCAGATCTATAGTGTTTTATATTGTCCCTGTAATTATGAAGTGTATACTCCTTTATGTTATGTGCGTATGTGTTTATTTATTCATTTATGTATTTATTTATATTACAGTTTGATCAACAGAAGTTGATTCTTTCTTTTTTTCCCTACAGTTTTTCTATCACAATTTAAAATACTTTGGAGCAATAATGTGTTGGAACCAGATAGAAGAGAAAATAGAGAAATAAAAAATAAAAAAAACACCAATGTGGAATATTGTGATGAAAATTATGATATTACTACTGCAGATCCAAAGTCCAGTGCTGTTCAAGGGAGAGAGGTCTTGATGCATGGTTGTGAGGATCTCAATGTTACTCAAAGACCATGTGAATCTCAAGCAATAAACAATCTTCTGGATGAAGATGGAGATCTTGAGGTTATACGAAGACCACGTGAATGTCAAGCAATAGACAATCTTCTGGATGAAGATGGAGATCTTGAGGTTATACAAAGACCATGTGAATCTCAAGGAATAGACGATCTTCTGGATGAAGATGGAGATCTTGAAGTTATACGAAGACAACCTCAAGGGATACAAAAGGCCCTGGATAATGATGGGAATCATACACTGATCTCTAATTGTGCTAGAGAAGAACAAACTTATTCTCGGGATGTTGTCTGTCCAACAATTATTACCATAGGCAATGGAAACTATTCTGATGATGAAGAACTTGCTTCCGACAGTTGTGATGTGGTGAAAATTGGTAAATAGAATTGTATATTTTATAATATGATTTTGGAATTACTAAACACAGGAAGTTGAGTGAACACAAGAGGGTAATTTTGCTAACAATTAGTATTTTGAAGACCACTTACCTCATAGAATACTCGGGTATAAATATCCAGTACGAAAGGGTAGAAGGGGTAGCACAGCTCCAGGTTCCACTGTGCATATGAACAATACCAAAGTGGTCGCAGAATTGAGTCAGGCAGCTTGAGACGCGTCACTGGACGTCACACTATGGCAGCGTGGTGCAGGCCAATCAAGGGTAAGACCGAGCAAGCTGACAAATAGAAGCAAGTGAAGAAGAATGGCAGCACTCCCCGATTCAGTTAAAAAGCACAGTCTTTATTAGCTTCTTTTAAAATACACACACAGAATGCACATGGAAGGAGAGGGCGTGTCTTTATGCGTTTCGTGCCGTGCGGCACTTAGTCATAGGATCATGACTAAGTGCTGCATGGCACGAAACGCGTGCATTCTGTGTGTGTATTTTAAAAGAAGCTAATAAAGACTGAGTTTTTTAACTGAATCCGGGAGTGCTGCCATTCTTCTTCACTTGCTTATAAATATCCAGTGTTTATGTAATATGTAGGTAATTATCAGCGTGTTGAAAGTAAAAACTTCTAGATGACCAAGCAGGTATGTGACCATACTAATAAGTGGGAGAATTGTTTCTATATTAAAATGTATTAAAATGTTTTTTTATAAGTTAAAGTGGTGCGAACAAGGCCTACAATCTATAGATCCTGATCATGTATTGTCATAGCC
The DNA here is from genome assembly GCF_027579735.1 of Bombina bombina. Taxonomy (NCBI): domain Eukaryota; kingdom Metazoa; phylum Chordata; class Amphibia; order Anura; family Bombinatoridae; genus Bombina; species Bombina bombina. The sequence goes on from NC_069509.1 coordinate 186,516,842, forward strand.
ATCAAACCATGGAACACTTTGCCTAAGGAAGTAGTGACCGACAATACAGTAGATACGTTTAACAAGGGCTTTTGTTTATATTTATGTTTTTATATGGGTAGGCTTTTTAAAGTTATTACTGCCAGATTTAAAAAAACAAAAAACAGAGATCAAACAGGATCAGTAATGGATGAATGTTTGGTCTTCTTTCAACCTCACCTTTGCCATGTAGCTATATTACTAGGTTGTTATGCTACTTTAGCTGTTTTTGGACAGTCTAGATACTGATATATCTATACACGTGCGCCACTCATACTTCAGGAAAGTTCTCCTCTGTAAAAGGCACAATTATGCTAAAAGAGGCTTCTCCCAGGTGGGGATCTGCCAGAGAACACGCCTCTGAGGGGTTGTGCTATTCTCTTCTATCAGTGTTTGCAACTTTGTATAACATTACTACAATCATTGTTGCAAACACTGCTGCCATAGAGTGCTTAAAGACACATGCACACTCCTGAGCTCCTATGAGCCTAGCTAGGTGTGCTCTTCAAAAAAGGATACCAAGAGAACAAAGCAACATGTGTAACAGAAGTAATTTGGAAAGCTATTTTTTTTAAAAAACCACTCACTGTACCTAAATCATGAAAGTTTAATTGTGATTTCCGTTTGCTATTTCCCACACCCTGTGTAACTGTAATGTCTCTATATGTCCCCAGTATTTTCTGGTGCTGTACAACCTGTTCCCGGTAGCTTTACATACAATAACTCTTCAGAAGCAGGATTCTGTGACTTCTGCACCTTGTCTGACATTCAGGGCGATTGCAGAACCTTATAAAGATGTAGATAAATGCATTGCACGCTGTGCCGCGCTATGATACATTGCTTTTAATAACGTCTAATGATCAAAGCAACACAAGGGAAATTGACTGTGATGAGTCTGACACACTGAGTTAACTTTTCAATTTATTTTACGTACAGTTGAGAGCTGGTAATGGTCAGTGTTGAATACTCATCAGTGCCCTGTGTGTCTGGTTCCTAAATAAGTTTATCCCGTTTAACATACACAGCTCCACATAGTCGCATCGTCCTGATCATGGGAGAAATAAATTCTATGTAAATTCACCAGTTTCACATATCTGCTAGTTAAAAGGGAATTTTTTTTTTTTTTAATAACCTTTCTAATTAATTAGAACATTTTTGTTTTAAACAAATATTAGTTTATAACTGTGTTTAACTCCTACACAATGGGTTAAACACATAGGTAAAGGGACTCTATTTACACACACACACACACACACACACATATATATATATATATATATATATATATATATATATATATATATATATATATATATATATATATATATATATATATATATGTAAATGCATTGCTGCTCCTAAGCCAGCCTAGCAGGGGAGTAATTACAGGGGTCTCGATTGAGACCAGGACCACACCTCTAGGGGGTCCACCTGGCCCTGCTATAAGTAGAGGTGCTGCATTACGTCTTGCTCCTTTGTGTGGCCCCCTACAAGTATATGGATTTGTGGCTCTCAGCTTCTGCAGTCTTTGCCCCAGGGCCCAGTGAGCTGTAGTTACACCCCTGCTATCTAGGTATGCTTTCCAACAATGTCAGTTTTACAATAGGAGTAAACTGAAACGTCTGTTAAAATCACATCCTCTTTCTGAACTAGATAAAAAAATAAATATTAGCAAATCATTATTTATCAAATACTTGTTTTACTCATTTGCCCTTTTTAAAACAAGCTTTATTTTATCCCCTCCAGTTTGTTACTCCCTGACAGGTTTTGATGCTTTTTGGATCCTGTTATTTAGTAAATTACACTTTAGACCAATTAATAATACAGATAAACAGTGTTTGGCACAGAAAGTCTAGGGGGGATTGCAACATACAAAGCCGTCACTGTAAATCTGTTCATGCAAAACCTTATTAAGTCCCGTCTCTGCTCCCTGATGTTCAGATAAAGTATATTGTTCTCATCTGCTAGTTACGCTATTGGTGCCTGCAATAACATTAAATCAAATATAACAAATTATTTCGAGCCATGATACAAAAAAGAGGTTACTGATGTGTTCAGCTCTGTAGGAATATAAGGGGTTAATAACGATTAGGAAGCTGGACCCTGGTGCTGCCACCTGATAAGACTGATGAGATCTCGCTGCTTCAGGTGTGTTACACTGCTAAATCTGTTTGCAGAAAGGTAAAGCAATCTGAACTTATTTGTGACCTTTGGAGACATTTTGAATATTGCCACGCGGTAATTGTGCAGCTACAGACTGACACTAGGTGGCGCTTCAAAATGTTTAGGCTTAAACCTCCATTACAACTACAGATTCATGGGGTAATTTGAATAATGGAATGCCCACACTGAAATAATAAAGGCACTTTTATTAAAAAAACAACACTTTATATAAACCATATTAAAATAAAAAATACATGCTGAGAGTATTTTTACGCATTTCATACAGTTACATAATACGAAACACATATTGCAGAGCTGATTTGAATAATGCAATGCCCACTCTTTTATAAAAAAAATATTGTTATTGAAGCAATATTAAAATAAAAAAAATACATGTTCGGAGTATTTAGATGCATTTCATACAGTTAAAACAATATTAACATAAAAAATGCACGCTGAGAGTATTTACGCATTTCATTCAGTTAAATGTCAAAATGATGCAAAAATTTTCATTTTGTGTAATGTTGTAATCTTTCCATAACTTTTTGATTAATTTTTATTATCACCCCTTGACTGTGTCTGTTTTTTTTTCTATCACCTTTTTGAATATTTCTGAATTTGGAGTGCAGGTTTCCTTATATGATTTTCTTTATAATGCAGCAAGAGTCAGGCAGTGTTTTTATATGTAGTTCCTGTAATTCCATTATGAAATTGTGAGCTTTTCAGTTTTTGTTAGAAATGAAAGTGCAGAACACTGTTATATTTCACACAGCCATTGACTGCACACTCTAGTGACCTATTTATATCTGTTTCTAATTGGCCACAGCAGAGAAGGTAACCTACGTTACAACATGGCAGCTCCCATTGTTTTATAGACTCTAAAACTTTACACTTATTTTGTCACTATTTAAACATCTAATGAAAATTTAAAAAATACATCTGCATGTTAATCTCAGACTAATCTTTCCTATCAATGCATCATTCTATCTAGCATTTATTTAGGGCCAGATTATGAGTGGAGTGCAAAATTTCTCAAGTGTGATATTTGCGCTCCACTCAGTAATACCCAGCACTGGTTAGGTGCAATGGACTTGTAATCCACTTTTATTGGCTGTTATTTATTCCGTGCCAGTGTATGTGTGTATATATTTAGTAAACTTGGATCATATAAATAATGAAATATGTTATTTATAGATCGACCACCTGATCTGTCTCATTTTTCAGACCAATACGTTTCTGAAATATTTGTGTATTCTTTATAATTGCTGAAATTACTTTTTAGAATTCTATCAGGGTTTGTTTCCACCTGCATATGAATACAATGATTTATTAATTATCCTTTATTTGCATTTCAGAGCATACCATGGCAACACCGTTAGAAGATGTTGGAAAGCAGGTATGTTCTTATGTTACAGAAACTGGAGTGGATTATAGATACATAGACAGACGGACAGAGGGAGACAGGCAGACAGACTAACTCAAGAAGTCAAAACTACATATTTTTCCCTTTTTTATTTTACCCTCTGTTAAAAGGTCTGTAATTGCTGGTATTCTGTGTACAATATTTTATGAAAAGTATTAAAACCATCACCTAGGACATGCTCATAACAATGGGATGAGCCAGTAAGTAAAGCAGACCTGCTAATGTTATTTATGTTAGGTAAATCTTTCTCTCTCATACCTCCATTGGAAGATTAAGAAGTGCTATTCCCTCCAGTTTACATAGCTTTTCTAAAGAGAAAATATAAAGATAGATGTTTGAAAACAAGTAAATACACTCCAGCAGGTAAAAATGGACGATTGGGAACACTATCCCTTTAATGCTGTGTACATTCCCCTATTTATTAAACTGTTGGCCCCTCCCATGCGGTTCTGCTATAATTTCTACTGTAGATTCTTAGAGTCCTATGTACTAAAGGAAATGATAATATTGGTTTTGCCTTCTCCTTTACTAAATAGGGAGTGGGGGTGAAGCAGACACACTGACAAATAGAAAGGAATTCGATAAAACGATCACACCTCCTTAGGTAGGAAATAAAATAAATGGGATAAATGGGGCCTGTGCTGATATAAACCAGGTGTCTGTTTCTAATCTGTCGCTGTTTAAAGAGACATTAAACTTAAAGCTTTTATTGAGGAAAATAAAACAACATTACACTATAAAGTCATTATTTATGCTGCTTTTACTGTAAATCACCTCTGAATATTGTACTTGTTCACATTATACATGCTATTCAACAGACAGACAGACCACACACACACACACACATGTACACTCATATAAAATCACATATATAAACACAAATATCCCCCCCCACACACAGATATATAAACACAAATACCCCCCCCCCCCACAAATATATAAACTCACATATATAAACACAAATAACCCCCCCCACACACAGATATATAAACTCACATATATAAACACAAATATCCCCCCCACACACAGATATATAAACACAAATACCCCCCCCACAGATATATAAACTCACATATATAAACACAAATACCCCCCCACACACACACAGATATATAAACTCACATATATAAACACAAATACCCCCCCCCACACACACACAGATATATAAACTCACATATAAAAACACAAATACCCCCCCACAGATATATAAACTCACATATATAAACACAAATATCCCCCCACACACAGATATATAAACTCACATATATAAACACAAATATCCCCCCACACAAACAGATATATAAACTCACATAAATAAACACAAATAACCCCCCCCCACACACACAGATATATAAACTCACATATATAAACACAAATACCCCCCCCACACACACACAGATATATAAACTCACATATAAAAACACAAATACCCCCCCACAGATATATAAACTCACATATATAAACACAAATATCCCCCCACACACAGATATATAAACTCACATATATAAACACAAATATCCCCCCACACACAGATATATAAACTCACATATATAAACACAAATATCCCCCCACACAAACAGATATATAAACTCACATAAATAAACACAAATAACCCCCCCACACACACACAGATATATAAACTCACATATATAAACACAAATACCCCCCCCACACACACACAGATATATAAACTCACATATAAAAACACAAATACCCCCCCACAGATATATAAACTCACATATATAAACACAAATATCCCCCCACACACAGATATATAAACTCACATATATAAACACAAATATCCCCCCACACACAGATATATAAACTCACATATATAAATACAAATATCCCCCCACACACAGATATATAAACTCACATATATAAACACAAATATCCCCCCACACACAGATATATAAACTCACATATATAAACACAAATATCCCCCCACACACAGATATATAAACTCACATATATAAACACAAATATCCCCCCCACACACACACAGATGTATAAACTCACATATATAAACACAAATATCCCCCCCACACACACACAGATGTATAAACTCACATAAATAAACACAAATACCCCCCCCCCCACACACTGATATATAAACTCACATATATAAACACAAATAAGCCCCCCACACACACACAGATATATAAACTCACATATATAAACACAAATACCCCCCCCCCCACACACTGATATATAAACTCACATATATAAACACAAATACCCCCCCCCACACACACACACACAGATATATAAACTCACATATATAAACACAAATAAGCCCCCCACACACACACAGATATATAAACTCACATATATAAACACAAATACCCCCCCCCCCCCACACACACACACACACAGATCTATAAACTCACATATATAAACACAAATACCCCCCCCACACACACACACACAGATATATAAACTCACATATATAAACACAAATAACCCCTCCACACACAGATATATAAACTTACATATATAAACTTACATATATAAACATAAACATCCCCCCCCCACACACACACAGATATATAAACTCACATATATAAACACAAATACACCCCCCCCCCACACACACACACAGATATATAAACTCACATATATAAACACAAATACACCCCCCACACACACACACACAGATATATAATTTCACATATATAAACACAAATAACCCCCACACACACAGATATATAAAGTCACATATATAAACGCAAATACCCCCCCCCCACACACACACAGATATATAAACTCACATATATAAACACAGATACCCCCCCCCCCCCACACACACACACAGATATATAAACTTACATGTATAAACACAAATATCCCCCCCACACACAGATATATAACCTCACATATGTAAACACAAATACCCCCCCCCCCCCCACACACAGATATATAAATTCACATATATAAACACAAATAAGCCCCCCCCAACACACAGATATATAAACACAAATATCCCCCCCCCACACACAGATATATAACCTCACATATATAAACGCAAATACCCCCCCCCACACACACAGATATATAAACTCACATATATAAACACAGATACCCCCCCACACACACACAGACAGATATATAAACTCACATATATAAACACAGATACCCCCCCCCCCCCACACACACACACAGATATATAAACTCACATATATAAACACAAATATCCCCCCCCACACACAGATATATAACCTCACATATATAAACACAAATACCCCCCCACACACACAGATATATAAATTCACATATATAAACACAAATAAGCCCCCCAACACACAGATATATAAACTCACATACATAAACACAAATACCCCCCCCACAGATATATAAATTAACATATATAAACACAAATATCCCCTCCCCCACACACACAGATATATACATTCACATATATATATACACAACCCCCACACACACACATACATATACAGTATAAACACAAACACTGCCTCCACACATACACACTATCAGACACATTATATTTCTTATTTTTAATAAACTAATAATACAGTTTGGCTGCAGAAGTAATTTTGTCACCAGCTATATCAGTTTAAATGTACTTAATAGTTTATCAGTGTGTGAATTCCCCTCTCTACCCGAGGTGTTGGTTTCTGAATTACACAGTGCAAAATATCACTGTAGATCTGTTATAAAATCATTATTTAGTCGTCATGTGCAGGAACTTGTTTACAGAGTGACAATATCAAACCACCTTAACGACTCGTCTCGCTGTCTGCTTGCAGATCTGGCGTGGCGCCTTTCTCCTGGCGGATTACATTCTCTGGCAAAAAGATCAGTTCAGTGGGCGCACGGTGCTGGAGCTGGGGGCTGGCACTGGCTTTTCCAGCATCGTCACTGCAGCAGCTGCTAAGACCGTGTACTGCACAGGTATTTATGGCTCTGAACAAGGGACACTGCAGTGTGACAATAACAGGTTTTATGTCTTTACAGCAAAGGGGTTAAATTCATAGAAATATTTTTACCACCCAGCTGGTGAGATTCAGTCATACAGGCATGTTCTCCAGTCACTGGCTGTATCTATAGCTGGAGCAGGGGGTGTTTGACTACACACTACATATTGACGTAAACGTGCAAGAAGAAAATACGCTGACTTGTTAGATGACCTTACTATTGCGCTCCTGCAAAAGGGGTTAAACGCATAGTTAAAATCATCTCCAAAGCAGAAATGCACTACTGTGACCTAGCTGAACACATCTTGTGAGCCAATAACAAGTGATACGTGTCTAGCATCCAATCAGCAGCTAGCTCCCATTAGTACATTGCTGTTCTTGAGCCTACTAAGATATGCTTTTCATCAAAAGATAACAGAGGAACAAAGTAAATTCAATAACAGAAGTAGCAGTATTTATATGAGTGAGGCTGATGGCTGTCACATGAGTAACTGCTATTGTAATGTCTTTTAATTATGCACTTGTTGGATTTGGAATTCCACCGTATTTAACCCTTTCGCTGCTAAGCCTTTTTCTCACCTTAGTGCCGAGCCAATTTTGAGCTTATTTTGCTACTTACATTTAAACCCTAGTAAAGTTTCAGTGAGCAACCCACACACATGTATATATTGTTGTTTTTTTTTCAAGCAGATTCACAATATACCATTATTATATTTATATTTCATGGCATGTGAGATAGCTGTGGCAAAAACTGTAAAAAATATGTATAATTTTTGTGTTGATTTTAGTAAATAATATTGGCCCAGTGCAGTTATCCCTGCTGTGACTGTGATCACCTTACTAAATTGTCATCATGGGTAGTCACATGTGAAATAGGGGCCCATATGGGATTTTGGGGGTTATAATATAGATAAGAGGGGCCGCATTGTGCAGTACAAATTTTTTTTTTTTTTTTTTTACTTTTTTAAAAAAATATCTGCTTGATATTACTGCTCCAAGACCACCCCCATTTGAAAGGGCAGGCACTTCCGTTTTAAATGAGGTCCAGGGGTTTGGAGAACCTCCCATCTAACTCCCTTGCAGCTACTTGGTTCAGTCGCTTTGTGACATCACTACGTGCGCACTTGGTGACGTCACCGGCACTCCCATGAAGTCTGATAGTGCCTCCCACTAGGTCACCAATGATCCAAAGCCTGTAGTGCGGGGGATTGGCGAAAAACAGCATTTTAACGGTGATCCACCTGCATGATGAAAAGGGCTCGTTGTGCGCCTGCAGGCTGCGATGTGAATGACGAGCTATAGCTCGCCATGTGCATCAAAGGGGTTAATGTTGGTTTAATGTTTTTATTTGATTGTTTTTTTTAATAGTTTGCAGCGGCTCTATAGGCTGCCGCACCATTTAAACCCTTCTAGTGAAGTTCAGCTCCGTCGGACTTATCTGTTGTTGCACTTGTATCATATTGTGCTAAATTCCTTTATACCTGAGTAGACTGACGTTGAAGTATGCGCCAGACCAGCGCTCCTGGCAGTGTGTGCCGTATATTTGTGTGTTTGAGACATTTGTGACTATTAAGCTGTTGCCTGGGAAATATTCTTGTTAATGAGCAGAGGCTGCAGAAGGAAGATTAGCCATTAGTATTATGTCTGTGTGTGAGTCTGAAAATGCTGCTGGGCCGGTACTTGCGTGTAGCGGTATAAATACACGTGACTTAAACACTATCTATCCTACCCAAAAGATTTTGCCTAAAGTAAGTACATATAAAAAACGTAATAATTGTAATGTTAAAATATGTTGCAACCAATTTTTTCTTTGCTTCATCTAAAGTAGACAACAAAAATGAAATTCCTATTTGATAAACTCTGTGCTGAGTAAAACAACGCTTCCTTGTCTCTCTTGCAGAGATGTGTCCCTCTCCACCAATAAGACAGTTGCACTTAGCAGCCAGTGAGGTCAGGAGGTACAACCCCATACCGCAGTATTAGTTTCAATTTAAAGGGACACGGCACCCAAATGTTAAATCACTTAAAAGTGATGCAGCATATCTGTAAAAAGCTGACTAGAAAATATCACCTGAACATCTCTATGTAAAAAAGGAAGCTATTTTACATCAAAGTATTTACTTAAAGGTTCCACAATATTTTGTTACAAAAAAGGGGGTCAGATCAAATTATTGGTTTAAGATCTTATACCAAATTACTCTTAAAGTGATGGTAAAGTCATCTGTTGTGCAATACATAATCCTTTTTCTTTTACCATAACTAGCACATGATGTGCTTATATAAATAAAAAACCATTTATTCACTATGTAATGCCGATTTTATTTCCCTCTCCGTACAGTGTTTCAAACAGCCTCTCTATATTTTTTCACCGGTGCAGCTTTGATTGACAACGCTTTTAGCCAATCATCAGCTCACCATGCGCCCTATGTGAAATATGTACCGCACGCTCCCGACATCTACACTAAGTCTTTGCTACTTACTGCGCATGCGCACTGCTTACGCTAACTGCGCATTGCTATATGAGAATACTCAGCTCCTGGTTTTAGCCGATCGGTGCGTAGTGTCATATAGCAATGTGCAGTTAGCGTAAGAAGTGCGCATGCGCAGTAAGTAGCAAAGACTTAGTGTAGATGTCGGGAGCGTGCGGTACATATTTCACATAGGGCGCATGGTGAGCTGATGATTGGCTAAAAGCGTTGTCAATCAAAGCTGCACCGGTGAAAAAATATAGAGAGGCTGTTTGAAACTGTACGGAGAGGGAAATAAAATCGGCATTACAGCGTGAATAAATGTTTTTTTTATTTATAAATTTTTTTATAGTTATTCCAGTTATTAAGAGGTCCGTTTAAACTTACGAGAGACATAGCTCCTTTTGTCTCGGCATTAGTGACAGTGTGTTTTCATGTCAGCAGTGAATTGAACTGCTTGCCCTCGAAGGTTGTAAGCTCACTCCAAGAAATAGGGGAATGTTCAATCCTCGGTCTATATTGTACCACATATAGTATGTGCATGAATGTATACATTTCCGTATAAAATCAGTAATATGTAATGCTGAGATGTGTTATAGTAGGCAAAGTTGTATCATGATTACCTTTTACCTTATTCATTATGTACATCTAGGATGATACCGCTTTATCTCCTTATGATTATAGCGAGTTATAGCTCAATTTTCCATACCTTTTCTATCATTCAATTTGAGGTACTTTCCTATTGTTAGATCCAGCCATGTATCTATAATAGTGTGTTTACGATGCTAAATGTTGTAACATTGTAATTTGGAGTATTGTATCTATGATTGGCTCACACACATATGGGTGTCACTGTTTTTAACGAATCCTATGGTTTTGCACACTTTTTAAAGATGAATGTGTAATAGCACAGTAGGCTATGACTATGACTCTTTAGCCGAAACGCTAAAATAAAATAAGCCGCCCTGTACTAGGATTTGTATGTGAACCCTATGGTTGTTTGTGTTACCCGGTTTTATGCTTTAAACCTAATAAACTTGATTTTATTTGCAAGACGACTTCTACCCTCATTTCTACATTTAAATTATGGCCAGAATGTCCTTTCAACATCTGACCTGCCCTGTCCTCTGTCTTCTTGTCTCAGGGCTGGTTACATTGTGTAGACCAAATCCTATGCAGCAGCACCCTAGAAACATCTGCTACCTCCTCCCCTTGCTTCGTTTACCTTGGGTGCAGGTGCGTCTGCCAGAAGGTTTTGGCTCAGTATACAGAGCCCATTGGTTCCAACAGTTGAACATGGCTTTCTGGCACAACTTAATACTATTCACCTCTGGCACCTACGTGTATCGCTAGTTCTTGCCAAAAACCTGCCCTGGGTATCAAAAAACCACAGCCGCACCTGACTTGCTGGCGCAGCTGAACCCTGTTCACCTCTGGCACCTGCGTGTATTACTAGTACTGGCCAAAAGCATGCCCTGTCCTGGGTATCAAACCACCACAGCCACACTGTATGGCTTTATTATATCTATAGGTTGTGCCTTTAATCACTGTTGCTTTGTGCATATAAGGGGTTTAATAACTGTTATGTGTGTTACTGGCAGCAGAGGGGTTGACAAGATTATTTTTTTATGGTCATGATATTTACATTACGTTGGAAGTGTTATGGCTTTTTTGCTGCTGTTTTTATGAGTTCAGGGTCACCTAATAAAAGAATATTCTAATACAAAAATAAAATAATCCAGTTTATAAGAACTTGTCATTTTTTTGCATTGCTGACCCTAGATAACTGTGTTTAAGTTTCACATAGGACTTAAACACATAGTTTAAGTATTGCTTGTGAGCCACAACACATTTAAGATCCTGAGCTGGATATGTCGTATTGCAGCTCCCCAGGGTTAGCTATGTATTTAACTCTTATTCTTAACAAAGCATATACTTTAGTTAGTAAATGATAGTAGTAGAGAAATAAAATATTTAGCACAAATTGGATCTTTTTATTTTTTCATCAGGAAATCCCTTAAAGAGACACAATAAAGTATATTCTGCAAACAGGAAGCTATTGTGCAGACGATGACCAGGCTTTGTGCTTTGTTAGAGGTATATTAGCCATATTAACGGCATCACAAACTGCCACCGTCAGAACCACATACCAAAGCCTTCAGATTCCTCTGCTTGATTTGCATACAGATTATAGAGGCAATCAGGTAATCTGATATTAAAGGGACACTAAACCCACATTTTCTCTTTCATCATTTTTTCTTAGTTCTCTTGCTATCTTTACTTGAAAAAGAAGGCATCTAAGCTAAGGAGCCAGACCATTTTTGATACAGACCTCTGGACAGCACTTGTTTATTGGTGCTGTCCAATCTGCACGGACAACCCAGGTTGTTAACCTAAAAATGAGCCGGCTTCTAAACTTACATTCTTGCTTTTCAAATAAAGATAGCAAGAGAATGAAGAAAAAATGATAATAGGAGTAAATTAGAACGTTGCTTAAAATTGCTGCTCTATCTGAATGATGAAAGAAAAAAAATTGGGTTTTGTGTCCCTTTAAGGAGCTCAGCTATGCACAATAAACTGCACAAATATAAGCCAGAGAGAAAACTCTATGAATAATGATAATACAAGAACATTTTGATACTATGGGTAGCAACAGAATATTAAAGCATATATATACGAGTGTGAGTATATGTATTTACAGACATATATATATACGAGTGTGAGTATATGTATTTACAGACATATATATATACGAGTGTGAGTGTATATGTATTTACAGACATATATATATACAAGTGTGAGTATATGTATTTACAGACATATATATATATACGAGTGTGAGTATATGTATTTACAGACATATATATATATACAAGTGTGAGTATATGTATTTACAGACATATATATATATATACGAGTGTGTGTATATGTATTTACAGACATATATATATACGAGTGTGAGTATATGTATTTACAGACATATATATATACGAGTGTGAGTATATGTATTTACAGACATATATATATACGAGTGTGAGTGTATATGTATTTACAGACATATATATATACAAGTGTGAGTATATGTATTTACAGACATATATATATATACAAGTGTGAGTATATGTATTTACAGACATATATATATATACAAGTGTGAGTATATGTATTTACAGACATATATATATACAAGTGTGAGTATATGTATTTACAGACATATATATATATATATACAAGTGTGAGTATATGTATTTACAGACATATATATATACAAGTGTGAGTATATGTATTTACCGACATATATATATACAAGTGTGAGTATATGTATTTACAGACATATATATATATATAAGTGTGAGTATATGTATTTACAGACATATATATATATATATATATATATATATATACAAGTGTGAGTATATGTATTTACAGACATATATATATATATACAAGTGTGAGTATATGTATTTACAGACATAAATATATATACAAGTGTGAGTATATGTATTTACAGACATATATAAATACGAGTGTGAGTATATGTATTTACAGACATATATATATATATATACAAGTGTGAGTATATGTATTTACAGACATATATATATATACAAGTGTGAGTATATGTATTTACAGACATATATATATACAAGTGTGAGTATATGTATTTACAGACATATATATATACAAGTGTGAGTATATGTATTTACAGACATATATATATACGAGTGTGAGTATATGTATTTACAGACATATATATATACAAGTGTGAGTATATGTATTTACAGACATATATATATACAAGTGTGAGTATATGTATTTACAGACATATATATATACAAGTGTGAGTATATGTATTTACAGACATATATATATATACGAGTGTGAGTATATGTATTTACAGACATATATATATACAAGTGTGAGTATATGTATTTACAGACATATATATATACAAGTGTGAGTATATGTATTTACAGACATATATATATACAAGTGTGAGTATATGTATTTACAGACATATATATATACAAGTGTGAGTATATGTATTTACAGACATGTATATATATATGTCTGTAAATACATATACTCACACTTGTATATATATATAAGTGTGAGTATATGTATTTACAGACATATATATATATATATATATATATACAAGTGTGAGTATATGTATTTACAGACATATATATATACAAGTGTGAGTATATGTATTTACAGACATAAATATATATACAAGTGTGAGTATATGTATTTACAGACATATATAAATACGAGTGTGAGTATATGTATTTACAGACATATATATATACAAGTGTGAGTATATGTATTTACAGACATATATAAATACGAGTGTGAGTATATGTATTTACAGACATATATAAATACGAGTGTGAGTATATGTATTTACAGACATATATATATACAAGTGTGAGTATATGTATTTACAGACATATATATATATACAAGTGTGAGTATATGTATTTACAGACATATATATATACAAGTGTGAGTATATGTATTTACAGACATATATATATATACAAGTGTGAGTATATGTATTTACAGACATATATATATACAAGTGTGAGTATATGTATTTACAGACATATATATATATACAAGTGTGAGTATATGTATTTACAGAAATATATATATATACAAGTGTGAGTATATGTATTTACAGACATATATATATACAAGTGTGAGTATATGTATTTACAGACATATATATATATACAAGTGTGAGTATATGTATTTACAGACATATATATATACAAGTGTGAGTATATGTATTTACAGACATACATATATATACAAGTGTGAGTATATGTATTTACAGACATATATATATACAAGTGTGAGTATATGTATTTACAGACATATATATATATACAAGTGTGAGTATATGTATTTACAGAAATATATATATATACAAGTGTGAGTATATGTATTTACAGACATATATATATACAAGTGTGAGTATATGTATTTACAGACATATATATATATATACAAGTGTGAGTATATGTATTTACAGACATATATAAACACATAAATACACCTGTATGCACAGGGCTTCCTGACGACTGAGAAACTTGGGTTCAGTGTCCCTTTAAGTAGTGAAACCGGCACGGGGCAGGAGATGTGTTCTCTAGGTAATTTGGTGACATTATTTAGCTCATGACTGTCACATTCCCAGTAGAACACTTGTTCTTCTATTTATCTTTGTTAATTGCATCAGTCTCCATCCCCAGAATGACAGGGAACATTCCTAGCTCTCCTCTGACCTTTCTCTGCTACAGATGATTCAGTTTAGGGCTTTTTTCATGTGGATTTAATGTCTCCGATGCCTGGTCTTATCACTGTGAGTCGTCTATCTAGGTTAAGGCAATTGAATACATTTTAATATTGAGTTCAAGGTAAATTGAAAGAGAGTAGCGAGTGTGATGGATAAGAAAACATTTTCAAGATACCTATTTCATGCTCTGCTTGGCCATGAAAGGGTTAAACATTTCTCATCATGCACGGTCGCTCGCTGTCAGGATTACGCTTTTTGCCCAGTGTGCGGTTATTTTGTTATGATTCAGTGAGGAATGATTCTGTCCAGCTCGTTGAGAAGGGATAAATGAGGCAGAAGGAGAAGTGAGATTAAACCATCCAGAGCTGGCCGGGAGACTTTACTGATAAAAGTGTCGTTTGTGTTAAGATGACACATTCATCCTCTGTGCTGCAAAGCTTAAAGGGACGTTACCCTCCAAACGGAATTACAAGAAAATGACTGTGTTTTTCACCTTTTGCTGTCATCTAAATCTGAAAATTGTGCTTTTTTTTAGTTCCCCTGAGAATTGGATTTGCACCCTGCAGCCTTCAGAATATTAACCCTGCTACATGCTAATTGCTCGATCAGTGCAGTAGTAAATTTATCACTGTGTCTATTTGGCCTCAGCAGGGGAGGTAAGAGACTTTTGATAGGGTAAATAACTTAAGGGGACATAACACTTAAAGGGATATCAAATACACAATTTTTCTATCATGATTAAGGGCATGGAGAGAAATGATCAGATTATTTTACTGAGCTCTATATTATAAAATAAGTGTCTTTCCTTAACATAAAGCATGTTAGTGATTTCCTCTTGATGAGATACACAGATCACAAGGTAAAACTTGCTTTTAAAACATTTGCTGCGGGGCACCGGAATACTGACGCAGCAGCGAATAGAATCTCGCCAGACCAAAGAGCTTTAGAGAATCCCCAAGACACAGCACACAATTTAAAACAACTTTCCAATTTACTTCTATTACCATATTTCTTTATTCTCTGGGTATCCTTTGTTGAAAGAGCAACAATGCACTATTGGGGGCTAGCTTAACACAGGTGAGCCAATGGCAATAGGTATATATATGCTGCCAGCTGAGCCTACCTAGGTATGTTTTTCATCAAAAGATACCAAAAAATGGAGCAAATTTGATAATAGAAATAAAAGGTATAGTTGTTTAAAATTGCATCTCTATCTGAATCATGTAGGAAAAAAATTAGGGTTTAAGTCCCTTTAAAATGTTATTCCTCATACAATGTTTAATAGTGATGGAAAAACAAACTAACAGCGCTTTGCGATGTGCGATAAACTTGTGTGGGATCAAGTGAATAAATTCAATACAAAAAGGTGAATACAAAATAAATATTTTATTTATTTGACTTCTGTCTTATACAGAAAAGTTAATCTTTATGTCTACTGACACCTTAATCATATAGTTTAAAAATATGAGAAAATGTAAGCAGACTAAAACATCTCTCTGTGCTTAAAGGGGCAGTCTAGTCAAAATTAAACTTTCATGATTCAGATAGGGCATGCAATTTTAAGCAACTTTCCAATTTACTTCTATTATCTAATTTGCTCAATTCTGTAGATATCCTTTGTTGAAGAAATAGCAATGCACATGTGTGAGCCAATCACACAAGGCCTCTATTTGCAGCAACCAATCAGCAGCTACTGAGCATATCTAGATATGCTTTTCAGCAAGTGATATCAAGAGAATGAAGCAAATTAGATAATAGAAGTAAATTAGAAAGTTGTTTAAAATGACATGCTCTTCCTAAATCATGAAAGAAAAAAATTGGGTTTCATATCCCTTTAAAGGGACACTAAACCATGAAAAAAACTTTTCTGCAATCGCAAAATTAGTATATTTTACATTGCTTTCTAATTGGCATTGCGTTTCAAAGTATTACCTTTTTTTACAAAATCCAATATCGAAAATTGATCTATTTCCGAACCCACCGCTGGCTAAACTTCTCCATCCTCCAATCCTGACCGATAACCCAGGTTATGAAAATGGCGGAGTATTGCCGCTATGCTCATGCGCGATATTCTGTACTCGTCATTCCAATAGCATTGTATGGGTAAGTGTGCTATTAAACATTGTATATATGCGCATGCGCGAGTCAACCGATCGCAATGCGCATGCGCCTGGTGACGGCATTGTCACTTAATGAGATGCACGAAATTGCAATAGGATTGGTGATTGAGTTTAGTTGTGCATGGCCCATATTAGTGGGTTGGATGTAATGATGTCATCTTCGAAATATAAATTATAATTTTATTGTGTTTAGAAAGATCGTTGTACGGTAAAAGTAGGTGAGTTATGAAATATAAACGTTTGTGATTTGAAATCGATGGTCATGTTGTTCTTAAGATAGTAAAGTTTTGGAATCCTTTAAAATAAATCATGCAAATCCCCAGTATTAATGAAGGAAATACTGAAGCAATCAATGTGGTGAGACCGAAGTCTAAATGGCCACTGCTAAACTGTTTAATCTAAAACACCAATACAGTTGCTATCTGCTAAAGAAACTCAAACAAAGTTAAAAAAAACTTTTAAAAAACTACAGGGTCAAATGGAAGCAAGCCGCAGCTCACTCGTCTAGCCGGACGTGATCACAACGCGTTTCTGGGTCACGCCCCTTCCTCAGGTCAATGTTTAATAGTCCATTATTTGAAATGCTCTTTTATCATTTTTATCTTGCTGCTTTTCATGTAAGTACAAAAAAATTAGTTGTGTTTCCGTCCCCCCAGAGAGTCTGTGGTATATCTGCCCCTCTTTGGCCACAGCAAATGAAGATAATCTGTTAATGAATATGAAACAGTGCTCCTTTCAGCAGTAGTCATTCAAAACCAGCAGTTCTCATTGTAGCCCATGCTAAATCTCTTGAAACTGATGCAAAATAACTGTAAAAAGCTGTCATGAAAATATCACCTGAGCATCTCTATGTAAAAAAGGAAGATATTTGACTTCAAAATGTCTTCAGCTCACCAGAGTAAGTGCTGTATAAACAGTTATACTTCAGCTACTGTAAAGCTGCAAGTGAAAAAACAATCCTTTGCATTGCTTTGCTGAGATCTCATGAGATTTCACAGTAAACTTCCTTAAACTGAATAGGAAAATAACATGAATGTGCCTGCACACTTCCTTTCAAGTCCTGGGACTAAAGTCTCTTTACAATGGGGTGTGAATACTTAGGACATTTTGACGTAAATATCTTCCTTTTTTACATAGAGATGTTCAGGTGATATTTTCTAGTCAACTTTTTACAGTTTTACTGCATCACTTTTAAGTGCTACAACGTTTGGGTATCATGTCCCTTTAAGTGGCATTCTCCCTTTTCAGATCATGGGCAGTACCTGACTTCCTGTCTCTCTAGCTTTCACTGAACAGTAAATCAGCTTATGTTACTCTAGAAGATTTATGACATCAAGCTAAATATACCTTTTTATAGAGACCACAGGTCCCTTGTAGGGCTGTGACAGGAAGTAATGAACACTGCACAAATTATGTTAAAAAAAAACCTAGAAATACACTGTAAAATCTTTTTAAAATGATGAACAATACATATTGCAATGAAACAGACTGTTTTTCATCCCTTTTTAAGATGCTTTTCAAGGGGTGTGTCCTGGAACTGCAAAACAACATTTATTTTCATACAGAACGGCTCTTTTGAATGCAGATATTTGCAATGCAGTGAATAATTATAAGCAAATAAAACATTACGTTAATGTCACTTTAATAGTCAGTGAGGAGATGATTTTCTGAAGCTGACTTTTTTCAGAGAGTAAAATTAACTATTTTTTTTAACTTGCAGAAATGTATAATGAAAAACATCTTTTAAATGCAAAATATAAAATGATAGCCTCCTGGCTATTTAAAGGGGCAGTAAAGTCAAAATTATCAGTTAGGCTGATAGGGGTTTATGAGTGTGAACCTATCTAAAGCAGTCTATGCCAGCTGTGTTTACAACTATGTATAACATTTCTATAAACATTGTTACAAACACAGCTGCCAGATGGCTAAAGATGTGCACGCTCCTGAGCACACCTATGGACTCTTTAACAAAGGATGCCAAGAGAACTAATCACAATTGATACTAGAAACACATTGGAAATTAGTTTAAAATTTAAATTTATTCTCTGTCCACTTAAAGGGACATAATACTCATATGCTAAACCACTTGAAACTGATGCAGTATAACTGTAAAAGCATCTCTATGTAAAGAAGGAAGATATTTTACCTCACAATTTCCTCAGCTCAGCAGAGTAAGTGCTGTGTAAAAAGTTATACTCAGCTGCTCCCAGCTGCAGGTAAAAAAATAAATAAATGAAGAAATGAACAGCAGCCAATCAGCATCAGCAGTGCTGAGGTCATTAAATCGTTTACTGTGATCTCATGAGATTTCACTTAACTCTCATGAGATTTCATAGTAAACTTCCTTAAACTGAATAAGGAAATAACATGAGAGTGCACAAAAGCTCACTCCCTTAGCTGTCCTGGGACAGACATACTGATTTGCTGCTTAGAAGTCCTTTACATTGGGATGTGGCTACTGAGGAACTTTTAAGGTAAAATATCGTTCTTTTTTTAAATAGAGATGTTCAGGTGATATTATCTAGTCAGCTTTTTACAGCTATGCTGCATCACTTTCAAGTGTTTCAACATTTGGGTATCATGGCCCTTTAAGCTTAATTTTGACTCTACTATCCCTTTAATAAGATTAATAGCAATTTATACAGCAGCTGTAACGGTCTGTGGTACAAGAGCTTAAACTTAAGTGTGAATGTATAAGTCAGCCGTGCCAGCTCTGTCCTAGCTTTATATAGGATCGTTGGCCATATGGCTGAATGTGCGCACTGGCACTGCTCTATATAGGATCGTTGGCCGTATGGCTGAATGTGCGCACACTGGCACTGCTCTATATAGGATCGTTGGCCGTATGGCTGAATGTGCGCACACTGGCACAGCTCTATATAGGATCGTTGGCCGTATGGCTGAATGTGCGCACTAGCGCTGCTCTATATAGGATTGTTGGCCGTATGGCTGAATGTGCGCACTGGCACTGCTGTATATAGGATCGTTGGCCGTATCGCTGAATGTGCTCTCTGGCACTGCTGTATAAAGGATCGTTGGCCGTATGGCTAAATGTGCGCACTGGCACTGCTGTATATAGGATCGTTGGCCGTATTGCTGAATGTGCACCTTGGCACTGCTGTATATAAGATCTTCCAGTTTGCCGTATGGCTCACTGACACTGCTGTATATAGGATCTTTCCGTTGGCCATATAACTGAATATCCGCACTTGCAGTGATGTAAATAGGATCGTTGGCCGCATGGCGCACTGGCACTGCTGTATATAGGATCGTTGGCTGAATGTGTGCACTGGCACTGCTGTATAGAGGATCGTTGGCCGTATGGCTGAATGTGTGAACCGGCACTGCTGTATAAAGGATTGTTGGCCGTATGGCTGAATGTGCGCACTGGCACTGCTGTATAGAGGATCGTTGGCCGTATGGCTGAATGTGCGCACTGGCACTGCTGTATAGAGGATCGTTGGCCGTATGGCTGAATGTGTGCACTGGCAATGCTGTATAGAGGATTGTTGGCCGTACGGCTGAATGTGCGCACTGGCACTGCTGTATAGAGGATCGTTGGTCGTGTTGCTGAATGTGCGCACTGGCACTGCTGTATAGAGGATCGTTGGTCGTATTGCTGAATGTGCTCTCTGGCACTGCTGTATAAAGGATTGTTGGCCTATGGCTGAATGTGCGCAGTAGCACTGCTGTATAAAGGATCGTTGGCCGTATGGCTGAATGTGCACGCTGGCACTGCTGTATAGAGGATCGTTGGCCGTATGGCTGAATGTGCTCTCTGGCACTGCTGTATATAGGATCGTTGGCCATATGGCTGAATGTGCACGCTGGCACTGCTGTATAAAGGATCGTTGGCCGTATGGCTGAATGTGCGCAGTGGCACTGCTGTATAAAGGATCGTTGGCCGTATGGCTGAATGTGCGCAGTGGCACTGCTGTATAGAGGATCATTGGCCGTATGGCTGAATGTGCTCTCTGGCACTGCTGTATAAAGGATCGTTGGCCGTATGGCTGAATGTGCACAGTGGCACTGCTGTATAAAGGATCGTTGGCCGTATGGCTGAATGTGCACGCTGGCACTGCTGTATAGAGGATCGTTGGCCGTATGGCTGAATGTGCACGCTGGCACTGCTGTATAGAGGATCGTTGGCCGTATGGCTGAATGTGCGCAGTGGCACTGCTTTATAAAGGATCGTTGGCCGTATGGCTGAATGTGCGCACTGGCACTGCTGTATAGAGGATCGTTGGCCGTATGGCTGAATGTGCACACTGGCACTGCTGTATAGAGGATCGTTGGCCGTATGGCTGAATGTGCGCAGTGGCACTGCTGTATATAGGATCGTTGGCCGTATGGCTGAATGTGCGCAGTGGCACTGCTGTATAGAGGATCGTTGGCTGTATGGCTGAATGTGCGCAGTGGCACTGCTGTATAGAGGATTGTTGGCCGTATGGCTGAATGTGCGCAGTGCTGTTTGGCGCTGGGGAATAAATGTTCATATAATTGAAAGATCTGTCTGAAGAAACAAATTGATGGCAATTAGCTGTGATCATTCATGTGGAATCTGTCACATTGCTGAAACTGAAAATCTGTAATTCGATCTGATAGACAGAGCACAAACTTTATTTCAGTAGAAAAACAATATTGTTAGTTCCCAGCTGCACTCCCAATATTAGTTATTTTTGTCATTTAGAATAAAGTCTGCCAACAGTTCACTTAAAGGGGCGTGAAAGTCAAACTTGTATCATTCAGATAGAGCATGCGATTTTATGTGACTTTTCACTTTACTTCTATGATCAAATTGACTTCATTCCTTTGGTATCCTTTGTTGAAAAGCATTCATTTGTAGGCTCTGAAGCAGCACTACTGGGAAATAGCTGGTGATTAGTGGCTACACACATATGCTTCTTCTCATTGGCTGACCAGATGTGTTTAGCTAGCTCCCAGTAGTGCATTGCTGAAAGCATTATTTACAAGCAATAGTGCTATGCTGAAATCATTTTCTTTTTGCACTTTTAAATCCCTTTAACTGTTTATTTCCCCGGTGAAATACTGTTTAGCTGTGGGATCCCCGATTGGCTCAGTCCTATACATGTAATTCATTACACTAACACCCAGTAGTTCAGAGTTGGAGAATCTAGAGAGTTTGGAGAGGCTGTGATGTCGCTACTGGGCGATGTCAGTACCGGGCGATGTCAGTACCGGGCGATGTCACCTTAAGCTTTTTGTCTTTTAAACTAACAATATTATGAGAATTGTTAACCAAACCTACTAGGAATATTCCACCGTCAGATTGATGCACTTGATAGTCAGCATTGCGCTGCTTTTGCGCACTACTTTAAGGTTTGTTTTTACCCAGTGTATTAACGTTTGTTATAAAGATCGTGGACTCCCTATATGGATTAATTGGCACAAGGACTAAACAGTAATACATTTACTAGAAGCATTTTTGCTAATGGAAGAATATTGCAAATGCTTCTATATGACAATCACCTGTGCACATTTATATTTTTATCTCCTTTTAAAACCTTTTTCCTGCTATGTTTATCAGTGTCTCTGGTTTTTTACACTTCACTCCATGGTGTAGATTTATCATGCGGCGTATGCTGCTGTTTCCGCGTGAGCCTTTAGGCTCGCCCGAAATATAAGTTAAGAAGCACGACCGCTGCTCCTTAGCTCGTCCACCACCTCTGAGGTTGCGGACTGCAATCATCTCGATCGGAATGATTGGCCCCCACTGCTATCAGCCTATTAGCCGCAAATGTGCAGTGGGTGGCATTGCACAAGCAATTCACCAGACATGTTTGTGCAATGATAAATGCTGACAGCGTATGCTTTCAGCATTTATCAATGTCCGCCCGATATTTGATAAATCTACCCCCATGAGTCACTCTATGACTTCAGCACTCTTATATTTGTAGTCTGCAGAACTCTGTACCCCCAGCTGAAAACACTCTAATATAGTTAGACAGAACCTGAAGCCCATTAGCTATATACAAGACATTGACCAACAGGAATTTAGGCTTCAACAGAAAAGATAAGACAACAAACAACAAATTAGGGACAGATATGTGGCAAGTTTAGGCTTGTGATACAGCTTTGTGCTCTTTCAGTTTTTTTAACTGGAAAAAACAATTTTGAGTCTTAAATTACAGGAATAGGGAGTCAAATAAATAATGAAAGTATATTGAAATGTTGTTTTATTGTGTATACTTAAAGGGACTTGAAACCCAAAATGTTTCTTTTGTCATTCAGACAGAGTGTACAATTTAAAAAAAGGTTTCAATTTACTTCTATTATCAGACTTACTTCATTCTCATGGTATTCTTTGTTTAAGGGATATCTTAGCGGAATCTTTTGGCGCTCTACAAATAACCGTTAATAATAGTAGGTAGTGTGTGTCTGGAGCAGTACATAACAGGAAACACTAGTGCCACCTACTGTCTTGCAAATGTATAGCACTTCTAAAACTGCTGCCATATAATGGTCCAGTCACCAGCAGGCTCCTACACCTTCCTACCTGCTTTTTAACAAAGGATACTAAGAGAACAAAATAAATTTAAGGGGTTAGAAAAGTCGAAATGGAAACGTACATGGGCGTATTGAAGTTTTATAAAAGGGCTTCTAGTAAAATGTATTACTGTATTAGATCGGCATACGCACATATGCTGTGAGGGGCCGTGCATTCAAGCTCAGAGAGCTGGTTATGTATTGTGCCTGGGTCATACAAGCCATCACTAACTCTCCGAGTGTGGTGTTTAAACACTGGTGCAAGGGCCCTCTCAGCATGTGCATATGTCACTCAGAAACAGTAGTGACGTTTAATACAAGTATTGGGGGGGAGCGTTTAGGACAGGAAACACAATTTCTTTCTTTGAGGATTCAGATAAAACATTAATTTTTTAACAATTTTCTTCTATTATTAAATCTGCTTCATTCCCTTGATATTCTTTACTGAAGGAGCAGCAATGCATTACTAAGAGCTAGCTTAACACATCTAGACACCCAATCACAAGAGACAAATGTGTGCATGCACCAATCAGCAGCTAGCTCCCACTAGTGTAGGATGTGTACATATTATTTTTTAACAATGGATTACAAGAGAACAAAGCACATTTGAAAATAGAAGTAAATGTAAGTGTGTCTTAAAATGACCTGCTCTATCTTAGTCATGCAAGTTAAATTTTACTTTCCTATCCCTTTAATTTGATATTACAATCTGTTTATCGTCCCCTGAACTTGTAAGACGATATTTGGAGACATTTCTGTGATTACCGCGTATTTCCTAGTACTGATCATAGGATGACAACTTGCGTTCATTGCGAGCTTTATTTCTTTCAGTTGGATTGATTTTTCTGCCGTTTATTGCATAGAAACAATAACAGAGGAGATTCCATCAATTTACAGAGAAGCGATTGGCGAAGAACTCATTTTGCGGTCTCATGAGGCTGCTGGTTATGGGATCGTCTGCCATTATTTCCCTCTGAGCTCTAACAAGCAAGGGAAAGACAGATTCACAAGTCTCTGCAAGCAGGAAATTGTTTCTAAAATAAGACAAGGAAATTGCAAATATCTTACACAAGTTAATCAGTTTCTCTAGCGTTATTCACTGTTGTAAAAAAAATAAATAGAATTCAGCCCTGTTGCTGCCTCCAAACATATAGAGAGAGTCAACTCTGTGATTAAATACAGGCTATAATAACTATGTATTACTGCTTAATAGATAGATAGTTATAATGTGCAAATCTTTATAAAATAAATAAAATAAGCGTAATGATCTCAGAAGAAGAGGTGATATTGGACTATATATTTACTAGAAAGATTTCATATACAAATGCACTTTATATACAAAAGTGTAGCGCTGAGTGCGATACGTCTCCTTGCGTGAATTACGGATTGCGGTTATCTGTTGTATTTCTTTATAAATAACATGACAATATACATATGAATTCAGTCATATGTACGCACAAAAACACGTGCACTAATGCAATTTTAGTTATTTTCTTTCTGATAAAGCCCATGTCAGCAGTCCTCCGCTAGGCCAGATCAAAACAAGAGCTCTTGGAAGCCGGCCTGGAATAAAAATCAAAGCAGAGCAAGAAGCCCGCTGAGTCTAAGTTGGCATGAATGGGTGGTCCCCGGTCCTCTTCTGGATCGTGTAGGGGGCAGTCTGTCACTCTTTTTAGTCGCTTGGTTCAGGGATGTGCAGGATCCATGGGTCCTGGAGATCATAACTTAGGGTTACAAGATAGGTTTCAAGTCTCAGCCATCCAAGGGCAGATTCCTCCTCTCTATTCTGTCTTCCTGACCAGAAAGGAGGAGAGCCTTTCTGGGGTGCGTACGGGATCTGTCCTCTTAGGAGTTATTGTCCCAGTGCCTATCGCAGTGAGAGGTCTGGGGTACTACTCAAACCTTTTTGTGGTCCCGAAGAAGGAGGGAACTTTTCGCCTGATTCTGGACCTAAAGTGCTTAAACAAGTTTTTAAATGTCCCCTCGTTTAAGATGGAGACAATAGGTCCATTCTTCCCTTGTTTGAGAAGGGCAGTTCAGGACCACGATAGAACTGAAAGATGCTCCCTTCACATATCAATCTTTAAGGACCACTTCCAGTTCCTAAGGTTTGTGTTCCTGGACCAGCACTTCCAGTTTATTGCACTTGGTCTAGCTACGGCTCCTAGAAATTTTTCGAAGAGTGGACCATTTGCAATCTCTCCTCTGTCTTCTTCGATCCCAGAGATGGAAGATAAATAAAGGGAGTTGTCTTGTATCAAGTACCAGGACAGAATTCATGGGTACTATATTAGAACCAGAGACGTTGCAAGCTTGCTATAACATGTCTTGCTAAGGCCATCTGTGGCTCAGTGTATGGAGGTGATTGGTCTCATGGTGTCCAGCATGGGCATCATTCCTTTGCCAGGTTTCACCTCAGACTGTTGCAACTGAGCATGCTGAAGCAGTGGAACGGCGATCATCGGATCTGTCTCAACAGATTTCTCTGGACATCCGATCGAGAGAACCGCTCTCTTGGTGTTTTTTGTCCGGATCACTTGTCCTGAGGGACATCCATCTTAAGACCACCCTGGGTGATTGTAACTACGGTTGCTCGTCTGTCAGGATGGTGAGCTGTTTGGGGTGCCAGGGAGGCACAGGGCCTTTGGACTCAGGAGGAAAGCTCCCTCTCGATCTCATTTTGGATCTTCAGGCAATATACAGTGCTCTGAAGGCTTGGCCTCTGCTGGGTTTCTCCCAGTTTATTTGATTCCAATCATACAATATAACCTTGGTGGCTTACATCTACCATCAGGGGGGAAAGAGAAGCTCCCTAGCTATGAAGGAAGGATCTCGGAACTGTAAAGTGGCTCGCCAGAAACACGGGGCGTCAAGCTCCATTCAGAGCTTGATAGATAGGCCCCTTTGGCTGGGGTGTCTTTGCCTCCTCCTGGTGGCCAGGTTCAGTATTTCCCACAAGTAAGGAATGCAGCTATGGACTCTTCCCATACAGAAGGAAAGGACATTATCTGGTAAGCCATAATTTATGTTTTTGCAGTGCACTTCAATCAACAATCAAGAGGGAGTTCAGTGTATGTGTCACTGGACTGCACACCTATGCAAACATTGCTAACAAAATGACAGTATTTTATGCTTTTTAAACGCATATTTCTATATTCAGACCTTTTGCAACACAGAGGATAATTTGTAGTGCAGAAATAAAATATTGTCTTTACCGTCCCTTTAATGAGCTTAAACAAATCCTGGTAAAGTATATCACAGTTCTATATAATATTCTTGGGCTCTTCCTGTATTCTGTGTACCATTTAAATCCAGTAAATTATGCTTTGATGTACAGATGTAGGGAATATTAATACAAAGGATTAACCCTGCAGCGTAAATCATTTTCTCGCTTTCGTGTTCCCTTTTCAGGGGATAATTTGCATTGTATCCCACAGTTTTAGTGACTTATCCCAGTGCACAGAGGGCATCACTAAAGCAACACAAGGAAACTGGGTGTCTCTTTACTTGTCAATCAGTTTCCCCAGCAGTCGCTGTAGATACTAAGCACAATACAAAAATGATCTTTTGTTCTTTTTACATTATATGAATCAAATTACTAACAATCTGCATATATCTGTGCAATGCAGGCATGCAGCTTTGTCGTATTACTTTCATGTATCTGTAACAGATGGAAATGCACTTCCAAAACAGACGTTGTTAAACTATGCTGAATATCAAGTGCATCAATCTGATTGGGGAATATTCCTAATACGTTTGGTTAATATTTCTTTAAGAATTGTAAGTTTAAAAGACAAGAAGCTTGAGGTGACATCTCCTACTGAAGTCTCCTTTTTACTGACATCACCAGCTCTCCAAACTCTCTAGATTCTCCTACTCTGAACTACTGGCTGTTAGTGTAATGAATTGCACTTTTAGGGCTTAACCAATCAGTGACCCCACAGCTAACCAGTATCGCACCAGGGAAAGAAACAGTTAACGTGATAATGTGCTAGAGCATTTTATTATTGCCTTAGTGCTTGTATATAACTATGTGTTTAACACCTGCAAAGGTAAAAAGACAGCTGTATATAAAGCTTCTCTCTGCTGGCATATTTCAATATCCTTTTAAGGGCCAGATTACAAGTGTGGCGTTAACTGTGCTAGAAGTAAGCTTTTTGCGCACGTCAGGTTGCTCTCATATTACAAGTTGAAAGTAAACTGTTTTCGCTCGCGCTCTACTTGGTGCGCGTAAAAAGCTGAACTTTGAATATTGCACATGCAATAACCGATTCCCCCATAGAAGTCAAAGGAGCAAAAAAATGCACCCTATTTGCGTGCAAACACGATCGCATATTCTCATGTACGCTAACCTGACATGAAAATATGAATATTTCACATTCCGATGTTCTTCACACAGCAGAATATACTCTATTTAGACATCTATATGTAGGTATCTCTATGTTAAAGCCCTTTGCAGCAACTGAGATCTCATATCTTTGAGCCCTTATAACTTTTTAGTGCAATATGTTTTTAATATGTTTTTATTAGACAGTGGAGCCCATTTACCAAGCTCCTTCAGGCTCGCCAGAAACACAAGTTATGAAGCTTGCTCCATAACCTGTCCGCCTGCTCTGAGACGGAGGAACAGACATCGCCGGAAATCAACCCGATCCAATACGATAGGGTTGATTGACACCTCCTGTGAATCTGTAGGGGGCGGTATTGCACCAGCAGTTCACCAGAACTGCTGCTGCAATGATAAATGCCAAGAGCGTATGCTGTCGGCTCGCACGTTCTTAAATAGGCCCCAGTGTTATTATGAGTCTAACCCTACTTTGTAATGTATTTTTTATGTGTTTTGTGCAACTTTTTTGTTTCGTGAAGAGCTCTGAGGTCACTCTATACCGATGTAGAAATAGAAGGTAGGCCCAGCACTCACTGTCAGACATCAGGTGCACGCTACAAGGGTCCATGCATTAACCCCAAATTGTAACAGCAAACAGAGAGGTAGCAGAACCAAAATGTGAATTTAATTGCCTTTAATTAGAGACATCACAAAAAAACAAAAAACGACGACGTTTCGGTCAGCACCTGACCTTAATCATGTTGTATATACATATGTCCATAAATATAAACACCTGTACAGGTAGTAAACTCCGCCTCCTATGGCTTTATAAAGAGTGTTTATGGACATATGTATATACAACATGATTAAGGTCAGGTGCTGACCAAAACGTCGTTGTTTTTTGTTTTTTTGTGATGTCTCTAATTAAAGGCAATTAAATTCACATTTTGGTGCTGCTACCTCTCTGTTTGCTGTCACTCTATCCCGACACACGTTAACTTCAATTGTGTTCAAGTGATCGTGTTTACTTTAAATTTGTAATACGAGCAAAAAGCCGCAATAAACCCCTTTTTGGTCACACGCAACAGTAAGCACGCCACTCGTGATCTAGCCCTAAATGTTTTATTTATTTCACAACAGTTCTTATAGAATATAATTAAAATGGGTCAGTTTAATAGATGAAATTCAGATACAAGCTTAGTTGCATGGCTTTTGTTTAAGCAGTAGGGTCTTACAGGGCACAGACTTCATTGGGCACCTTATTGTCTTGTGGCTGAACACTGCTAAACCTTACACCATAGGCGATACGGGTGAAAAGGTCTCTATATTTAATAAAGCTGCACTTTGTGTTTGTTTAACTGAAGAAAATGAAATTGCAGCTCTCCTGTGACGCTGCTGTGTGCACCGTGATTAGCTAATAATACAGCTGTAATTAAGTATAAGTAATTTATTATTCTAAACATAAATATACAAATGCTGGCATGCGCACAGTACACTGCTTTATAAATGCACAGAATTAATATTATATAACATACACACAAATCTTTAATAACTAATCAAATTAGGAGTAACACATTTAGCACAGCAAAAATTACTAAAACATTGATATTGTGAAATTACCACTGCTCCTGTAAACTGCTTTATACTGTTGTGCCCCTGCTTCTGTATGCTGCTGTGCCTCTGCCCCTGTATACTGCTGTGCCTCTGCCCCTGTATACTGCTGTACCTCTGCCCCTGTATACTGCTGGGCCCCTGCCCCTGTATACTGCTGGGCCCCTGCCCCTGTATACTGCTGGGCCCCTGCTCCTGTGTACTGCTGTACCCCTGCCCGTGTATACTGCTGTATCCCTGCTCCTGTATACTACTGTGCCCCCTGTTAATATTTTATATGTAACTAGTCCTAAAGCCTGTGTACACAGGTCATTTTTTGCAGTACAGTGGGCAAACCCCTTGCTCTCTCTCTCTCTCCCTCTCTTTTGCTCTCTCTTTCCCCCTCTCTTTTGCTTTCTCTCTCCTCCCTCTCTTTTGCTCTCTCTTTCCCCCTCTCTTTTGCTTTCTCTCTCCCCCCTCTCTTTTGCTTTCTCTCTCCCCCCTCTCTTTTGCTCTCTCTCCCCCCTCTCTTTTGCTCTCTCTCTTCCCCTCTCTCTTCCCTCCTCTCTTTTGCTCTCTCTTTTCCCCCTCTCTTTTGCTCTCTCTTTCCCCCCTCTCTTTTGCATTCTCTCTCTCCCCCCTCTTTTGCATGATCTCTCTCCTCCTCTCTTTTGCTCTCTCTTATTCCCCCCTCTCTTTTGCGTTCTCTTATTCCCCCCTCTCTTTTGCTCTCTCTTCCCCTCTCTCTTCCCCCCTCTCTTTTGCTCTCTCTTTCCCCCCTCTCTTTTGCATTCTCTCTCTCCCCCCTCTTTTGCATTCTCTCTCTCCCCCTCTCTTTTGCTCTCTCTCCTCCTCTCTTTTGCTCTCTCTTATTCCCCCCTCTCTTTTGCGTTCTCTTTCTCTCCCCCTCCCTTTTTCTCTCGCTCTCTCCCCCCTCTCTTGCTCCCCCCCTTTGTTTGCTCTACCCCCCCTCCTCTTTTGCTCTCCCCCCCCCCCTCTCTTTTGTTCTCTCTCTCCCCCTCTCTTTTGTTCTCTCTCTCCCCCTTCTCTTTTGTTCTCTCTCTCCCCCCCTCGCTTTTGCTCTCTCTCCTTCCCCTCTCTTTTGCTCTCTCTCTCCCCCCACTCTTTTGCTCTCTGTCTCCCCCTCTCTTTTGCTCTCTCTCCCCCCCTCTCTTGCTCTCTCTCTCTCCCCCCTCTCTTGCTCTCTCTCTCTCCCCCCCTCTCTTGCTCTCTCTCTCCCCCCCCCTCTTTCGCTCTCTCCCCCCCCCCTCTTTCGCTCTCTCTCCCCCCTCTCTTTCGCTCTCTCTCCCCCTCTCTTTCGCTCTCTCTCCCCCTCTCTTTCACTCTCTCTCCCCCCCTCTTTCGCTCTCTTTCCCCCCTCTCTTTTGCTCTCTTTCTTTCCCCCCTCTTTTGCTCTCTCTTTTGCGTTCTCTTTCCCCTCTCTCTTTTGCTCTCTCTCTTTCCCCCATCTCTTTTGCGTTCTCTCTCTCTCTCTCTCTCTCCCCCCTCCCTTTTTCTCTCGCTTTCTCCCCCCACTCTTGCTCCCCCCTTTTTTTTGCTCTATCTCTCTCCTCTTTTGCTCTATCCCCCCTCCTCTTTTGCTCTCTCTTATTCCCCCCTCTCTTTTGCGTTCTCTTTCTCTCCC
>NC_069509.1:186550942-186568442 GCF_027579735.1 Bombina bombina
TGAAAATACAGTGTGTGTGCTCTGGATGTAGAGGAGGGATATAAAATGTGACAGCGAGTTCTGCTTTATTTCTGATTTGTGCACGAGCACTTTCTATATCAGGGCATTTCTTTTTAATGTGTTAGTAGTTTCATACCACTGAATTCTTTACCAGTATTATATTACTGATCTTCATATATTATTGATGGAGCCTCACATCATTTTTCCTTGTGTTATGAGATCTGCACCCCCCCATCAAGTTAAAATGACCTTCACTATATGCTGCTAATGATATGCACCTTATTATTATCGGCATCGCTAATCATCACTTCATTGTCAAGATGCTGGGTATGCGCTAAATATAATATTCATTCTAAAAACAATTCTGGGGTTTGATACAAATGGTTTTATGGTTGGAGCGAGTATCTGCTACTGGAATTAAAGATTAAATAAGGAATTATTTGTGCAGCCCACCCCCTGCTGTTGCACAATTGGTTGATTCCAGGATGTTTTAAAGGGACAGTATACACCAATATTTAAATAACTGCATGTAATAGACACTACTATAAAGAATAATATGCACAGATACTGATATAAGAATCCAGTAGCTCTGTTGATGAGGTTAGGCTGGGACACCCAGTGAAAAGGGGCTGGGAAAGCAGGAAGAGCATATTACTCCCCTCTCCCCTGCAAATTAAAAGGCCCATTACACAACCAGGAGTCTGTAGACCTCAGTATACCTCCAAATCTTTAGTGCTTGGAAAAAAACACTCCCAGATGGGCTATATAAAAGGATCATCTACACAACATTTATACAAAGAAAATCTAGCGTACAATGTCCCTTTAAGTTCATGTCTGAGGTGTTTTAGAGGAAGACTTTCATTTTTTATCTTGCGGTTGCAAGTCTGCACTGAAACGGAGCGCAAGCGACGTGCGCAGCATCATAATGAGCCATAAGGATTAATAGGATGTTAATAGCACTCACTTTGTTAATAAGCATTTTTGTATTTAGCAATGGAAATAAGAGCACATTTTATATCTCTGATACACCCACACATTTACACACTCTTTAACATGCACGCGCACACGGTCCCTCTCACACATACACGCACACAATCACACACTCTCTCTTTCACACACATACACAGTACGTTCACGTACACTCGCAACCATACATACATGCACGCATGTATACACACACTCCCTCTCTCTCACATACACACACTCTGTTTTACGCAAACACGCATACTCTTTCTGTTTCATGCACATACACACTTTGTTTCACGCTCACACACACATTACATTTCTGTTTCATACACACACGCACACTCTGTTTTACGCAAACACGCATACTCTTTCTGTTTCATGCACATACACACTTTGTTTCACGCTCACACACACATTACATTTCTGTTTCATACACACACACACACTCTGTTTCATGCACACATACACCATCTCTCTCTTTTTCACTCACACACTCTTTCACGCACACATATGCTATCTCTCTCTCTCACACACACACACACTCTTTCACGCACACATACACTGTCTCTCTCTCTCACACACACACTGTTTCACGCACACACACATTTTCTGTTTCACGCACACACTATATTTCTCACACACTCTGTTTCACACATGCATTCACTATCTCTCGCTCTCACACACACACAGTTTCACACACACATACACTCTCTCTCTCTCTCTCTCACACACACTGTTTCACGCACACACACATTTTCTGTTTCACGCACACACTATATTTCTCACACACTCTGTTTCACACATGCATTCACTATCTCTCGCTCTCACACACACACTCTTTTACGCACACATATACTATCTCTCTCACACACACACAGTTTCACGCACACATGCTCTCTCTCTCTCTCTCACACACACACAGTTTCACGCACACATTCTCTCTCTCTCTCTCTCTCTCTCTCTCTCTCACACACACACATGCTCTCTCTCTCTCACACACACACAGTTTCACGCACACATTCTCTCTCTCTCTCTCTCTCTCACACACACACATGCGCTCTCTCTCTCTCTCTCTCTCTCTCTCACACACACACATGCGCTCTCTCTCTCTCTCTCTCTCTCTCACGCACACACACAGTTTCACACACACATACACTCTCTCTCTCTCTCTCTCTCTCTCTCTCACGCACACACAGTTTCACACACACATACACTCTCTCTCTCTCTCTCTCTCTCTCTCTCACACACACACAGTTTCACGCACACATGCTCTCTCTCTCTCTCTCTCTCTCTCTCTCACACACACACATGCTCTCTCTCTCTCTCTCTCTCTCTCTCTCTCTCACGCACACACACATTTTCTGTTTCACGCACACAATCACACACTGTCTCTTTCACACACATACACAGTACGTTCACGTACACTCGCAACCATACATACATGCACGCACATATACACACACTCCCTCTCTCTCACACACACTCTGTTTTACGCAAACACGCATACTCTTTCTGTTTCATGCACATATACACACTTTGTTTCACGCTCACACACACATTACATTTCTGTTTCATACACACACACACACACACTCTGTTTCATGCACACATACACCATCTCTCTCTTTTTCACTCACACACACACACTCTTTCACGCACACATATGCTATCTCTCTCTCTCTCACACACACACAGTTTCACGCACACATACACTCTCTCTCTCTCTCACACACACACTGTTTCACGCACACATACACCATCTCTCTCTTTTTCACTCACACACACACACTCTTTCACGCACACATATGCTATCTCTCTCTCTCACACACACACACACTCTTTCACGCACACATACACTCTCTCTCTCTCTCTCTCTCACACACACACTGTTTCACGCACACACACATTTTCTGTTTCACGCACACACTATATTTCTCACACACTCTGTTTCACACATGCATTCACTATCTCTCGCTCTCACACACACACTCTTTTACGCACACATATACTATCTCTCTCACACACACACAGTTTCACGCACACATGCTCTCTCTCTCTCTCTCTCTCTCTCACACACACACAGTTTCACGCACACATGCTCTCTCTCTCTCTCACACACACACATGCTCTCTCTCTCTCTCTCTCTCTCTCTCTCACGCACACACACATTTTCTGTTTCACGCACACACTATATTTCTCACACACTCTGTTTCACACATGCATTCACTATCTCTCGCTCTCACACACACACTCTTTTACGCACACATATACTATCTCTCTCACACACACACAGTTTCACGCACACATGCTCTCTCTCTCTCTCTCTCTCTCTCTCACACACACACAGTTTCACGCACACATGCTCTCTCTCTCTCTCTCTCTCTCTCTCTCTCTCTCTCTCTCTCTCTCTCACACACACACAGTTTCACGCACACATGCTCTCTCTCTCTCTCTCTCTCTCTCTCTCTCTCTCTCACGCACACTCTTTTACGCACACATATACTATCTCTCTCACACACACACAGTTTCACGCACACATGCTCTCTCTCTCTCTCTCTCTCACACACACACAGTTTCACGCACACATGCTCTCTCTCTCTCTCTCTCTCTCTCTCTCTCTCTCACACACACACAGTTTCACGCACACATGCTCTCTCTCTCTCTCACACACACACAGTTTCACGCACACATGCTCTCTCTCTCTCACGCACACACACATTTTCTGTTTCACGCACACAAACACCATTTCTCACACACTCTGTTTCACACATGCATTCACTATCTCTCGCTCTCACACACACACAGGCATATACTATCTCTCACACTCGCACGCATACACTATCTATCTCTCTCACTCACTCACACACACACACACTCTGTTTCATGCACACATACACCATCTCTCTCTCTTTTTCACTCACACACACACACTCTTTCACGCACACATATGCTATCTCTCTCTTACACACACACACAGTTTCACACACACATACACTCTCTCTCTCTCTCTCTCTCTCTCTCACACACACACACTGTTTCACGCACACACACATTTTCTGTTTCACGCACACAAACACCATTTCTCACACACTCTGTTTCACACATGCATTCACTATCTCTTGCTCTCACACACACACTCTTTTACGCACACATATACTATCTCTCTCACACACACACAGTTTCACGCACACATGCTCTCTCTCTCTCTTTCTCTCACACACACACACTCTTTTACGCACACATATACTATCTCTCTCACACACACACAGTTTCATGCACACATGCTCTCTCTCTCTCTCTCTCTCTCTCTCTCTCTCACGCACACACACATTTTCTGTTTCACGCACACAAACACCATTTCTCACACACTCTGTTTCACACATGCATTCACTATCTCTCGCTCTCACACACACACTTTTTCACACACACAGGCATATACTATCTCTCTCACACACACACAGGCATATACTATCTCTCACACTCGCACGCATACACTATCTATCTCTCTCTTACACACACACACACAGTTTCACACACACATACACTCTCTCTCTCACACACACACAGTTTCACACACACATACACTCTCTCTCTCACACACACACTGTTTCACGCACACACACATTTTCTGTTTCACGCACACACTATATTTCTCACACACTCTGTTTCACACATGCATTCACTATCTCTCGCTCTCACACACACACTCTTTTACGCACACATATACTATCTCTCTCACACACACACAGTTTCACGCACACATGCTCTCTCTCTCTCTCTCTCTCACACACACACAGTTTCACGCACACATGCTCTCTCTCTCTCTCTCTCACACACACACATGCTCTCTCTCTCTCTCTCTCTCTCTCTCACGCACACACACATTTTCTGTTTCACGCACACACTATATTTCTCACACACTCTGTTTCACACATGCATTCACTATCTCTCGCTCTCACACACACACTCTTTTACGCACACATATACTATCTCTCTCACACACACACAGTTTCACGCACACATGCTCTCTCTCTCTCTCTCTCTCTCACACACACACAGTTTCACGCACACATGCTCTCTCTCTCTCTCTCTCTCTCTCTCTCTCTCTCTCTCTCTCTCTCTCTCTCACACACACACAGTTTCACGCACACATGCTCTCTCTCTCTCTCTCTCTCTCTCTCTCACGCACACTCTTTTACGCACACATATACTATCTCTCTCACACACACACAGTTTCATGCACACATGCTCTCTCTCTCTCTCTCTCTCTCTCACACACACACAGTTTCACGCACACATGCTCTCTCTCTCTCTCTCTCTCTCTCTCTCTCTCTCTCTCTCACACACACACAGTTTCACGCACACATGCTCTCTCTCTCTCTCACACACACACAGTTTCACGCACACATGCTCTCTCTCTCTCATGCACACACACATTTTCTGTTTCACGCACACAAACACCATTTCTCACACACTCTGTTTCACACATGCATTCACTATCTCTCGCTCTCACACACACACAGGCATATACTATCTCTCACACTCGCACGCATACACTATCTATCTCTCTCACTCACTCACACACACACACACTCTGTTTCATGCACACATACACCATCTCTCTCTCTTTTTCACTCACACACACACACTCTTTCACGCACACATATGCTATCTCTCTCTTACACACACACACAGTTTCACACACACATACACTCTCTCTCTCTCTCTCTCTCTCTCACACACACACACTGTTTCACGCACACACACATTTTCTGTTTCACGCACACAAACACCATTTCTCACACACTCTGTTTCACACATGCATTCACTATCTCTTGCTCTCACACACACACTCTTTTACGCACACATATACTATCTCTCTCACACACACACAGTTTCACGCACACATGCTCTCTCTCTCTCTCTCTCTCTCACACACACACACTCTTTTACGCACACATATACTATCTCTCTCACACACACACAGTTTCATGCACACATGCTCTCTCTCTCTCTCTCTCTCTCTCTCTCTCTCTCACGCACACACACATTTTCTGTTTCACGCACACAAACACCATTTCTCACACACTCTGTTTCACACATGCATTCACTATCTCTCGCTCTCACACACACACTTTTTCACACACACAGGCATATACTATCTCTCTCACACACACACAGGCATATACTATCTCTCACACTCGCACGCATACACTATCTATCTCTCTCTTACACACACACACACAGTTTCACACACACATACACTCTCTCTCTCACACACACACAGTTTCACACACACATACACTCTCTCTCTCACACACACACTGTTTCACGCACACACACATTTTCTGTTTCACGCACACAAACACCATTTCTCACACACTCTCTTTCACACATGCATTCACTATCTCTCGCTCTCACACACACACAGGCATATACTATCTCTCACACTCGCACGCATACACTATCTATCTCTCTCACTCACTCACTCACACTCACACACACACACACACTCTGTTTCATGCACACATACACGCTCTCTCTCTCTCACACACACATACACACTGTTTCACGCTCACACACACTCTATTTCTCTCTCTCATACATACTCTCTCACGGACACCCCTGCGCGTTTACATTTGCACGTGCGCACACACACACTCATGCACACACGAGTAAGTTTGTTATTTAAATAAACTTGTTTTTCATTTTAGGAACAAGAATAGCCCATTGAAGACAGTAGCTGTACGTTTTTCATTTTACAATAGTGCATTTTTTTAAACACAGTCCAATGTAAAACGTGTTTATAAAAGAAAGACGCCTTTTTTAACATTGTATTCAGCTGCTACAGTCACGCAACTTTAACTATACTAAGCGTGTTTAGTTTTAAAATCGCAGTTGACTGCACCAAATTATTAAAATGAGTACAGTGCGACCATGATATTTAGAACTAAAACTATTAAATGTTATTGAACGAAAACTGTGCAGCTACTGTCTTCAGTGGGATATTAATATTCCATACACTAAATCTTGTTTCTAAAAATTAGAAACACATTTATGTAGATAACAAATAATTATTATTTTTTGATTATTTTTGTTCTTTATTAGCAATGGCCGTCACATACATAGCGAACATATAGGCGATCCATGGGATTAACCCTTTATAGCATCGGGGAAACTTTTCCGATATCTTCTGATGCTCTAAACAATACACATTAGCTTTTAGCTGAAGGTGTCTCAGTGGCAAGATGAGCAATTGTAAGAAATATACAGCATTTACTATGAAACTTAGTTTATATATAGATTAGTTTTATACTTACAAAATGCACATTATATCTTCCACACTGCTAAGACCCGTATTCACTGGTTATGGCAGTGAGCCCTATACTTACGTAAGGCACATCGCTAACCGTCTGTACAGCGAGGGGCAGCCCTCTTTTCTATTGCATTTCTCCCGGTGGGAGTTTGGTGAGACTCAAATGAACATTGGGTCCTAAGCGCTATTTATTATGCAGTTGTAATCCAGTCCTAAATTCAGTAGAACCTTGTAAGCTACAAGTGGGGCTGTATTTAGCTCTTTTGCTCGTGCTAAATGTACTAGAAGTAAGCTTTTTGCATGTTGGGTTGTGCCCGAATGACAAGTTTCGCACAATAAACAAATGCACGCAAAAATACGAACTTAAAATATTGTGCCCATGATATAATATTGCCCCATAGAAGTCAATGGAGAAGAAAAAGTGGGGCGAAAACACTAACTTCCCCACACTAACCCAAACACATATTCTCAAGTGCGCAAACCCGACATGAAAATATGAATGTTTCACATCCCAATGTTCTGCACATAGCAAAATATTTTCTATATATTCATAAATAAATATTTCTACATATATCTGATGTTTTTTTTGGTACAGTATATATCTAGATTCTATACATATATATATATATATATATATATATATATATATATATATATATATATACAGGTAGCCCTCAGTTTACGCCAGGGTTAGGTTCCAGAAGGAATGGTTGTAAATCGAAACCGTTGTAAATTGAAACCCAGTTTATAATGTAAGTCAATGGGAAGTGAGGGAGATAGGTTCCAGGCTCCTCTGAAAATTGACATAAGTAACACCTGATACATTATTTTTAAAGCTTTGAAATGAAGACTTTAAATGCTAAACAGCATTATAAACCTAATAAAATAATCACACAACACAGAATATATAATTAAACTAAGTTTTAAATGAACAAAATCATTTGCTAAACAGCATTATAAACCTCATAAAATAATCACACAACACAGACTTCACTTGTATTTTTCAGCAAACAGTTCTTTCTATGCATTCCAATCTGGACTGATTTATAGACAGGGAGATCTTGTTCCTTTGAAATCTGCTCGATAGCTCAGGTCTGGTTAAGCTGATTAATTTCAGATTGCTTGGCTTTGCTGCAACACAAGCGGACAGCTCCACCTACTGGCTATTTTAATAAATGCACTGCTTCTCAATGCTTTTTAATAGCAGTCATATGACTGGAAAAATAGGTTGTTATTTTCTGAAACGGTGTAAATTGAACCGTTGTAATACAAGGGCCACCTGTGTATATATATATATATATATATATATATATATATATATATATATATATATATATATATATATATATATATGAATATCTATTTATAAATACATAGAACATATTATGCTATGTGAAGAACATTGTAATGAAAAAATATATCCAGTAAATTCACAGTAAAACACTTTAATAAATATGAATATTGCATAAATATGTTTTTACATGTTTTCAGCTACTTGACTGCAAAGGGCTCCAATGCACTTATATATATATATATATATATATATATATATATATATATATATATATATATATATATATATATATATATATATATATATATATATATATATTGTTACAGAAGCATTAGTTATTTTGTTATGAAGAGCTTATTTCCCAGCAGCAATGCCTGAACCAGCAAGCCAGCGCCTAAGAAGGGCTCCAAGAAAACTGTAACAAGTTTCATTTCATAAAGAGTTAACTCTTTTTTTTCAGCTTTTAGAAACTATTGTCTAATCACCTCTGGAGCCAGACTGCTAATTGATAAGATGAACTTGTAAACTTGTTATCTTAAGTACTGTAATCCTATTGTGGCCTGTCAAAGGACAGTGCTCTCTATCTAAATGTGTGATGGGGGATTTTGTGCTTCCCCCCCTCTCCCCCTGGGAGTGCCCTGTGTGCATGTAACCTTAATAAAAAGCAGGCTGGGCATCCCAGTCCTGAGTTCTTGTTTGACCCTCAATCGCAGCGTTGACTCGTTTTGTGGGCAGAAGGGTATCCTAGCTGTACTGCAGCTAAGGGAGATTATTCTATATTTGCGAGACTCATATAGAATACTATGGAAAGCAGCTTCTCCCCTCTTTAGCAATTGGGATCCAGGCTACTAAGCGGTCCATCTCTCAGCGAGACTAAGGGTAACCGTAACATTTGGCGGCAGCGGCGGGATTTTCCTGGATTTCCTAGGAGAGGTACAGAACGGATGGAGAGCGCTTACGAAAAATTGAAGCGTACAACCCTAAAGGATTTACTTGAAAGCAGAGGGGGGTACGCCAGCAACCGGCCGAGGAGAGAGCTGATCGCAGAATTGACCGAACTGGATCAGAGCTTCACAATGGCGGAAACGCCGACCACGATTAGTGACGAAAAAACCAGGATTGTTCGGGAAAGGCTCTCATTATACGGGCCGAACCCCTCCATGGAATTGGTACAGCAGTTGATGGCGGAGGCGGACGAGGATATACGAGAGACTCGAGCCCACGAACTCAACCTAGCGAACGCACACCGCAATGCTGAAGCCCCGCAGGTAATCATCCCTGTCGAAAATGCTGGGAGGCCCAAGATACCCTATGCGGCATTTCGACCCTTCCTAGAGAGCGAGACAGGGATTGATGAATATTTGGCGGACTTCGAAAGGCAATGTGCCCTGCACCAGATTCCCAACAGAGAGTGGCCCACGATATTGTCTGGGAAACTATCCGGGCGAGCCCTGGAAGCCTTTCGTACTCTGGGTGCTGAGGAAGTGACACAGTATGAGCTAGTTAAGGAGACACTGTTGCGACGGTACGCTGTAACTCCGGACACGTATCGCCGACAGTTTCGGGGCACGGAAAAGAAGCCTAACGATACCCATATGGAATGGGCGCACCGAATGCGGAGAGCGGCAAATCACTGGCTGAGCGGAAGTAAAGCGGTGACTGGGGAGGAAATTTTACAATTGTTTCTCTTAGAACATTTTTATAATGGCATGGAACAGCAAGGGAAGGAATGGCTGCGAGACAGGCGGCCTTCTACCTTAGAAGAAGCAGCCAAATTGGCCGATGAACATTATGACTCCCGTCTTCACGAACCCATGAACTACCGAGCTCCAGCACGGGTCGAACCCAGAGAGGTTTACCGTGCACCCCCTCGTGCTGAATTCCGAGCCCCGGTGCCCACAGGGCCCGTCCGACACTCAGGACCACCCAATAACAGCTCTGAGCGTCCCAGACCGACTTGCCACCGATGCAAGCAACCAGGGCATTTCATGGCTAGCTGCCCCCTTAATACGCACCAGACACCCAGGAATTACAATTACCCCTCTGGGTCCTATCGTCCGGCCCGGGCCCTCTGTGTTAACCAAGAGGCCCCTATGGAGGGATATGTGGGGCCGCTTCACGAGGCAGACCCTGTATATGCTGCCTCAGATAACCGCCAGCACCATCGGCAGAGGGTATGGCTCGAGGGGCGATCTACCGAGGGATTGCGAGACACAGGGGCTACTATCACGCTGGTACAGAGTCATTTGGTGCCAGAGCACAAGCGATCCGGACAGACTGTGGCCGTTAGAGTGGCGGGGGGGGATGTGTACAAAATTCCAACAGCTAAAGTGCATCTTGATTGGGGAGCGGGAAAGGGGGCTGTGAACGTGGGCCTAATGGATAATTTACCTGCCGAAGTACTACTGGGCAACGATTTGGGCCCCATGACTTCTGCCTATGCTCCAGTATGCAACAACGAGGCGGACCCAGTGACTACACGGGCCCAAGCCCGGACGGAGCGAGAGCTCTCACCAGTGCGGGAGACACAGGTAAGACCTACCCCGACCTTGCCTGACAGGTTAGGCCCCATACCCTGGGACACCCCAGATGCCTTCGAGGCAGAGTCTAAGACTGACCCGACCTTACAAAAGTACCGGGAACGAGCAGAGACCGGAGGGGGCGGGGCAGATAACGAAACATTCTTATGGGAAAAAGGGAAACTATACCGCTGGACAGAGAAAAGGGGACAGCGTAGGCGACAGCTGGTAGTGCCCCACAAATACCGTCAAGAAATCCTCAAAATAGGCCACGACATCCCCTTAGCAGGCCACCTAGCCGTTACCCGTACCCTACACCGCATTACTCACACGTTCTTTTGGCCAGGGGTGCACGCTGACGTTAGAACTTACTGTAACACCTGCGATGTGTGTCAACGAGTAGGAAGGCGAGGCGATCACCCTAAAGCCCAGCTAGTAAATATGCCCATTGTAGAGGAACCCTTCAGCCGGGTTGCTATTGACCTAGTGGGACCACTGGCTACCCCTAGTCCCTCCGGTAAGCGATACATTCTTACCGTAGTGGACTACGCTACCAGGTACCCAGAGGCTGTCGCCCTATCCAACATACAAGCGGATACGGTAGCGAATGCACTAGTACAGGTGTTCTCCCGGGTAGGATTTCCAAAAGAAATCCTATCCGACCGAGGCACCCAATTTACGGCTGAATTGACCCAACAACTCTGGCAGGTTTGCAAAATTAAGTCCCTCCTAAGCTCCCCATACCACCCCCAGACGAACGGGCTGTGTGAGAGGTTCAATGGGACCCTCAAGCAAATGCTCAAGACGTTCACTCAGGAATACCGAGA
The DNA here is from genome assembly GCF_027579735.1 of Bombina bombina. NCBI lineage: Eukaryota > Metazoa > Chordata > Amphibia > Anura > Bombinatoridae > Bombina > Bombina bombina. Next base: position 186,562,865 of record NC_069509.1, read on the forward strand.
CTGGGACCGCTTCCTGCCGCACCTCCTATTTGCTTATCGGGAGGTGCCCCAGGAAACGACAGGGTTCTCTCCCTTCGAGTTGCTCTACGGAAGAAAGGTACGGGGACCCCTAAACCTGATCCGGGAGCACTGGGAGGGAGAGATGGAGGCTGACGGTGTCCCAATTGTGCCATACGTGCTGGAACTCAGGGACCGAATGGAGCAATTAGCCAAATCCGTGCGGGCTAATCTCCAGTTGGCCCAGAGAAGACAGAAAGTATGGTACGATCGGGGGGCCCGAAAGAGAATCTTCACCATAGGACAAAAGGTGTTAGTACTTAAGCCGGTGAAGACAGACAAATTGCAGGCGTCCTGGCAGGGTCCCTACCAGATCGTAGAGAAAAGGGGAGACACCACTTATGTGATAGCTAGCTGCCACGACAACAATCTTAGAAAGACATTCCATGTAAACATGCTCAAGGAATATTTTGAGCGACCAGAGAACGTGACGGCCGTATGTTGTTCCCCTCAGGAAGACCCCGACAGTTTACCCATTCCAGACCTATTAGAAAAGAGCCTCCCCACAGGTATAGTGGCGCAGGTTCAGATAGGGGACCGACTTAGCCCCACTGAAAGGGAGCAGCTCAACCAACTCCTCCAGTCCAAACACCTCACCTTCTCCCCGAAGCCAGGGTACACTACTTTAACCACCCACCAGGTAGATACTCCGGGACAAGCTCCCTTGCGCCAGGCTCCGTACCGAATCCCCGAAGCAGTTAGGACAGGAATGAAGAAGGAGATCGATGAGATGCTCCAGCTCAGGGTAATTGAGCCCTCCGATAGTCCCTGGGCCTCCCCAGTTGTCTTGGTGCCCAAGAAAGATGGGACCACCCGGTTCTGCGTAGACTATCGGAGGCTCAATGAAAATACCGTGACGGACGCTTACCCTATGCCCAGGGTAGACAAGCTACTCGATCGTATAGCCAGGGGAAATTACCTGACCACTATTGACCTCTGCAAAGGTTACTGGCAGATTCCCCTGGCCCCGGAGGCTATCCCCAAGTCGGCATTCGTCACCCCATTCGGCTTATATCAGTTTAGGGTAATGCCGTTTGGGATGAAGAATGCCCCAGCTACATTCCAGCGCTTGGTGGATAGGCTCCTGGATGGCTTCCAGAGTTTTGCTTGCGCCTACCTGGACGACATAGCGATCCACAGTGAGTCCTGGGAGGACCACTTAGCTCATGTGGGAATGGTTCTGGATCAGATCCGGGCTGCTGGCCTGACTCTGAAGCCAGAAAAATGCCACTTTGGGATGGCCGAGGTACAGTACCTGGGTCACCGGGTGGGGTGTGGAAAGCAGCGACCAGAGCCGGCCAAAATAGAAGCTGTCGCCAATTGGCCCACCCCCATCACTAAGACTCAGGTCCTAGCCTTCCTGGGCACGGCAGGGTACTATAGACGGTTCGTACCAGACTACAGCACACTTGCCAAACCCCTGACTGACTTGACCAAGAAGAACTTACCTCGACAGGTCCTGTGGTCTCCCCACTGTGAAACGGCTTTCCAGGCTCTCAAAAATGCTCTAATTAACGCTCCTGTCTTGGCGGCCCCAGCCCTTAACAAACGTTTTATCGTCCATACAGATGCTTCCATGTTCGGGTTGGGAGCCGTCCTCAGCCAAGTAGGCGAAGATGGAGGGGAGCATCCAGTTGCCTACATCAGCCGGAAGCTCCTGCCCCGCGAAGTCAGCTATGCAGCGGTCGAAAAGGAGTGTTTGGCTTTGGTGTGGGCATTAAAGAAATTGACTCCCTATTTATATGGTCAGGAGTTCACTCTGGTCACCGACCATAACCCGTTGGTGTGGCTGAACCGGGTCTCTGGAGATAACGGCAGGCTATTACGTTGGAGCTTATCGTTGCAAACCTTCAATTTCACCATTACTTACAGACCTGGGAAACAGAATGGCAACGCCGACGGGTTGTCCAGACAAACCGACCTCAGCCCCGCATAACCAGCAGTCTGGACAGCCTTAGTCTGCCCCGAAAAGGGGTCAGACCGTGTCTGCCAGAGTGTTCCACAGAAAGGGAGCAATGTTACAGAAGCATTAGTTATTTTGTTATGAAGAGCTTATTTCCCAGCAGCAATGCCTGAACCAGCAAGCCAGCGCCTAAGAAGGGCTCCAAGAAAACTGTAACAAGTTTCATTTCATAAAGAGTTAACTCTTTTTTTTCAGCTTTTAGAAACTATTGTCTAATCACCTCTGGAGCCAGACTGCTAATTGATAAGATGAACTTGTAAACTTGTTATCTTAAGTACTGTAATCCTATTGTGGCCTGTCAAAGGACAGTGCTCTCTATCTAAATGTGTGATGGGGGATTTTGTGCTTCCCCCCCTCTCCCCCTGGGAGTGCCCTGTGTGCATGTAACCTTAATAAAAAGCAGGCTGGGCATCCCAGTCCTGAGTTCTTGTTTGACCCTCAATCGCAGCGTTGACTCGTTTTGTGGGCAGAAGGGTATCCTAGCTGTACTGCAGCTAAGGGAGATTATTCTATATTTGCGAGACTCATATAGAATACTATGGAAAGCAGCTTCTCCCCTCTTTAGCAATAGGGATCCAGGCTACTAAGCGGTCCATCTCTCAGCGAGACTAAGGGTAACCGTAACATATATATATATGTTTATACAATTGCGCTCAAGTGATCGTGTTTACTTTCAACTTATAATACGCACGCTATACCCAATGTGTGCATGTAGGTGCGATAAACCCCTTTTCACTTGCGCACAACTGTTAGCGTTCCTCTCCTAATCTAGCCGTTAGTGTCCCTTTTGGCGAATGACTGCTTTGCTTCTCTGTGTATAGTTTTGCATCTCAAGAAGAGGTTGTTGGTTGTGTAAGAAATCTGTGTCTTTAATAAATGTAGAACAATTTTTTGCTCTGCAGACGTTGGGGACGACTTGCTGGAGATGTGTGAGAGGAACGTGGCGCTAAACAGACGCATTACAGGACTAACAGGTTGTATTCGCTGCAGTGCCAGTGTATATGTAATAGCTTTACCTAAATTATCCGTACTTTTCACTGTCTCCCTTACCGTAAATGTGACATGTAAGCGGAAGAAGCTGCTCTTTTACCCAGCAGACTTAGTGCGAGTGCCCCTGGGGTATTTGTAGCATTTACTTGGTGTTCTTTTTCATTATTTATTTATGTAGTTGTTTTCCTCGGTGCCCTTAAAGGGACAGTCTACACCAGAATTTTTATTGTTTAAAAAGTTAGGTAATCCCTTTATTACCCATTCCCCAGTTTTGCATAACCAACACTGTTATATTAATACACTTTTTACGTCTGTGATTACCTTGTATCTAAGCCTCTGCAGACTGCCCCCTTATTTCAGTTCTTTTGACAGACTTGCATTTTAGCCAATCAGCGCTGATTCCGAGTTAACTCCTCTGGCGTGAGCACAATGTTATCTATATGGCACACATGAACTAACACCCTCTAGTTGTGATTTTTTTTCAAAATCCATTGAGATAAGAAATTAGCATATGAGCCCACCTAGCTTTAGCTTTCAACTAAGAATACCAAGAGAACAAAGCAAATTTAATGATAACAGTAAATTGGAAAGTTGTTTAAAATTGCATGCCCTATCAGAATCATGAAAGTTTATTTTTGACTAGACTGTCCCTTTAAAGGGACATACAACTGCAGAAAGAAAATACAGTAATGGGTTACAATATTTTATTATTTCACTGTTCCCTACAAAGAGGATAAACACATTGTTATCAGCTCCAGAGCAGCAGTGCACTACTGGGAGCTAGCTAAACACATCTGGTGAGCCAATGACAAGAGGCATGTGTAAAGCCACCAATCACCAGCTAACCCTCTTTAGTGCATAGCTTCTCCTGAGCATACCTAGGTATGCTTTTCAATAAAGGATAACAAGATAATGTAACAAAACTATAAAGTACATGCTCTGTCTGAATCATGAGTGGTGGTATTTTGTCTTTCGTGCCAGTTTAAGGTAAACATTCAGTCTAATCTCAGGCCGATAGTAAGTATCCCCTGCATGAGCTAGTCTGCTGCTCGCTCACCTGGGCACAACTAAGGCTTCTGATTGGTTCAGCACCTGTATCCGCGTCTGGTGTGGGGCACTGAAGCAAGAAAACGCAGAAACAGAGCATTATATGTTTTATACTATAATGTCCCTTTAACAAATGAATGCAGTAAGGCAAGCCTCCAGTCTTAAAGGGACATTAAACTGCTAGGTACAACTACAGTAGCACAGCTACTACTCATCATGCTATTGCTTCTCCTCTTGTGTCTGCAGCTGTCTTTAAATCTTATTTTAACCCTTTACAAGTAGCTGCATCTTTGCACTGGGCACCGCCATCTTGGAATGTAAGTTTTTTTTACACACTGGGACAGAAGTGCTGGGCACTCACAGATCAGTGATAGTGTTGTATATTGTTGTACATTTTTACAGTGGGTACTTTGCTCTTTATTATTCCAGAGGCCTGTTTATATTTGTTCTATAAACTGTGTGCAAATAGGTTTTATTATTTTGTGTTGCTGAAGCTAACCTGAAGAGCAAGGTGCAGCTGTCAGTACCATCACTAATCTGTGACGCACTGCTTCTGTGCCAGGATCTAACAATACAAGATGGCGTCACCCAGTATAACGATGCAGACCTTTACCAGCAGGCTTCTGTAATGGCTTTAAAGAGAGAAAAGACACAAGGATTGTGAGTTATTGTAACCAGGGGGTTAATGTTCCTTTCAATCCTTTTGATATTGTACTCTGTCACTAAGGAGTTAAACGACATTATAGCATGAGGTACAGTGGTTTGCAAATCAGTGACCCAGCAGCAGAGGTCAATGCTGAGTGTTAGTTGGTTTGGGAGATACGGCAGCGGATGGATCTGAATTAGGCAAACTTTATTTATTTATTTATTGTCTGTCTTTAACCCCCAGTTAAAATGTCTCTGCCGCACTCATTGCTTTTATCACTAGTTTATTTTACACACGTTCCTGCCTATTACTGCGCTTCCCCTATTGCGGCACCTCTCCGCTGGTTAATTAGCAGATGCTACAACCTACATGAACTGCAGCCGACAGCATTTGCCAGTACATTGTTTTGCTGAAAAATGGATTTAATTTCCTTGCGTCAAGAGACAGCTGCACTTGCCTCTGTTAGTTGCTTAAACACAGCACACGTTTATGCCTGCCCTATCAGAGCTTTGTGTTTTAAGGTTAATATTTTATACTGTGTTAAATAAGCTTTATACTTCTTGTAATTGCATTGTCACAAAAAGTCATTTGAGCATAATGAAATATACGTTATCATCCTCACGCCTGCTTGATATCTGACGTAGCTGCGTGCTGGTCCTTCTTATTACTCGTGGCTCTGCCATGCTTAAATGGACATGAAACACACATTTTTTCTTTCATGATTTAGAAAGAACATATCATTTTAAACAAATTTCCAATTTTTGCTTAATTCTCTAAATATCCTTTTTTTTAAAGTATATGTAAATAGGCTCAGTAGCTGCTTATTGGTGGCTGCACATAGATGCCTCATACGATTAGCTCACCCATGTGCATTG
>NC_069509.1:186575942-186580942 GCF_027579735.1 Bombina bombina
ACAATGTAATTATTAATTATATTGTAGCTATCTTAGGGTTTATTTTATAGGTAAGTATTTAGATTTAAATAGGAATATTTTAATTAATAATATTAATATTAATTAGATTTATTTTAATAAGAATTTAGTTAGGGGTGTTAGAGTTAGATAGGGTTAATATACTTAATAAATATAGTTAATATATTTATAATATAATAACGATATTAACTATATTAACCCTAATATAATTAGGGTTAATATAGTTAATATATATATAATATAATAACAATATTAACTATATTAACCCTAATATAATTAGGCTTAATACAGTTAATATAGATGGCAGCGGTGTAGGGGGGTCAGATTAGGGGTTAATCTATTTAATATAGGTGGCGGCGGTGTAGGGGGATTAGATTAGGGGTTAATGTATTTAATATAGGTTGCGGCGGTGTAGGGGGATTAGATTAGGGGTGAATGTATTTAATATAGGTGGCGACGGTGTAGGGGGATTAGATTAGGGGGTAATACATTTATTATAGGTGGTGGCGGTGTAGGCGGATTTAGATTATAGGCAAAAGAGCTGTTTACTTTGTGACAATGCCCCGCCAAAAGCCCTTTTAAGGGCTGGTAAAAGAGCTGATTACTTTGGGGCAAAGCCCCGCAAAAAGCCCTTTTAAGGGCTGGCAATAGAGCTGTTTACTTTGGGGTAATGCCACGCAAAAAGCCCTTTTCAGGGCTATTTGTAGGGTTAGACTTAGGTTTAGTGGTAGGGATAGTTTAGTATTTTAGGGGTTAATTAATTTAATATAGGTGGCGGCGGTATAGGGGGATTAGATTAGGGGTTAATAAATGTAATATAGGTGGCGGCGGTATAGGGGGATTAGATTAGGGGTTAATAAATGTAATATAGGTGGCGGCGATGTAGGGGGATTTAGATTAAGGGTTAATTAATTTAATATAGCTGGCGGCGGGGTAGGGGGATTTAAATTAGGGGTTAATAATTTTAATATAGCTGGCGGGGGGGTAGGGGGATTAGATTAGGGGTTAATAATTTTAATATAGCTAGCAGTGGGGTAGGAGCTCACATTAAGGGGTAGGTAATGTAGGTGGCGGCGGTGTAAGGGGCTCACATTAGGGGGTAGATAATGTAGGTGGCGACGGTGTAAGGGGCTCACATTAGGGGGTATATAATGTAGGTGGCGACGGTGTAAGGGGCTCACATTTGGGGGTTATACATTTAATGTAGGTGGCGGCGGGGTCCGGGAGCGGCGGTTTAGGGGTTAAATACTTTATTAGGGATTGCGGTTGACAGGTAGATAGACATTGCGCATGCGTTAGGTGTTAGGTTTTATTTAGCAGTTCGCGGTTGACAGGTAGATGGACATTGCGCATGCGTTGGGTGTTAGGTTTTATTTGGCAGGTAGTTTAGGGAGTTACGGGGCTCCAATACACAGCGTGAGGCTTACTACGGCTGCATTTTGTGGGGAGGTGAAAATGGAGTAAGATTTCTCCATTTTCGCCACGTAAGTCCTTACGCTGTATATTGGATACCAAACTGCGCGGGTTTGGTATACCTGTCTATGGCCCAAAAAACTACGGGCGAAGGCAGAAATATACGAGCGTAACTTCTATGTTACGCCGTATATAGGATACCAAACCCGCGCAAAATTCGGCGTCGCTGGCTTTTGCGGGCGACGCTGCATATCGGATCGGGCCCCTGGAGTGCTTAACCAACTTTTGATACCTATATATATATATATATATATATATATATATATATATGTACACACACACATACAGCAAAGGACCTATATATAAATAATATACACACATACAACAAAGGATACACATATATGTGTGTGTGTGTGTGTGTGTGTATATATATATATATATATATATATATATATATATCTATATAAAATAAAAAAGTGTAGATTGCAGGTTACGGTTTAAAACAGGGGGACTATTGAAATTTTCTTATTGTTTAACGTCTCTCATTGAGAGTGTACTTTTGGTTTCCTGTCACTGAGTTTTTTTTTACCATTACATGAATTTCCTTTGCACTTCTTGAATTTGGGATACATGCGTTGAAAGGAACAGTTAACTTCTATGTATGTGTGTGTGTGTGTGTGTGTGTGTGTATATATATATATATATATATATATATATATATATATATATATATATATATATATATATATATATGACAAAAAAACACCTAAAAAGGTGAGAGAGCCCTGTGAGTGTAGGCGTAATATATTGCTATAACTTCTATACAAAGAATGCAATACAATAATTAATTGGCACATATAATGAATTAGAATGAAATATAATAAAAAGGATATGTTGCATCAGAGATCCTAGGGATTCAGTATATCACAAATCACGGTTGCAGCTTCCCCCATAACACAGCACTGGAGGCTGGATAATAACTAATGAAGACAAAAAGGGAACAGGGATGCGCAAACCCCTCTAAGTGCAGACGTATGTACTGATAAAATATTTTATTAAAATAACGATATCACACTCACACTCTAAACCCTCAAACATATGAGGTATTTAGACAACACAGCAAAAAACAGCAAACAGATGCTTCAAGTGACAACCAACAACTTGCTTCTTCCCCAGAACGATCCGCATATACGAAAAGCCACAGGTAAAATAGCAAAGTTCATATGAAAAGTCACCAATAAAAGGTCTCTTAAAAGTTCACGCTACAGGCCAATACTGCACCAGACTTGTCAGGTAAAAAGCCGGCTCCCATACAGTTGGTGTGTGCGGCGTGGCGTGAAGATGGTGGGCGGGGCCTAACACGTTTCGTAGGACGTCTTCCTACTTCGTCAGAGGTTGCCCACACATTGTCTCAACCGTCTATTTGTCCAAGCTGCTGCTCCAGGGTGTCGCTCCTTATTGAAACAATTTGCTCCAAAAGTTATATGATTGATAAATATATTAAACATTGCATCTAGTGAACAATCCGTATAACCCTCTTTGTACTAAACAGATATATACATCAGATGTAAATGAAAACCACTGATTACGATATATAAATAAAACGCAATTGTTATACATAAACATTACATATTTAAAAACGCACATAATTAATATACAAATCAGATATACTGTCAGGACCAATTAATTGATTGATGAATAAATGCACAGATACAGGAAGAATATCCATATACAAAAAGAAATTCAGACAAAATATTTCTACATGATATATTAATGTGTGTCAAAAGACAAACATTCTTTCTACAAGTATTTCATTATCCAATAGAGCCACACAGACCCTTATTGATTACATTAAAATGTGTGTGAACCACACTATACATCGCAATCTATACGATGCTTAATAAAAATTATAGAATATGGTATAGAATATAAAAGATATAAAATATATAAATATTTATTTAATATGAATATAAAATATTAATATTTATTTACAAATTAACACATATAAAATTCATTAAAAATAGTGTACATATATATATATATATATATATATATATATATATATATATATATATATATATATATATATATATATACACTTCATTCTGTATCTATGTAATTCATTCATCAGTAAGGAAGGCTGCGAGATCAATCTCTCTATTCATCCCCCTGGGCTCCATTGAGCCCAAGGTGTGAATCCAAAAAGTTTCTCTACGCCTCAAAGTGGTTAATCTATTTCCCCCCCTGGTATCAAGTGAAACTCTCTCAATAGCTTTAACTTTTAGGATACTAGGGTCTTTATTATGAATTTCACAAAAATGAGCTGAGACTCCGTGATTAAGGATACCTCTCTCAATATTCACCAGGTGTTCTCTAAAACGTGTTTTTAAGCTCCTTTTGGTTCTTCCTATATACATTTTTTCACATGAGCAAGATAATAAATAGACCACGTAAGTGCTCTTACAGTTTATAGCTTCTTTGATCTCATAAGTCTTCCTTTCATCTTTTAGGGATGAGAAATTTGTATTATTAGTATCACAATGTGCACAGCTCAAACAACCTCTCCTACCACACTTGAAGAAACCTTTTGAATTTCTCTGTAACCAATTTCTTTTCTTCTCAGTTTCCCTTAATTTACTGGGGGCCAGAATACTCTTTAGATTTTGGTTTCTCCTAAACACTATATTAGGTCTATCTGTTAAGATTTCTTTTAGTACAGGATCTTGTAAAAGGATTGGCCAATGTTTAGCAAAACTTTTTTCTATCTGTCTTGAGGCCCTATTATACTTTGTGACAAATAGAGGTTGATCCTTACTTGTTTTTTTACATTGTTTTTTCTGCAGTAAATCCGATCTCTTCAGGTTTTTTGCTCTTGTATATGCATTTTTTATCACTGAAGCATCATATCCTTTACTTAAAAACCTGTTAGTTAGGACTTCAGACTCTTTTATATATGTATCCTCGTCCGTGCAGTTCCTCCTTACTCTCTGGAACTGCCCGAATGGGATATTTTTGATCCATTTATAATGATGTCCACTTTCTGCATGTAAATATGCATTAGTGTCTGTTTCTTTCCTGAACAAACTGGTGATAATCCTACAATCTCTATGTGACAGGTTTAAATCTAAAAATGTTATATTTTCTTTACTGTGAGATTCGGTGAATTCTAAATTTAATAAATTATGATTGACATAAGTCACTAAATCCACTATACTGTTTTCCGGGCCACGCCAAATTATTAGTATGTCATCTATAAATCAACACCATTTAACTATATGGGGTGTGAGAGGATTCTCTTTAAAAATATACATCTCCTCCCACCACCCCATATATAAGTTGGCAAAATTTGGTGCGAATTTCGTACCCATGGCGGTCCCTGTTTTTTGTAGAAAAAATTCACTTTCAAATAGAAAATAATTTTTTTCCAAAATAAACTTGATACTCTCTTTGATAAATTCCCTTTGTTCTTGGTTTATATAGTTAGTCTTCTTAAAATAATAATCAACTGCTTGTAATCCTAAATCATGTGGAACAGATGTGTACAGTGAAGAGACGTCTACAGTAATCCA
>NC_069509.1:186585942-186603442 GCF_027579735.1 Bombina bombina
TGGTGCTGTTAAAACATATTTTCTAAGAACACAAGGTTCACCTTGTAATTAATCGTTTTGAATCAATGATATACACCAAGCACCAAATTATTATTTCTCCTGTATGTGTTCACATCACCAATAGGAGTATTTGTACTTCTATAACACAATCTTCTTAATTTCATTTGCCTTTTTGTGCTCAATTATTATTAACATTGTTATTAGTAACAGATTTAAATATATTTGAGACTATCATTAATATATACAAAAATTGTATGAAACAGAGGTGTTTTTCCAAAAGCCCATATATACAGTAGCCATTTAAAATTGTTTTAGGCTTATGTATTAATATTGTATGCATGATCACAAGTATGTGATTTTCCAAATTGCTTCAGCGAACCAATATAATCTTTACATGGTTTATTTTTGTATATTGTAATCTGTCTGTATAGATTTATTCACTTATATATATATACTTGTTGATTCAATTGAATGTAAACTAGCTGCCACATATATGGTATATTTTCATTAAATATTAATTTTGTTGGGATTTATATGCCACCTATATATGTTAAATCCATATATCTGTGCAGCAATCATGTTTTTATCCAACAGCATTGTTAGTTGGGTTCTCTTATTGTTTAAGTATATTATCACTTGTTACCTGTTAGCAATTAATGACAACCAATAGTTACTCACTACTGCTTTTAAATACTGGCGGTTTTCACTAAGAAAATTATGTCTATGAGTAAGGCCGTGTGCCGAAACATGTTAGACTTTTTTCGTTTGAGTACTGTCAATTTTTAACATTGACCAATAAATTGGACGTTTTAATTTAACTCAAGACCGTATCCGGCTTTTTTTCTCTTTTTGTATCTATATATATATATATATATATATATATAAAATAAAAAAGTGTAGATTGCAGGTTACGGTTTAAAACAGGGGGACTATTGAAATTTTCTTATTGTTTAACGTCTCTCATTGAGAGTGTACTTTTGGTTTCCTGTCACTGAGTTTTTTTTTTTACCATTACATGAATTTCCTTTGCACTTCTTGAATTTGGGATACATGCGTTGAAAGGAACAGTTAACTTCTATGTATGTGTGTGTGCGTGTGTGTGTATATATATATGACAAAAAAACACCTAAAAAGGTGAGAGCGCCCTGTGAGTGTAGGCATAATATATTGCTATAACTTCTATACAAAGAATGCAATGCAATAATTAATTGGCACATATAATGAATTAGAATGAAATATAATAAAAAGGATGTGTTGCATCAGAGATCCTAGGGATTCAGTATATCACAAATCACGGTTGCAGCTTCCCCCATAACACAGCACTGGAGGCTGGATAATAACTAATGAAGACAAAAAGGGAACAGGGATGCGCAAACCCCTCTAAGTGCAGACGTATGTACTGATAAAATATTTTATTAAAATAACGATATCACACTCACACTCTAAACCCTCAAACATATGAGGTATTTAGACAACACAGCAAAAAACAGCAAACAGATGCTTCAAGTGACAACCAACAACTTGCTTCTTCCCCAGAATGATCCGCATATACGAAAAGCCACAGGTAAAATAGCAAAGTTCATATGAAAAGTCACCAATAAAAGGTCTCTTAAAAGTTCACGCTACAGGCCAATACTGCACCAGACTTGTCAGGTAAAAAGCCGGCTCCCATACAGTTGGTGTGTGCGGCGTGGCGTGAAGATGGTGGGCGGGGCCTAACGCGTTTCGTAGGACGTCTTCCTACTTCGTCAGAGGCTGCCCACACATTGTCTCAACCGTCTATTTGTCCAAGCTGCTGCTCCAGGGTGTCGCTCCTCATTGAAACAATTTGCTCCAAAAGTTATATGATTGATAAATATATTAAACATTGCATCTAGTGAACAATCCGTATAACCCTCTTTGTACTAAACAGATATATACATCAGATGTAAATGAAAACCACTGATTACGATATATAAATAAAACGCAATTGTTATACATAAACATTACATATTTAAAAACGCACATAATTAATATACAAATCAGATATACTGTCAGGACCAATTAATTGATTGATGAATAAATGCACAGATACAGGAAGAATATCCATATACAAAAAGAAATTCAGACAAAATATTTCTACATGATATATTAATGTGTGTCAAAAGACAAACATTCTTTCTACAAGTATTTCATTATCCAATAGAGCCACACAGACCCTTATTGATTACATTAAAATGTGTGTGAACCACACTATACATCGCAATCTATACGATGCTTAATAAAAAATATAGAATATGGTATAGAATATAAAAGATATAAAATATATAAATATTTATTTAATATGAATATAAAATATTAATATTTATTTACAAATTAACACATATAAAATTCATTAAAAATAGTGTACATATATATATATATATATATATATATATATATACACTTCATTCTGTATCTATGTAATTCATTCATCAGTAAGGAAGGCTGCGAGATCAATCTCTCTATTCATCCCCCTGGGCTCCATTGAGCCCAAGGTGTGAATCCAAAAAGTTTCTCTACGCCTCAAAGTGGTTAATCTATTTCCCCCCCTGGTATCAAGTGAAACTCTCTCAATAGCTTTAACTTTTAGGCTACTAGGGTCTTTATTATGAATTTCACAAAAATGAGCTGAGACTCCGTGATTAAGGATACCTCTCTCAATATTCACCAGGTGTTCTCTAAAACGTGTTTTTAAGCTCCTTTTGGTTCTTCCTATATACATTTTTTCACATGAGCAAGATAATAAATAGACCACGTAAGTGCTCTTACAGTTTATAGCTTCTTTGATCTCATAAGTCTTCCTTTCATCTTTTAGGGATGAGAAATTTGTATTATTAGTATCACAATGTGCACAGCTCAAACAACCTCTCCTACCACACTTGAAGAAACCTTTTGAATTTCTCTGTAACCAATTTCTTTTCTTCTCAGTTTCCCTTAATTTACTGGGGGCCAGAATACTCTTTAGATTTTGGTTTCTCCTAAACACTATATTAGGTCTATCTGTTAAGATTTCTTTTAGTACAGGATCTTGTAAAAGGATTGGCCAATGTTTAGCAAAACTTTTTTCTATCTGTCTTGAGGCCCTATTATACTTTGTGACAAATAGAGGTTGATCCTTACTTGTTTTTTTACATTGTTTTTTCTGCAGTAAATCCGATCTCTTCAGGTTTTTTGCTCTTGTATAAGCATTTTTTATCACTGAAGCATCATATCCTTTACTTAAAAACCTGTTAGTTAGGACTTCAGACTCTTTTATATATGTATCCTCGTCCGTGCAGTTCCTCCTTACTCTCTGGAACTGCCCGAATGGGATATTTTTGATCCATTTATAATGATGTCCACTTTCTGCATGTAAATATGCTTTAGTGTCTGTTTCTTTCCTGAACAAACTGGTGATAATCCTACAATCTCTATGTGACAGGTTTAAATCTAAAAATGTTATATTTTCTTTACTGTGAGATTCGGTGAATTCTAAATTTAATAAATTATGATTGACATAAGTCACTAAATCCACTATACTGTTTTCCGGGCCACGCCAAATTATTAGTATGTCATCTATAAATCAACACCATTTAACTATATGGGGTGTGAGAGGATTCTCTTTAAAAATATACATCTCCTCCCACCACCCCATATATAAGTTGGCAAAATTTGGTGCGAATTTCGTACCCATGGCGGTCCCTGTTTTTTGTAGAAAAAATTCACTTTCAAATAGAAAATAATTTTTTTCCAAAATAAACTTGATACTCTCTTTGATAAATTCCCTTTGTTCTTGGTTTATATAGTTAGTCTTCTTAAAATAATAATCAACTGCTTGTAATCCTAAATCATGTGGAACAGATGTGTACAGTGAAGAGACGTCTACAGTAATCCACATATATTCGTCCCTCCACTCTATTTTGGAAAATTGTGTAATTACATCTGTACTGTCTCTAATGTATGACTGTAGGCAAGGCACCATAGGTCTCAAAATATTGTCAACATATTGGGACAATTTTGTTGTGAGGGACCCTATCCCAGACACTATGGGCCTCTCTGGGGGATCAATGAGTTGCTTATGAATTTTTGGCAGGTAGTAGAAAATTGCTATGCGTGGTTCCACCACCTGCAAAAACTCAAATTCAAATTTATCGAGCACATAAGAATCTCTAGCTTTCTTAATGAGTAAATTATATGCCTCCAAGAAATTTTTGGTTGGATTTCTACTCAGTTTAATATATGTTTCCTTGTCCTTCAACAAACGATAGGCTTCTTTTAAATAATCTGCTCTATCTTGAAGGACAATCCCCCCTCCCTTGTCTGCACTCCGAATCACCAGTTTATCATCCTTCCTAAGGTTCTCTAATGCTTTTTTCTCATTTATGCTTAAATTATTTTCTTTATAGTCATACTTCTTTTTGCAGATTTTTTCCAAATCTTGCACAACTAGACTATTAAACACTGGGATAAAATTCCCCTGAGCCTGTCTTGGGAAGAAAGTTGACTGAGGCTTCAAACCTGTGTGATTTACTTTCAGGTCCAAAGCCTCAAGTTCCAATTGTTGGAGTGTTTCCAAAATATCAGTGGGGTTATTCTCATTACCCACTTCATTATCCAACTCAAACAATGTATCAAAAGTCCCAGATTCCTCAAATTGGTCACTGGCCTCAAAGTCACACATCCGTCACTTTCTCTATTTCTATTTTCGAAAAATCTTTTCAGAGTTAATTTTCGTGTGAATTTTTGTAGGTCAATGAACAATTCAAAATCTTTGGGAGTATTTGTTGGGGCAAAAGAGAGACATTTTTTCAGTACCTCCTCTTCGCAAGGGGTTAGTATTTTGGAAGAAATATTAAATAATTTTTGCTCAAATTCTTTCAATACCATTCTTTTTCTTTTCTCCTTTTTGGATCGGAGTGCCACTCCTCCTCTGCATCCTCTTCTATTTCTCTTACTCCTCTTTTTAACAGTCTCCCTGTAGGGGTGTCTCCTCTCCCTAAAAAAGGCTGATTAACATGATTTGAATTTGTTTTGAAATAATGTCCTATCTTATTTTGTTTACTACCATTGCCTTCCCTCTGTTTATTATCAGATTTTGGCCTGGCTCCCAAGGGTTTGTAGGGCCCCTGTCCAGCTTGATTTTTATTTGGATGTTGGTACATCCGTTGTTGCTGTACCTCTTTCTCCCTTCCTTTATTCGGCCCATATGAATTTTGATCATTTCTAAAAGATCCTCTCCTCTCTAATTTAAAATTGGGGTTCCTGTTATTTGTATATGGGGTTCTATTCATATTAGATCCCCTTGGACTATTTATTTGTTGGTTTACATTATTTCTCCATTGATTAGGATTTACATTTTTTTTTTGTTCTTATTCTTGTTTCTATTTTTATCATTCAGATTAAACCTGAGTTGTCCATTAGCATAGAATTTATTTGATCTTTCCTCCATAGCTGCTGGTATCTCAACCTCCTGAACCTCCTGAACCTGTTCACTATTCATATTACCAACATTGGATGACTCAAAGGCAATTTTGATTTGTTTCTTTTTAATCTTAATGATTTCTTTCTCAAATTGCATTATAGATTGTCGATTTCTATCATCCAATTCTCTAAACCTTTGATCTTCACCACATTTTTCTAATTCATCTTCAATCTCTTTAATTTGTTCAGTTAATAATTTAACTTTTTTCTCTCTATATTTAATAGCAATATTCATCAGCTTAGTGGAGCACTCATCCAGAGTTTCCTCCCACTCTGTATGGAGCTCCACCTCCACCAATTCAAAAATACAATTTTTAGATACAAGTAATCCATTGGGTATAAGTTTATTGCTTTTGAAATTTTCCAATGCAATCATGTCATACCAGTGCCTCACTTGCATCTTGGATAATTTCTCTAATTTTTTTAAAAGTAACTCTGGATCTAATCATTCAGAATTTTCACTAAAATTAGTGGACAAAATTCTATTTCTATTTGTAGTACTAAAATACTGACCATATTTATTAGTCATGTTTAACTATACCTGTGGAGGAATTTAATAAATATGTATATATAAATTACTCAAAAACACAGCAACAAAGCACCACTGTGCAATAGTAAAAGAATATTGTGTTAATATGGTATAATACACAATGTAAACTGGCAATACAATTATTTAATCTACACCACACAAGTCAGCTCTCAAATCCAGTGAAACAGAGTGATAGAAAAACTACCTCTCTTAGAAAAATATGACAAAATATACTTGGAGGCATATAATGTATGACTTGGAGGCATATAATTTACTCATTAAGAAAGCTAGAGATTCTTATGTGCTCGATAAATCTGAATTTGAGTTTTTGCAGGTGGTGGAACCACGCATAGCGATTTTCTACTACCTGCCAAAAATTCATAAGCAACTCATTGATCCCCCAGGGAGGCCCATAGTGTCTGGGATAGGGTCCCTCACAACAAAATTGTCCCAATATGTTGACAATATTTTGAGACCTATGGTGCCTTGCCTACAGTCATACATTAGAGACAGTACAGATGTAATTACACAATTGTCCAAAATAGAGTGGAGGGACGAATATATGTGGATTACTGTAGACGTCTCTTCACTGTACACATCTGTTCCACATGATTTAGGATTACAAGCAGTTGATTATTATTTTAAGAAGACTAACTATATAAACCAAGAACAAAGGGAATGTATCAAAGAGAGTATCAAGTTTATTTTGGAAAAAAATTATTTTCTATTTGAAAGTGAATTTTTTCTACAAAAAACAGGGACCGCCATGGGTACGAAATTTGCACCAAATTTTGCCAACTTATATATGGGGTGGTGGGAGGAGATGTATATTTTTAAAGAGAATCCTCTCACACCCCATATAATTAAATGGTGTCGATTTATAGATGACATACTAATAATTTGGCGTGGCCCGGAAAACAGTATAGTGGATTTAGTGACTTATGTCAATCATAATTTATGAAATTTAAAATTCACCAAATCTCACAGTAAAGAAAATATAACATTTTTAGATTTAAACCTGTCACATAGAGATTGTAGGATTATCACCAGTTTGTTCAGGAAAGAAACAGACACTAATGCATATTTACATGCAGAAAGTGGACATCATTATAAATGGATCAAAAATATCCCGTTCGGGCAGTTCCAGAGAGTAAAGAGGAACTGCACGGACGAGGATACATATATAAAAGAGTCTGAAGTCCTAACTAACAGGTTTTTAAGTAAAGGATATGATGCTTCAGTGATAAAAAATGCATATACAAGAGCAAAAAACCTGAAGAGATCGGATTTACTACAGAAAAAACAATGTAAAAAACCAAGTAAGGATCAACCTCTATTTGTCACAAAGTATAATAGGGCCTCAAGACAGATAGAAAAAAAGTTTTGCTAAACATTGGCCAATCCTTTTACAAGATCCTGTACTAAAAGAAATCTTAACAGATAGACCTAATATAGTTTTTAGGAGAAACCAAAATCTAAAGAGTATTCTGGCCCCCAGTAAATTACGGGAAACTGAGAAGAAAAGAAATTGGTTACAGAGAAATTCAAAAGGTTTCTTCAAGTGTGGTAGGAGAGGTTGTTTGAGCTGTGCACATTGTGATACTAATAATACAAATTTCTCATCCCTAAAAGATGAAAGGAAGACTTATGAGATCAAAGAAGCTATAAACTGTAAGAGCACTTACGTGGTCTATTTATTATCTTGCTCATGTGAAAAAATGTATATAGGAAGAACCAAAAGGAGCTTAAAAACACGTTTTAGAGAACACCTGGTGAATATTGAGAGAGGTATCCTTAATCACGGAGTCTCAGCTCATTTTTGTGAAATTCATAATAAAGACCCTAGTAGCCTAAAAGTTAAAGCTATTGAGAGAGTTTCACTTGATACCAGGGGGGGAAATAGATTAACCACTTTGAGAGATTGATCTCGCAGCCTTCCTTACTGATGAATGAATTACATAGATACAGAATGAAGTGTATATATATATATATATATATATATATATATATATATATATATTTATATATATGTATACTATTTTTAATGAATTTTATATGTGTTAATTTGTAAATAAATATTAATATTTTATATTCATATTAAATAAATATTTATATTTTATATCTTTTATATTCTATAACATATTATATATTTTTTATTATGCATTGTATAGATTGCGATGTATAGTGTGGTTCACACACATTTTAATGTAATCAATAAGGGTCTGTGTGGCTCTATTGGAAAATGAAATACTTGTAGAAAGAATGTTTGTCTTTTGACACACATTAATATATCATGTAGAAATATTTTGACTGAATTTCTTATGAATTTCTTTTTGTATATGGATATTCTTCCTGTATCTGTGCATTTATTCATCAATCAATTAATTAGTCCTGACAGTATATCTGATTTGTATATTAATTATGTGCGTTTTTATGTAATGTTTATGTATAACAATTGCGTTTTATTTATATATCGTAATCAGTGGTTTTCATTTACATCTGATGTATATATCTGTTTAGTACAAAGAGGGTTATACGGATTGTTCACTAGATGCAATGTTTAATATATTTATCAATCATATAACTTTTGGAGCAAATTGTTTCTCTTATTTAGGTTGGTACATAATAATAATTTTTTAGCAGACCACTTGTTCTATCTAGGATGAGACATAATTTTAGTAGCGGTTTTTACATGTACATTAATTGCTTTGAATACTAACGTAATGTACACTTAGGGGTTTCCTATCCTTGACTAGCTGTTCTCAGACATCCAATGAGAAGCGACACCCTGGAGCAGCAGCTTGGACAAATAGACGGTTGAGACAATGTGTGGGCAGCCTCTGACGAAGTAGGAAGACGTCCTACGAAACGCGTTAGGCCCCGCCCACCGTCTTCACGCCGCACACACCAACTGTATGGGAGCCGGCTTTTTACCTGACAAGTCTGGTGCAGTATTGGCCTGTAGCGCTTTTAAGAGACCTTTTTATTGGTGACTTTTCATATGAACTTTGCTATTTTACCTGTGGCTTTTCGTATATGCGGATCGTTCTGGGGAAGAAGCAAGTTGTTGGTTGTCACTTGAAGCATCTGTTTGCTGTTTTTTGCTGTGTTGTCTAAATACCTCATATGTTTGAGGGTTTAAAGTGTGAGTGTGATATCGTTATTTTAATAAAATATTTTATCAGTACATACGTCTGCACTTAGAGGGGTTTGCGCATCCCTGTTCCCTTTTTGTCTTCAAAATATATATATATATATATATATATACACACAGTTGTGCTCATAAGTTTACATACCCTGGCAGAACTTATGATTTCGTGGCCCTTTTTCAGAGAATATGAATGATAACACAAAAACTTTTCTTTCTTTTACAAGATACGATGAGTCCACGGATTTCATCCTTACTTGTGGAATATCGCCTCCTGGTCTGCAGGAGGAGGCAAAGAGCACCACAGCAGAGCTGTATATATAGCTCCTCCCTTCCCTCCCACCCCAGTCATTCTCTTTGCCTGTGTTAGTGATAGGATCTCTTCACTCTTTTTCCAAATTTTTCAAATTTGATTCTTTTACGATACGATGAGTCCACAGCCCACCCTGTTTTTCTAAGACAGGTCTTTTATTTTGTTAAACTTCAGTCACCTCTGCACCTTGGCTTTTCCTTTCTTTTCCTAACTTCGGTCAAATGACTGGAGTGGGAGGGAAGGGAGGAGCTATATATACAGCTTATCGTATCGTAAAAGAAACACATTTATCAGGTAAGAATAAATTTCCTTTTCACTCATGGTTAGTGTTTGGATAAAGCCATTTATTATCAGTCAACTGTGTTTACTCTTTATAAATCATAATGACAACAGAAACTACCCAAATGACCAAGATCAAAAGTTTACATGCTCTGGTGATTTTGGCCTGATAATATGCACACAAGTTGACACAAAGGAATTTGAATGGCTATTAAAGGTAACCATCCTCACCTGTGATCTGTTTTCTTGCAATTAGTGTGTGTGTATAAAAGGTCAATGAGTTTCTGGACTCCTGACAGACCCTTGCATCTTTCATCCAGTAATAAAAAATAAATAAAAATATTACAATAACATATTAATAATAACAACAATAAATAACAGCTGCAGCAGCAGCTGGGGCTGGAAAGCTACAATTTAAAGGGATGATTACTGGATGCAGTTGGGTTGTAGGGTGCCTATATAACTCATCAATCTGATATTTGTACTTAATACAAAGTAATCCCCTTTGAGAAAAATGGGGCATTTGCATTCTACTGACTCAACAGAAAATAGGGCTGGTCTTCATATTTTTTCCAGGGCTGCTCTTTATTCCCAGTCCAGCCCTGGCTAAGAATGTTCCTAAGAGTACAGTATGTTTTAAGCATTATTGTGCAAGATGCAAACTAGCAGTATAACAGGCAATCTAGCAATTAGAATATTTTTAAAAAAAGTTAGTGACAAGTTCTTATTAAGGAACAGAAGCATCTCTGCATGTTCAGCTGTAAGTCTGTTTCTGCTATCAGTAAGTTCTTATTAAGGAACAGAAGCATCTCTGCATGTTCAGCTATAAGCCTGTTTCTGCTATCAGTAAGTTCTTATTAAGGAACAGAAGCATCTCTGCATGTTCAGCTGTAAGTCTGTTTCTGCTATCAGTAAGTTCTTATTAAGGAACAGAAGCATCTCTGCATGTTCAGCTGTAAGTCTGTTTCTGCTATCAGTAAGTTCTTATTAAGGAACAGAAGCATCTCTGCATGTTCAGCTATAAGTCTGTTTCTGCTATCAGTAAGTTCTTATTAAGGAACAGAAGCATCTCTGCATGTTCAGCTATAAGTCTGTTTCTGCTATCAGTAAGTTCTTATTAAGGAACAGAACTCTCTCTGCATGTTCAGCTGTAAGTCTGTTTCTGCTATCAGTAAGTTCTTATTAAGGAACAGAATCATCTCTGCATGTTCAGCTATAAGTCTGTTTCTGCTATCAGTAAGTTCTTATTAAGGAACAGAAGCATCTCTGCATGTTCAGCTATAAGTCTGTTTCTGCTATCAGTAAGTTCTTATTAAGGAAACAAGCATCTCTGCATGTTCAGCTATGTCTGTTTCTGCTATCAGTAAGTTCTTATTAAGGAACAGAAGCATCTCTGCATGTTCAGCTGTAAGTCTGTTTCTGCTATCAGTAAGTTCTTATTAAGGAACAGAAGCATCTCTGCATGTTCAGCTGTAAGTCTGTTTCTGCTATCAGTAAGCTCTTATTAAGGAACAGAAGCATCTCTGCATGTTCAGCTATAAGTCTGTTTCTGCTATCAGTAAGTTCTTATTAAGGAACAGAAGCATCTCTGCATGTTCAGCTATAAGTCTGTTTCTGCTATCAGTAAGTTCTTATTAAGGAACAGAACTCTCTCTGCATGTTCAGCTGTAAGTCTGTTTCTGCTATCAGTAAGTTTTTATTAAGGAACAGAATCATCTCTGCATGTTCAGCTATAAGTCTGTTTCTGCTATCAGTAAGTTCTTATTAAGGAACAAAAGCATCTCTGCATGTTCAGCTATAAGTCTGTTTCTGCTATCAGTAAGTTCTTATTAAGGAACAGAAGCATCTCTGCATGTTCAGCTATAAGTCTGTTTCTGCTATCAGTAAGTTCTTATTAAGGAACAGAAGCATCTCTGCATGTTCAGCTATAAGTCTGTTTCTGCTATCAGTAATCTCTTATTAAGGAACAGAAGCATCTCTGCATGTTCAGCTATAAGTCTGTTTCTGCTATCAGTAAGTTCTTATTAAGGAACAGAAGCATCTCTGCATGTTCAGCTATAAGTCTGTTTCTGCTATCAGTAAGTTCTTATTAAGGAACAGAAGCATCTCTGCATGTTCAGCTATAAGTCTGTTTCTGCTATCAGTAAGTTCTTATTAAGGAACAGAAGCATCTCTGCATGTTCAGCTATAAGTCTGTTTCTGCTATCAGTAAGTTCTTATTAAGTAACAGAAGCATCGCTGCATGTTCAGCTATAAGTCTGTTTCTGCTATCAGTAAGTTCTTATTAAGGAACAGAAGCATCTCTGCATGTTCAGCTATAAGTCTGTTTCTGCTATCAGTAAGTTCTTATTAAGGAACAGAAGCATCTCTGCATGTTCAGCTATAAGTCTGTTTCTGCTATCAGTAAGTTCTTATTAAGGAACAGAACTCTCTCTGCATGTTCAGCTGTAAGTCTGTTTCTGCTATCAGTAAGTTCTTATTAAGGAACAGAAGCATCTCTGTATGTTCAGCTATAAGTCTGTTTCTGCTATCAGTAAGTTCTTATTAAGGAACAGAAGCATCTCTGCATGTTCAGCTATAAGTCTGTTTCTGCTATCAGTAAGTTCTTATTAAGGAACAGAAGCATCTCTGCATGTTCAGCTATAAGTCTGTTTCTGCTATCAGTAAGGATGTTTGACGCTAAGCTGAACAGTCTCTCACTTTTCACACTACTGCATGGGGTCAGAAAGATATTTCTTTTACAAGATATGACGAGTCCACGGATTTCATCCTTACTTATGGGATTCCTGGTCAGCAGGAAGTGGCAAAGAGCACCACAGCAGAGCTGTATATATAGCTCCTCCCTTCCCTCCCACTCCAGTCATTCTCTTTGCCTGTGTTAGTGATAGGAAGAGGTAAAGTGAGGTGTTAGTTTAGATTCTTCAATCAAGAAGTTTTTTATTTTAAAATGGTGCCAGTGAGTACTATTTTTGTCAGGGAGAAATCGTCAGTCAATTACTTCCCAAGAGGAGTGGAGACATCTTATTTTTCTGCCCTGATGTTGATGATCTTAGCAAACGTTATCTAAGATCCTGCTGGTTTGAAGGTAGGGTAAAGAAATATCTTCAGTGTGGAGAACCGTGTCATGTTACAAGCAGCATTGAGGTATGTTCAGTCATTTGTTTCTGGGGAGACTTGATACATCAGAACAGGCTGACATTATTCCCTATCTGGGGAGGGGTAAGCAGTATGCACTATATGTATGGAAATGGTGTACCTGAAATTCCCTTTTAAATTGATTGCTTGATGGAAACGTTATTTTGATATCAGTATGTTTTTCACTTATGTGTATAAAAATCAGTGTGGGCTAGACGCTGGGAGATGCGGTTTCTGCCTAAGGGCTGTCATTGTTATTTCATTGTAACTGACTTGAGAGAGGGCAGTGTTTCATGAGGTTGCGCTTATTATTGAGAGTATGGAGGGACACATGGCTTTATCGTTCGTTGTGAGAATCCAACATGTTGTTTTACTCCCATGCGGTTTTCAGTTCGGCTTGAGTTACGCCCACGGTGGGCTGGGCCTAATTTCGTACGCTCAGACGCGCAGCATTCATCCGGATCAGCTGCAAGGGCCTGAGCTCCGGTGGGACCTACGTTGTTGGTGTACGAAGGATACTTAGACAGAATCAGTGTGATCTGGGGGCTGGTAGGCGCCGTTGTGGCAAGGTGCAGGGGCCTAAATTGAGATAAATTGATAAAACCGATAAAAGTTGATATATAACATAATCTACCAAGTGATGCAATATTGTTAAGCTATTTTGGGCACATAAGGGCATTTTTTATTGCTGCAAACGTTGTTTTTGTCTGCTAACAGAAAAATTGTTGCGCTTTTATTATTTAAAGGCGCAGTACACTTTTTAGTTCAAAATTTTTGTCTATGTAATTTGACTTCAGAGCTCAATATATCAAGTAAAGAACAACTATTATTGCTATTGCTAATCTGTTTAACATGTCTGAACTTGAGGAAACTACTTGTTCTATGTGTTTAGATGCCATTGTGGAACCCCCTCTTACTTTTTGTCCCTCATGTACTGAAAGGGCCTTACAATGTAAAGAGCAGATTTTCTTTAAGGAAAGTGTGCCTAAGGATGATTCTCAGTCTGATGAGAATCAGGGTATGCCGCTAATTTCTCACCAAACGTCACAACCTTTAACGCCCACCCAAGCGACGCCGGGTTCTTCAACCGTGTCTACTTCATTTACTCTGCAGGATATGGCTGTAGTTATGTCATCTACCCTTACAGAGGTTTTATCTAAGTTGCCAGTGTTACAGGGCAAACGCAGCAGGACAGAAGTCAATGTGAATACTGCAACCTCTGATGCTTTGTTGGCTATTTCCGATGTACCCTCACAGGGATCTGAATTGGGGGTCAGGGAACTTCTGTCTGAGGGGAACTTTCCGACTCGGGAAGTGTATTACCTCAGACGGACTCTGACGTAATGTCATTTAGATTTAAGCTTGAACACGTCCGCCTGTTACTTCGGGATGTTTTAGCGACTCTGGATGACTGTGACTCTATTGTGGTTCCACCAGAGAAATCGTGTAAGATGGACAAATATTTAGAAGTGCCTACTTACTCTGATGTTTTTCCAGTTCCTAAGAGAATTTCGGAAATTATTACGCGGGAATGGGAAAGACCGGGTATCCCGTTCTCACCTTCTCCTAATTTTAAGAAAACGTATCCCATAGCTGACACCGTCTGGGACTCTTGGCAAACAGTCCCTAAGGTGGAGGGAGCTATATCTACCCTGGCTAAGCGTACTACTATTCCTATTGAGGACAGTTGTGCTTTCAAAGACCCTATGGATAAAAAATTGGAGGGTCTCCTAAAGAAGTTATTTATTCATCAGGGTTTTCTGTTACAACCGACGGCCTGCATTGTGCCAGTCACAACTGCGGCGGCCTTCTGGTTTGATGCCTTAGAAGAGTCTCTTAAGACTGAGATAGAATTAAGGCTCTTAAGCTGGCTAATTCTTTTATTACGGACGCCGCCTTTCAGATTGCCAAGTTGGCTGCTAAGAATGCTGGATTTGCCATTTTAGCGCGTAGAGCGTTATGGTTAAAGTCTTGGTCTGCTGATGTGTCATCTAAGTCAAAGCTTTTGGCTATTCCTTTCAAAGGGAAAACCCTATTCGGGCCTGACTTGAAAGAAATCATTTCTGACATTACGGGAGGTAAGGGTCATCTCCTACCTCAGGATAAAGCAGCTAAACTGAGGGGTAAACAAAATAATTTTCGTTCCTTTTGGAACTTCAAAGGAGTCCCCGCTTCTTCTTCCGCTAAACAGGAAGGGAATTTTGCTCAAGCCATGGCCATTCTGGAGACCCAACCAGGCTTGGAACAAAGGTAAACAACCCAAGAAGCCCACTGCTTCTCCCAAGACAGCATGAAGGGGCGGCCCCTGATCCGGGACCGGATCTAGTAGGGGGCAGACTTTCTCTCTTTACCCAGGCTTGGGTGAAAGATGTTCAGGACCCCTGGACACTGGAAATCATGTCCCAAGGGTATCAACTGGAATTCAAAAATTCTCTCCCAAGGGGGAGGTTTCTTCTTTCATGATTGTCTGTAGACCAGATAAAAAGAGAAGCGTTCTTACGTTGTGTAAAAGACCTCTCTACTATGGGAGTAATTTGTCCCGTTCCAGTACTGGAACAGGGGCAGGGGTTTTACTCAAATCTTTTCGTGGTTCCCAAAAGAGAGGGAACGTTCAGACCCATTTTAGATCTCAAGAGTCTAAACAAGACTGGAGACTATTCGAACAATTCTACCATTGATCCAGGAGGGTCAATATATGACTACCGTGGACTTGAAGGATGCATACCTTCATATTCCTATCCACAAGGATCATCATCAGTTCCTAAGGTTTGCCTTCCTGGACAAACATTTTCAGTTCGTGGCTCTTCCCTTCGGGTTGGCCACAGCACCCAGGATCTTCACGAAGGTTCTAGGGTCCCTTCTGGCGGTTCTCAGGCCGCGGGGTATTGCAGTGGTGCCTTATCTAGACGATATTCTGATCCAGGCGTCTTACCATCTGACAAAGTCTCCCTTCGTGGCTCTTCCCTTCGGGTTGGCCACAGCACCCAGGATCTTTACGAAGGTTCTAGGGTCCCTTCTGGCGGTTCTCAGGCCGCGGGGTATTGCAGTGGTGCATTATCTAGACGATATTCTGATCCAGGCGTCTTACCATCTGACAAAGTCTGATACAGACATGTTTCTGTCCTTCCTGAGGACTCACGGGTGGAAGGTGAATCTAGAAAAGAGTTCACTAATTCCACAGACAAGGGTTCCCTTCTTGGGAACTCTGATAGATTCCATATCCATGAAAATTTTCTTGACAGAGGTCAGAAAGTTAAAGATTCTGAATATATGCCAAACCCTTCAGTCCAATCATCGGCCATCAGTGGCTCAGTGCATGGAGGTAATAGGATTGATGATGGCGGCAATGGACATCATTCAATTTGCTCGTTTTCCTCTGAGACCGCTACAACTGAGCATGCTCAGGCAGTGGAATGGAGATTATGCAAATTTGTCTCCTCAGATAGATCTGGATCAGGAGACAAGAGACTCTCTCCTTTGGTGGTTGTCGCCGGATTGTCGCCGGATCATCTGTCCCAAGGGACATGCTTCCGCAGACCCTCATGGGTGATAGTCACAACGGATGCCAGTCTACTAGGTTGGGGTGCAGTCTGGAATTCCCTGAAGGCTCAGGGTGTGTGGACTTGGTCGGAGTCTCTGCTTCCAATCAATATTCTGGAATTGAGAGCAATATTCAATGCGCTTCAGACTTGGCCTCAGTTGGCTTCGGCCAAATTCATCCGTTTTCAGTTGGAGAAAATCACGACTGTGGCTTACATCAATCATCAGGGAGGAACAAGGAGTTCCTTAGCGATGACAGAAGTATCCAAGATAATTCGGTGGGCCGAGGCTCACTCTTGTTATCTGTCAGCAATCTACATCCCTGGAGTGGACAACTGGAAAGCGGACTTTTTAATCAGGCAGACTTTTCATCCGGTGGAGTGGGAACTCCATCCGAAGGTATTTGCCACCCTGATTCTCAGATGGGGCAGACCGGAATTGATTCTGATTGCGTCTTGTCAGAATGCCAAGCTCCCAAGATACGGATCCAGGTCAATGCCTTGGCAGTGCCTTGGTCGTTCAACCTAGCTTATGTGTTTCCACCGTTTGGTCTCCTTTCCCGGGTGATTGCTCGTATCAAACAGGAGAGGGTTCAGTAATTCTAATTGCGCCTGCGTGGCCTCGCAGGACTTGGTATGCCGATCTAGTGGACATGTCCTCTCTACCTCTGTGGAAGCTTCCATTGAGGCAGGACCTTCTCATTCAGGGACCCTTCCAACATCCGCTTGGAGATTGAACGCTTGATTTTATCTAAGCGGGGGTTCTCTGATTCGGTAATTGATACTTTGATTCAGGCACGTAAGCCTGTTAATAGAAACATCTACCATAAGATATGGCGTCAATATCTTTATTGGTGCGAATCCAAGGGCTACTCATGGAGTAGAGTTAGGATTCCCAGGATTCTATCTTTTCTCCAAGAAGGATTGGAGAAAGGGTTATCAGCAAGTTCCTTAAAGGGAGAAATCTCTGCTTTGTCAATTTTACTACACAAACGTTTGGCAGATGTTCCAGACGTTCAGTCTTTTTGTCGGGCTCTGACCAGAATCAAGCCTGTGTTTAGAACAATTGCTCCACC
>NC_069509.1:186605942-186710942 GCF_027579735.1 Bombina bombina
ATGCTGTCTAGCATTTAAAGTCTTCATTTCAAAGCTTTTAAAATAATGTATTAGGTGTTACTTATGACCATTTTGAGAGGGGCCTGGAACCGATCTCCTTCACTTTCCATTGACTTACATTATAAACTGGGTTTCAATTTACAACGGTTTCGATTTACAACCATTCCTTCTGGAACCTAACTCCGGCGTAAACTGAGTGCTACCTATATATATATATACACATATATACCAAACAACCTTTGCACTCTCTGTATAGGTTAATATGGCCGGTGCTGAGTCTCCCAAACACCATCCAGAAATAATCACCTCGCCCCTTCATCTGGTCCAACATCCCATGTGGAGGACCAAAACATTGGATGTGGATGTGAGGTTCACCGCAAGTGGTGACATCTGAATTGACGAACCGGGTGCGAGGTGATTATTTTTGGAATATATATTATACACACTATATTATTCTTTACTTTATTTTATTGTTTTATCTTTTCGCCCTGTTTAAACTATCAGTCTTAAAATAGCTTCTGGCAAAATGTGCACCAACCGTTCTGAATTACTCAATGTGAGTGCGGAGTTATTTGTATCCAAGATAATAAAACATATGATCCTGATGTTTATACACATTCAGACTGTGGTATTACCAGCTTGTTCACTCTTTGTCAGTCAGAATTTAGTTGATCTGGTGGTGCAGAAATAATGATGTTTGACATAAATATTTTAACCCTTTGAATCACTGTGTGAAAAACATTATTTATTGAACGTCCTATACTCTCTAAATCAAATATAAATAATTTTTTAATCTCTTACAGCTAATTTTAAGTGTGAATGGCTCATATAATAAACATTTTTAAGATGGATTAAAACTGAAGAAAATCATGTAACAAATCAGGTTTTTCCAATAGTTGTTGAATTGAATTGTTCCACTTACTGAAGCCAATACATCTTTTTATGTGGATATTAATGGATTCAAAGATTTCATAGAGAGAATCAATTGATGATCATTATAAACATGTTCTTATCTAATTGATAATACAGGTAGAGACTGGTTGAGACCGGAAAAGGTTTGGATTTGGGAATATTTGCATCTGTAAGAGTATGATAATTTCTAAGCTCTTGAAGGGCGCCCCTTATTTCAATGCATTTGACATTTTTAACCACTAGAGGGCGAAATTTCACGTGTGCCTTAAAGATAACTTTGTGCTCACTCCCGTGGAGTTATTTATGAGTCAGCACTGATTGACTAAAATGTAAGTCTGTCAAAAGAACTGAAATAAGGCGGCTGCAGAGGCTTAGATACAAGGTAATCACAGAGGTAAAAAGTATATTAATATAACTGTGTTGGTTATGCAAAACTGGGGAATGGGTAATAAAGGGATTTTCTATCTTTTTAAACAATAACAATTTTGGAGTAGACTGTCACTTTAAAGGGACATTAAAACCAATGATAAACTCTAACCACTCACTCTCGAGATTCGGATTTCATAGTTCATGGATAATAAAGGTCAATATAAGACATTGATCTCAACAGAATACTGGACTATGATTACACCACAACAAATAAAGACTATGATGATTGAGGTTCTTCAGACCCGACTAAGTAATACCCACTAGTTGGGATATAGGTAGAGGGAACTTGAGAGAGTTTGAAGAATTGTGTTCATTGTTTAAGGGTTCAACCATTGGTTTATTTATTTGTTGGCATTTTTGTTGGTTAATCTTTTCCTGAAAGGATGGGGTTTTTTAATGGCTTTTTTGTTTGTTTTCCTTTTTTTTTCTTTATCCCAATTGTAAGAAACTTCAATAAAAAGCATTTAAACATAAAGGGACATTAAACCCAAAAATATTCTTTCATTATTCAGACAGAGAATAGCGTGCACGTGCCTGAAGCAATACATGACAGGAAATAACGCTGCCATCTAGTGCTCCTGCTAATGTATAGCATTGTTGCAAAACTGCTGCCATCTAGTGCTCTTGCTAATGTATAACATTATTATAAAACTGCTGCCATCTAGTGCTCTTGCTAATGTATAACATTGTTATAAAACTGCTGCCATCTAGTGCACTTGCTAATGTATAACATTGTTATAAAACTGCTGCCATCTAGTGCTCTTGCTAATGTATAACATTGTTATAAAACTGCTGCCATCTAGTGCTCTTGCTAATGTATAACATTGTTATAAAACTGCTGCCATCTAGTGCTCTTGCTAATGTATAACATTTTTATAAAACTGCTGCCATCTAGTGCTCTTGCTAATGTATAACATTTTTATAAAACTGCTGCCATCTAGTGCTCTTGCTAATGTCTAACATTGTTATAAAACTGCTGCCATCTAGTGCTCTTGCTAATGTATAATATTTTTTATAAAACTGCTGCCATCTAGTGCTCTTGCTAATGTGTAACATTGTTATAAAACTGTTACCATCTAGTGATTTTGCTAATGTGTAGCATTATCATAAAACTGCTGCCATCTAGTGCTCTTGCTAATGTATAACATTATTATAAAACTGCTGCCATCTAGTGCTCTTGCTAATGTGTAACATTGTTCTAAAAATGCTGCCATCTAGTGCTCTTGCTAATGTGTAGCATTATCATAAAACTGCTGCCATCTAGTGCTCTTGCTAATGTATAACATTGTTATAAAACTGCTGCCATCTAGTGCTCTTGCTAATGTATAACATTGTTATAAAACTGCTGCCATCTAGTGCTCTTGCTAATGTATAACATTGTTATAAAACTGCTGCCATCTAGTGCTCTTGCTAATGTATAACATTATTATAAAACTGCTGCCATCTAGTGCTCTTGCTAATGTATAACATTATTATAAAACTGCTGCCATCTAGTGATCCTGCTAATGTATAACATTGTTGTACAACTGCTGCCATATAGGATTGCAGACACGTGCACACTCATGAGCTTACATCCCTGCTTTTCAACAAAGGATAACAAAAACAAAGAAAATTTGATAACCGTAGTAAAATTGAAAGTTGTTTAAAATTGTGTGCTCTATTTGAATCATGAAAGAAAAATGTTGGGCTTTATGTCCCTTTAAGGGCTTTAGTATCCCTCAGGCTACATATAAGTATATCTGTGCCTATACCTAGAGAAGAAATCCCATCCAATCAGTAGATCCTGATAATAAATGACTAGCAATGACTCTAATGTTTTTCCTGTTCAGACGTCTGCATTAAGGGCCAGGTTGATACTGTTATTTGACGTTGCGGCTTCAATAATGGAAATATATGTTTTGGATGTTATTAAATATGTAAAGTAAATTTCCTGGACTTGGAACTTTGTAAACTGAATAATCTTATATGACCCTTACATTTCTAGTTCTATTGATCTTTATAAAAGTAATTTCTTCACATATTTATATAACTATATGTGCCAGGTCACATATTGCATTTCCTAGTTCCATAGCACACTTTGCAGCAGAGCTTATCTATAGCTTATCATATAGATTACAGCACTAAGCTCTTACCCCTACACCATAATATTGACAATACTAGTCTCTGGAGCAAATTATGGGCATATAGTTATTGTTACAACAAAACATCAAAATTAGGCAGACAAATAATATATGAACCCATTCAATAATAATAACAATATTCCATTAATATTAATTATGTTTAAATAATACACAATTATCTATATATTACACTATTGCAGGGCTCATGTGAGTGCTTAAAGACACACGAAACGGTAGTAACACAAAACTACCTTAGACCCACTGTCCTAATAGCCAGCAGCAGTGCTTCCTTAGTTATCCTGGACTCCTAATGACACTCTGAGGGCAGAGGTGCGGGTGAGGAGCAAGGCTGTAGTGTGTCAAATTACTATAAATAGGAGGAGAGACACAGCAAACACTGTGTGATTATGCACAGCACCGGACAGGGTGAGGTGTTGGGCAAATTGATTTTTGTATTATTTAGTCTGACAGCAATTTCTTATTTTTGCACTGTTTGTAGGAAGTGGTATATGTTTAAAACTCATGCTAAAATCAGTAAGCTGCAGACAATACAGAGTGCTAAAATATGAAGATTACTGTCAGACTATACTGTCACACCCTAGTGTCTCTCAGTCTTAGCACACACCCGAGTGCATCTTAATTTTAGCACACACCCCAGCGCCTCTCAGTCTTAGCACACACCTCAGCGCCTCTCAATGTTAGCACACACCCTAGCGTCTCTCAGTCTTAGCAGACACCCTAATGTCTCTTAGTCTTTGTACACACCCTAGCGCCTCTCAGTGTTAGCACACACCCTATCCCCTCTCAGTGTAAGCACACACCTTATCCCCTCTCAGTGTTAGCACACACCCCAGCTCCTCCCAGTGTTAGCACACTCCCCCAGTGCCTCCCAGTGTTAGCACACACCCCAGCGCCTCTAAGTGTTAGCACACACCCCAGCCCCTCTCAGTGCTAGCACACACCCCAGCCCCTCTCAGTGCTAGCACACACCCCAGCCCCTCTCAGTGCTAGCACACACCCAGCCCCTCTCAGTGCTAGCACACATCCCAGCCCCTCTAAGTGCTAGCACACACCCCAGTACCTCTTAATGTTTGCACACACCCCAGAGCCTCTAAGTGTTCGCACTCATCCCAGGACCTCTTTGTTAGCACACACCCCAGTACCTCTTAATGTTAGCACACACCCCAGAACCTCTCAATGTTTGCACATACCCCAGAGCCTCTCACTGTTGGCACACACCCCAGCACCTTTCAGTGTTTGCACTCACCCCAAAACCTCTTTGCTTGTACACACCCCAGTACCTCTTAATGTTAGCACACACCCCAGAGCCTCTCAGTGTTAGCACACACCCCAGTGCCTTGCAGTGTTAGCACACCCCCTAGCGTCTCGCAGTGTTAGCACACACCCTAGCGTCTGTCAGTGTTAGCACACACCCTAGCGTCTGTCAGTGTTAGCACACACCCTAGCGTTTTGCAGTGTTAGCACACACCCCAGTGCCTTGCAGTGTTAGCACACACCCTAGCGTTTGTCAGTGTTAGCACACACCCTAGCGTTTTGCAGTGTTAGCACACACCCCAGTGCCTTGCAGTGTTAGCACACACCCTAGCATTTTGCAGTGTTAGCACACACCCCCTAGCGCCTCGCAGTGTTAGCACACACCCTAGCGTTTTGCAGTGTTAGCACACACCCCAGTGCCTTGCAGTGTTAGCACACACCCTAGCGTTTTGCAGTGTTAGCACACACCCCAGTGCCTTGCAGTGTTAGCACACCCCCTAGCGTTTTGCAGTGTTAGCACACACCCCAGCGCCTCTCAGTGTTGGCACACACCCCAGCGCCTCTCAGTGTTAGCACACACCCCAGCGCCTCTCATTGTTGGCACACACCCCAGTGCCTCTCTGTGTTAGCACACACCCTAGCGTTTTGCAGTGTTAGCACACACCCTAGCGTCTGTCAGTGTTAGCACACACCCCAGCACCTCTGTGTTAGCACACACCCTAGTGCCTCTCAGTGTTAGCACACACCCCAGCACCTCTGTGTTAGCACACACCCTAGTGCCTCTCAGTGTTAGCACACACCCCAGCACCTCTGTGTTAGCACACACCCTAGTGCCTCTCAGTGTTAGCACACACCCCAGTGCCTCTCAGTGTTAGCACACACCCTAGTGCCTCTGTGTTAGCACACACCCTAGTGCCTCTCAGTGTTAGCACACACCCTAGTGCCTCTCAGTGTTAGCACACACCCCAGCGCCTCTCACTGTTAGCACACACCCTAGCCCCTCTCAGTGTTAGCACACACCCTAGTGCCTCTCAGTGTTAGCACACGCCCCAACGCCTCTCTGTGTTAGCACACACCCTAGTGCCTCTCAGTGTTAGCACACGCCCCAACGGCTCTCTGTGTTAGCACACACCCTAGTGCCTCTCAGTGTTAGCACATGCCCCAACGCCTCTCTGTGTTAGCACACACCCCAGTGCCTCTCTGTGTTAGCACACACCCTAGCGTTTTGCAGTGTTAGCACACCCCTAGCGCCTCGCAGTGTTAGCACACACCCTAGCGTCTGTCAGTGTTAGCACACACCCCAGCACCTCTGTGTTAGCACACACCCTAGTGCCTCTCAGTGTTAGCACACACCCCAGCACCTCAGTGTTAGCACACACCCCAGCACCTCTGTGTTAGCACACACCCTAGTGCCTCTCAGTGTTAGCACACACCCCAGTGCCTCTCAGTGTTAGCACACACCCTAGTGCCTCTGTGTTAGCACACACCCTAGTGCCTCTCAGTGTTAGCACACACCCTAGCGCCTCTCAGTGTTAGCACACACCCCAGCGCCTCTCACTGTTAGCACACACCCTAGCCCCTCTCAGTGTTAGCACACACCCTAGTGCCTCTCAGTGTTAGCACACGCCCCAACGCCTCTCTGTGTTAGCACACACCCTAGTGCCTCTCAGTGTTAGCACACGCCCCAACGGCTCTCTGTGTTAGCACACACCCTAGTGCCTCTCAGTGTTAGCACATGCCCCAACGCCTCTCTGTGTTAGCACACACCCTAGCGCCTCTCAGTGTTAGCACATGCCCCAACGCCTCTCTGTGTTAGCACACACCCTAGCGCCTCTCAGTGTTAGCACACACCCCAGCGCCTCTCACTGTTAGCACACACCCTAGCCCCTCTCAGTGTTAGCACACACCCTAGTGCCTCTCAGTG
The DNA here is from genome assembly GCF_027579735.1 of Bombina bombina. NCBI lineage: Eukaryota > Metazoa > Chordata > Amphibia > Anura > Bombinatoridae > Bombina > Bombina bombina. Next base: position 186,612,603 of record NC_069509.1, read on the forward strand.
TTAGCACACGCCCCAACGGCTCTCTGTGTTAGCACACACCCTAGTGCCTCTCAGTGTTAGCACATGCCCCAACGCCTCTCTGTGTTAGCACACACCCCAGTGCCTCTCTGTGTTAGCACACCCCTAGCGCCTCGCAGTGTTAGCACACACCCTAGCGTCTGTCCGTGTTAGCACACACCCCAGAACCTCTCCGTGTTAGCACACACCCTAGCACCTCTCAATGTTATCATACACCCCAGCGCCTCTGTGTTAGCACACACCCTAGCGTTTTGCAGTGTTAGCACACCCCTAGCGCCTGTCAGTGTTAGCACATACCCCAGCACCTCTGTGCTAGCACACACCATAGCGTCTGTCAGTGTTAGCACACACCCCAGAACCTCTCCGTGTTAGCACACTCCGTAGCGCCTCGCAATGTTATCATACACCCCAGCGCCTCTGTGTTAGCACACACCCTAGCGTTTTACATAAGAATCTGGAACATTTCATGCATCAGCCTGTGTTAGATGCATAATATAGCTTTGAGTTATTTTTACAATGATGGGAGAGTTGACAAATGATCACATGTGGACTATATTGCTTGTTCATTAGAAGTGAAGCCATACTTCCATTACAGAGCTTTACTCCATACCATAAAGGCTTTGATCAGAAATGTCCATATGGTGGCGGGTCCTCACCTTAGCGTATTATTTGTCACTTTACTAGTAGTAGTAAAGTAGTGACTACTTACCAAACCTTTCAGAATGATTCTTCTGCTGACCAGATTCGCAAAGCAGCTACCTGGTCTTTTTTGTAAATGTTTGCTAAGTTTTACTGTTTCATCATATATGTCTCTTCTGAGTCTGTTGTGCCTGACTAATCGTTGTCCCCACCTTAACTTTAGTCTCCCTATTTCTCTTGGTCTCCTGCACTTTACTGATTGGGTATTAGATCCCACATGTGATTATTTGTGGGCTCATCACACCATCATTGAAAGAAAACAGAATATTTGCTTAACTGATACATTTATTTCCTTCATGATGATTAGAATCTACCACCGCATGGCAGTTGGTTCTGTTTTACACTTTATTCACCGCACTATGGTCCTTTCGTATTTTTCTGCCATATGGGTTATTATTATTATCGGTTATTTGTAGAGCGCCAACAGATTCCGCAGCGTTATGGGTTGTTGGAATATAGAAGCTGGATCATATTCATTGTGCAGTACACACTGTACAGAGGAACCACAAACCTGAATTAGTGCAGACTACACTTTGAACTGAATGTACTAATTTCAGAGCACTTTAGATTGATTTCTCTCACTTTTGGCTGATTGAGTAACGGAGAAATGTAATTTATGCACAACGGAAAATGAGATTTTTCATACTATCATTAAGCTGCAGTTTGCCAGTGCTGCTAATCAAGGAGTAAGTGGTTTCTAACTTTACTATTTGCAGCAACAATTCTTTATTTTTTATTTTCTTGCTTTTTTTATTTAATTTTTAATTATTTTCTAATAATTATTAGTTGGTTAATTTATGTAAGAAAATAATCCTAGGAAAACAACAACCTTTCTAGTGTATTTCTACAGCAATGTATGCTATTGTGGAAACTCAGTCTAAATTCACTTCTGCACCCCTTAAATTTGACAGCCAATCACAAGATATACAGAAGTATTGATTGTTGACATTAATATTAGTATTTGTGCTTCGTATGTACTAAATGCTTTTGTTATTTTCTGCTATTGATATATACAAAATACTGAACATGTTGACAGGAAGGGCAGACAAAATTAATAATGAACAGATTTTTTTAATGTTCTTGATTAAATGTTTTATAGGGGTGTGATTTTGCTTTGAATATACTGAAATCTTTCTCTGTTTCCCGTCAGATTCAGAAGCTCAGTACGGCTGGTCAGAGGATGAGATAGCGGATCTATATGATCACACTACAGTCATCTTAGCTGCCGAACGGTAAGAGCAGTTACTCATATCAGTGGTGGAAAAATATCACTATTGTTTACTATTCTGCTGCTAGCCCAGATGTGAGGATGTTAATTAGTCACAGAGCTGCTAGCCCCAGAGGTGAGATTTACTAGTCACCAGAGCTGCTAGCCCAGTGGTGTGAGTTACTAGTCACAGAGCTGCCTGTAGCCCAGACATGGAGATGTTACTAGTCACAGAGCTGCTAGCCCAGAGGTGTGATGTTACTTGTAGTCACAAGAGCTGCTAGCCCAGAGGTGAGATGTTTCTAAGTTCACAGAGCTGCTAGCCCAGAAGTGAGATGTACTAGTCACAGAGCTTGCTAGTCCCAGAGGTGAGATGTTATAGTCACAGAGCTGCTAGATCAGAGGTGAGATGTTACTAGTCACAGAGCTGCTAGATCAGAGGTGAGATGTTTACTAGTACACAGAAGCTTTGCTAGCCCAGAGGTGAGATGTACTAGTCACAGAGCTGCAAGCCCAGAGGTGAGATGTAACTCAGTCACAAGCTGCTAGATCAGAGGTGTGATGTTACTAGTCCACAGAGGCTGCTAGTCCAGAGGTGAGATGTTACTAGTCACAGAGCTGCTAGTCCAGAGGTGAGATGTTTACTAGTCACAGAGCTGCTAGCCCAGAGGTGAGATGTTACTAGTCACAGAGCTGCTAGCCCAGATGTGAGATGTTACTAGTCACAGAGCTGCTAGCCCAGAGGTGAGATGTTACTAGTCACAGAGCTGCTAGCCCAGAGGTGAGATGATACTAGTCACAGAGCTGCTAGCCCAGAGGTGAGATGTTACTAGTCACAGAGCTGCTAGCCCAGAGGTGAGATGTTACTAGTCACAGAGCTGCTAGCTCAGAGGTGAGATGTTACTAGTCACAGAGCTGCTAGATCAGAGGTGAGATGTTACTAGTCACAGAGCTGCTAGCCCAGAGGTGAGATGTTACTAGTCACAGAGCTGCTAGCCCAAAGGTGAGATGTTACTAGTCACAGAGCTGCTAGCCCAGAGGTGAGATGTTACTAGTCACAGAGCTGCTAGATCAGAGGTGAGATGTTACTAGTCACAGAGCTGCTAGATCAGAGGTGAGGTGTTACTAGTCACAGAGCTGCTAGCCCAGAGGTGAGATGTTACTAGTCACAGAGCTGCTAGCCCAGAGGTGAGGTGAGATGTTACTAGTCACAGAGCTGCTAGCCCAGAGGTGAGATGTTACTAGTCACAGAGCTGCCAGCCCAGAGGTGAGATGTTACTAGTCACAGAGCTGCTAGATCAGAGGTGAGATGTTACTAGTCACAGAGCTGCAAGCCCAGAGGTGAGATGTTACTAGTCACAGAGCTGCTAGATCAGAGGTGAGATGTTACTAGTCACAGAGCTGCTAGCCCAGAGGTGAGATGTTACTAGTCACAGAGCTGCTAGCCCAGAGGTGAGGTGAGATGTTACTAGTCACAGAGCTGCTAGCCCAGAGGTGAGATGTTACTAGTCACAGAGCTGCCAGCCCAGAGGTGAGATGTTACTAGTCACAGAGCTGCTAGATCAGAGGTGAGATGTTACTAGTCACAGAGCTGCTAGCCCAGAGGTGAGATGTTACTAGTCACAGAGCTGCTAGATCAGAGGTGAGATGTTACTAGTCACAGAGCTGCTAGCCCAGAGGTGAGATGTTACTAGTCACAGAGCTGCTAGCCCAGAGGTGAGATGTTACTAGTCACAGAGCTGCTAGTCCAGAGGTGAGATGTTACTAGTCACAGAGCTGCTAGTCCAGAGGTGAGATGTTACTAGTCACAGAGCTGCTAGCCCAGAGGTGAGATGTTACTAGTCACAGAGCTGCTAGCCCAGAGGTGAGATGTTACTAGTCACAGAGCTGCTAGATCAGAGGTGGGATGTTACTAGTCACAGAGCTGCTAGCCCAGAGGTGAGATGTTACTAGTCACAGAGCTGCTAGCCCAGAGGTGAGATGTTACTAGTCACAGAGCTGCTAGCCCAGAGGTGAGATGTTACTAGTCACAGAGCTGCTAGCCCAGAGGTGAGATGTTACTAGTCACAGAGCTGCTAGCCCAGAGGTGAGATGTTACTAGTCACAGAGCTGCTAGCCCAGAGGTGAGATGTTACTAGTCACAGAGCTGCTAGATCAGAGGTGAGATGTTACTAGTCACAGAGCTGCTAGATCAGAGGTGAGATGTTACTAGTCACAGAGCTGCTAGCCCAGAGGTGAGATGTTACTAGTCACAGAGCTGCTAGCCCAGAGGTGAGATGTTACTAGTCACAGAGCTGCTAGCCCAGAGGTGAGATGTTACTAGTCACAGAGCTGCTAGCCCAGAGGTGAGATGTTACTAGTCACAGAGCTGCTAGCCCAGAGGTGAGATGTTACTTGTAGTCACAGAGCTGCTAGTCCAGAGGTGAGATGTTACTAGTCACAGAGCTGCTAGCCCGAAGGTGAGATGTTACTAGTCACAGAGCTGCTAGATCAGAGGTGAGATGTTACTAGTCACAGAGCTGCTAGCCCAGAGGTGAGATGTTACTAGTCACAGAGCTGCTAGCCCAGAGGTGAGATGTTACTAGTCACAGAGCTGCTAGATCAGAGGTGAGATGTTACTAGTCACAGAGCTGCTAGCCCAGAGGTGAGATGTTACTAGTCACAGAGCTGCTAGCCCAGAGGTGAGATGTTACTAGTCACAGAGCTGCTAGCCCAGAGGGGAGATGTTACTAGTCACAGAGCTGCTAGCCCAGAGGTGAGATGTTACTAGTCACAGAGCTGCTAGATCAGAGGTGAGATGTTACTAGTCACAGAGCTGCTAGCCCAGAGGTGAGATGTTACTAGTCACAGAGCTGCTAGCCCAGAGGTGAGATGTTACTAGTCACAGAGCTGCTAGATCAGAGGTGAGATGTTACTAGTCACAGAGCTGCTAGCCCAGAGGTGAGATGTTACTAGTCACAGAGCTGCTAGCCCAGAGGTGAGATGTTACTAGTCACAGAGCTGCTAGCCCAGAGGTGAGATGTTACTAGTCACAGAGCTGCTAGCCCAGAGGTGAGATGTTACTAGTCACAGAGCTGCTAGCCCAGAGGTGAGATGTTACTAGTCACAGAGCTGCTAGATCAGAGGTGAGATGTTACTAGTCACAGAGCTGCTAGCCCAGAGGTGAGATGTTACTAGTCACAGAGCTGCTAGCCCAGAGGTGAGATGTTACTAGTCACAGAGCTGCTAGCCCAGAGGTGAGATGTTACTAGTCACAGAGCTGCTAGCCCAGAGGTGAGATGTTACTAGTCACAGAGCTGCTAGCCCAGAGGTGAGATGTTACTAGTCACAGAGCTGCTAGCCCAGAGGTGAGATGTTACTAGTCACAGAGCTGCTAGATCAGAGGTGAGATGTTACTAGTCACAGAGCTGCTAGATCAGAGGTGAGATGTTACTAGTCACAGAGCTGCTAGCCCAGATGTGAGATGTTACTAGTCACAGAGCTGCTAGCCCAGAGATGAGATGTTACTAGTCACAGAGCTGCTAGCCCAGAGGTGAGATGTTACTAGTCACAGAGCTGCTAGCCCAGAGGTGAGATGTTACTAGTCACAGAGCTGCTAGCCCAGAGGTGAGATGTTACTTGTAGTCACAGAGCTGCTAGTCCAGAGGTGAGATGTTACTAGTCACAGAGCTGCTAGCCCGAAGGTGAGATGTTACTAGTCACAGAGCTGCTAGATCAGAGGTGAGATGTTACTAGTCACAGAGCTGCTAGCCCAGAGGTGAGATGTTACTAGTCACAGAGCTGCTAGCCCAGAGGTGAGATGTTACTAGTCACAGAGCTGCTAGCCCAGAGGTGAGATGTTACTAGTCACAGAGCTGCTAGCCCAGAGGTGAGATGTTACTAGTCACAGAGCTGCTAGGCCCAGAGGTGAGATGTTACTAGTCACAGAGCTGCTAGATCAGAGGTGAGATGTTACTAGTCACAGAGCTGCTAGCCCAGAGGTGAGATGTTACTAGTCACAGAGCTGCTAGCCCAGAGGTGAGATGTTACTAGTCACAGAGCTGCTAGCCCAGAGGTGAGATGTTACTAGTCACAGAGCTGCTAGCCCAGAGGTGAGATGTTACTAGACACAGAGCTGCTAGCCCAGAGGTGAGATGTTACTAGTCACAGAGCTGCTAGCCAGAGGTGAGATGTTACTAGTCACAGAGCTGCTAGATCAGAGGTGGGATGTTACTAGTCACAGAGCTGCTAGCCCAGAGGTGAGATGTTACTAGTCACAGAGCTGCTAGCCCAGAGGTGAGATGTTACTAGTCACAGAGCTGCTAGCCCAGAGGTGAGATGTTACTAGTCACAGAGCTGCTAGCCCAGAGGTGAGATGTTACTAGTCACAGAGCTGCTAGCCCAGAGGTGAGATGTTACTAGTCACAGAGCTGCTAGCCCAGAGGTGAGATGTTACTAGTCACAGAGCTGCTAGCCCAGAGGTGAGATGTTACTAGTCACAGAGCTGCTAGATCAGAGGTGAGATGTTACTAGTCACAGAGCTGCTAGCCCAGAGGTGAGATGTTACTAGTCACAGAGCTGCTAGCCCAGAGGTGAGATGTTACTAGTCACAGAGCTGCTAGAACAGAGGTGAGATGTTACTAGTCACAGAGCTGCTAGATCAGAGGTGAGATGTTACTAGTCACAGAGCTGCTAGTCCAGAGGTGAGATGTTACTAGTCACAGAGCTGCTAGCCCAGAGGTGAGATGTTACTAGTCACAGAGCTGCTAGCTCAGAGGTGAGATGTTACTAGTCACAGAGCTGCTAGACCAGAGGTGAGATGTTACTAGTCACAGAGCTGCTAGCCCAGAGGTGAGATGTTACTAGTCACAGAGCTGCTAGCCCAGAGGTGAGATGTTACTAGTCACAGAGCTGCTAGCCCAGAGGTGAGATGTTACTAGTCACAGAGCTGCTAGCCCAGAGGTGAGATGTTACTAGTCACAGAGCTGCTAGTCCAGAGGTGAGATGTTACTAGTCACAGAGCTGCTAGCCAGAGGTGAGATGTTACTAGTCACAGAGCTGCTAGCCCAGAGGTGAGATGTTACTAGTCACAGAGCTGCTAGCCCAGAGGTGAGATGTTACTAGTCACAGAGCTGCTAGCTCAGAGGTGAGATGTTACTAGTCACAGAGCTGCTAGATCAGAGGTGAGATGTTACTAGTCACAGAGCTGCTAGATCAGAGGTGAGATGTTACTAGTCACAGAGCTGCTAGCCCAGAGGTGAGATGTTACTAGTCACAGAGCTGCTAGCCCAGAGGTGAGATGTTACTTAGTCACAGAGCTGCTAGCCAGAGGTGATATGTTACTAGTCACAGAGCTGCTAGCCCGAAGGTGAGATGTTACTAGTCACAGAGCTGCTAGCCCAGAGGTGAGATGTTACTAGTCACAGAGCTGCTAGATCAGAGGTGAGATGTTACTAGTCACAGAGCTGCTAGCCCAGAGGTGAGATGTTACTAGTCACAGAGCTGCTAGCCCAGAGGTGAGATGTTACTAGTCACAGAGCTGCTAGCCCAGAGGTGAGATGTTACTAGTCACAGAGCTGCTAGCCCAGAGTAGAGATGTTACTAGTCACAGAGCTGCTAGCCCAGAGGTGAGATGTTACTAGTCACAGAGCTGCTAGCCCAGAGGTGAGATGTTACTAGTCACAGAGCTGCTAGCCCAGAGGTGAGATGTTACTAGTCACAGAGCTGCCTAGATCAGAGGTGAGATGTTACTAGTCACCACGAGCTGCTAGCACAGAGGTGAGATGTTACTAGTCACAGAGCTGCTAGCCAGAGGTGAGATGTTACTAGTCACAGAGCTGCTAGCCCAGAGGTGAGATGTTACTAGTAGTCCACAGAGCTGGCTCGCCAGAGCTGAGATCGTTACTAGTCACAGAGCTGCTAGCCCAGAGGTGAGATGTTACTAGCTCCACAGAGCTGCTACGACTCAGAGGTGAGATGTTACTAGCTCACAGAGCTGCTAGCCCAGGGTGAGATGTTACTAGTCACAGAGCTGCTAGCCCAGAGGTGAGATGTTACCTAGTCACAGAGCTCGCTAGCCCAGAGGTGAGATGTTACTAGTCACAGAGCTGCTAGCCCAGAGATGAGATGTTCTTCTAGTCACAGAGCTGCTAGTCCAGAGGTGAGATGTTACTAGTCACAGAGCTGCTAGCCCAGAGGTGAGATGTTACTAGTCACAGAGCTGCTAGATCAGAGGTGAGATGTTACTAGTCACAGAGCTGCTAGCCCAGAGGTGAGATGTTACTAGTCACAGAGCTGCTAGATCAGAGGTGAGATGTTACTAGTCACAGAGCTGCTAGATCAGAGGTGAGATGTTACTAGTCACAGAGCTGCTAGCCCAGATGTGAGATGTTACTAGTCACAGAGCTGCTAGCCCAGAGGTGAGATGTTACTAGTCACAGAGCTGCTAGCCCAGAGGTGAGATGTTACTAGTCACAGAGCTGCTAGCCCAGAGGTGAGATGTTACTAGTCACAGAGCTGCTAGATCAGAGGTGAGATGTTACTAGTCACAGAGCTGCTAGCCCAGAGGTGAGATGTTACTAGTCACAGAGCTGCTAGCCCAGAGGTGAGATGTTACTAGTCACAGAGCTGCTAGCCCAGAGGTGAGATGTTACTAGTCACAGAGCTGCTAGCCCAGAGGTGAGATGTTACTAGTCACAGAGCTGCTAGCCCAGAGGTGAGATGTTACTAGTCACAGAGCTGCTAGCCCAGAGGTGAGATGTTACTAGTCACAGAGCTGCTAGCCCAGAGGTGAGATGTTACTAGTCACAGAGCTGCTAGCCCAGAGGTGAGATGTTACTAGTCACAGAGCTGCTAGCCCAGAGGTGAGATGTTATAGTCACAGAGCTGCTAGCCCAGAGTTGAGATGTTACTAGTCACAGAGCTGCTAGCCCAGATGTGAGATGTTACTAGTCACAGAGCTGCTAGCTCAGAGGTGAGATGTTACTAGTCACAGAGCTGCTAGCCCAGAGGTGAGATGTTACTAGTCACAGAGCTGCTAGCCCAGAGGTGAGATGTTACTTAGTCACAGAGCTGCTAGCCCAGAGGTGAGATGTTACTAGTCACAGAGCTGCTAGACAGAGGTGAGATGTTACTAGTCACAGAGCTGCTAGCCCAGAGGTGAGATGTTACTAGTCACAGAGCTGCTAGCCAGAGGTGAGATGTTACTAGTCACAGAGCTGCTAGCCCAGAGGTGAGATGTTACTAGTCACAGAGCTGCTAGCCCAGAGGTGAGATGTTACTAGTCACAGAGCTGCTAGCCCAGAGGTGAGATGTTACTAGTCACAGAGCTGCTAGCACAGAGGTGAGATGTTACTAGTCACAGAGCTGCTAGCCCAGAGGTGAGATGTTACTAGTCACAGAGCTGCTAGCCCAGAGGTGAGATGTTACTAGTCACAGAGCTGCTAGACCAGAGGTGAGATGTTACTAGTCACAGAGCTGCTAGCCCAGAGGTGAGATGTTACTAGTCACAGAGCTGCTAGCTCAGAGGTGAGATGTTACTAGTCACAGAGCTGCTAGCCCAGAGGTGAGATGTTACTAGTCACAGAGCTGCTAGATCAGAGGTGAGATGTTACTAGTCACAGAGCTGCTAGCCCAGAGGTGAGATGTTACTAGTCACAGAGCTGCTAGCCCAGAGGTGAGATGTTACTAGTCACAGAGCTGCTAGCCCAGAGGTGAGATGTTACTAGTCACAGAGCTGCTAGCCCAGAGGTGAGATGTTACTAGTCACAGAGCTGCTAGCCCAGAGGTGAGATGTTACTAGTCACAGAGCTGCTAGCCCAGAAGTGAGATGTTACTAGTCACAGAGCTGCTAGCCCAGAGGTGAGATGTTACTAGTCACAGAGCTGCTAGCCCAGAGGTGAGATGTTACTAGTCACAGAGCTGCTAGCCCAGAGGTGAGATGTTACTAGTCACAGAGCTGCTAGATCAGAGGTTAGATGTTACTAGTCACAGAGCTGCTAGCCCAGAGGTGAGATGTTACTAGTCACAGAGCTGCTAGCCCAGAGGTGAGATGTTACTAGTCACAGAGCTGCTAGATCAGAGGTGAGATGTTACTAGTCACAGAGCTGCTAGATCAGAGGTGAGATGTTACTAGTCACAGAGCTGCTAGATCAGAGGTGAGATGTTACTAGTCACAGAGCTGCTAGATCAGAGGTGAGATGTTACTAGTCACAGAGCTGCTAGCCCAGAGGTGAGATGATACTAGTCACAGAGCTGCTAGCCCAGAGGTGAGATGTTACTAGTCACAGAGCTGCTAGATCAGAAGTGAGATGTTACTAGTCACAGAGCTGCTATCCCAGATCTGAGATGTTACTAGTCACAGAGCTGCTAGCCCAGAGGTGAGATGTTACTAGTCACAGAGCTGCTAGATCAGAGGTGAGATGTTACTAGTCACAGAGCTGCTAGATCAGAGGTGAGATGTTACTAGTCACAGAGCTGCTAGATCAGAGGTGAGATGTTACTAGTCACAGAGCTGCTAGCCCAGAGGTGAGATGTTACTAGTCACAGAGCTGCTAGCCCAGAGGTGAGATGTTACTAGTCACAGAGCTGCTAGATAAGAGGTGAGATGTTACTAGTCACAGAGCTGCTAGCCCAGAGGTGAGATGTTACTAGTCACAGAGCTGCTAGCCCAGAGGTGAGATGTTACTAGTCACAAAGCTGCTAGCCCAGAGGGGAGATGTTACTAGTCACAGAGCTGCTAGATCAGAGGTGAGATGTTACTAGTCACAGAGCTGCTAGATCAGAGGTGAGATGTTACTAGTCACAGAGCTGCTAGCCCAGAGGTGAGATGTTACTTGTAGTCACAGAGCTGCTAGCCCAGAGATGAGATGTTACTAGTCACAGAGCTGCTAGCCCAGAGGTGAGATGTTACTAGTCACAGAGCTGCTAGCCCAGAGGTGAGATGTTACTAGTCACAGAGCTGCTAGCCCAGAGGTGAGATATTACTAGTCACAGAGCTGCTAGCCCAGAGGTGAGATGTTACTAGTCACAGAGCTGCTAGATCAAAGGTGAGATGTTACTAGTCACAGAGCTGCTAGCCCAGAGGTTAGATGTTACTAGTCACAGAGCTGCTAGCCCAGAGGTGAGATGTTACTTGTCACAGAGCTGCTAGATCAGAGGTGAGATGTTACTAGTCACAGAGCTGCTAGCCCAGAGATGAGATGTTACTAGTCACAGAGCTGCTAGCCCAGAGGTGAGATGTTACTAGTCACAGAGCTGCTAGTCCAGAGGTGAGATGTTACTAGTCACAGAGCTGCTAGCCCAGAGGTGAGATGTTACTAGTCACAGAGCTGCTAGCCCAGAGGTGAGATGTTACTAGTCACAGAGCTGCTAGATCAAAGGTAAGATGTTACTAGTCACAGAGCTGCTAGCCCAGAGGTGAGATGTTACTAGTCACAGAGCTGCTAGCCCAGAGGTGAGATGTTACTGGTAGTCACAGAGCTGCTAGCCCAGAGGTGAGATGTTACTAGTCACAGAGCTGCTAGATCAGAGGTGAGATGTTACTAGTAGTCACAGAGCTGCTAGCCCAGAGGTGAGATGTTACTAGTCACAGAGCTGCTAGTCCAGAGGTGAGATGTTACTAGTCACAGAGCTGCTAGCCCAGAGGTGAGATGTTACTAGTCACAGAGCTGCTAGCCCAGAGGTGAGATGTTACTAGTCACAGAGCTGCTAGCCCAGAGGTGAGATGTTACTAGTCACAGAGCTGCCTAGCCCAGAGTGGAGATTTTACTAGTCACAGAGCTGCTAGTCCAGAGGTGAGATGTTACTAGTCACAGAGCTGCTAGCCCAGAGGTGAGATGTACTAGTCACAGAGCTGCTAGATCAGAGGTGAGATGTTACTAGTCACAGAGCAGCTAGCCCAGAAGGTGAGAAGTTACTAGTCACAGAGCTGCTAGATCAGAGGTGAGATGTTACTAGTCACAGAGCTGCTAGCCCAGAGGTGAGATGTTACTAGTCACAGAGCTGCTAGCCCAGAGGTGAGATGTTACTAGTCACAGAGCTGCTAGCCCAGAGGTGAGATGTTACTAGTCACAGAGCTGCTAGCCCAGAGGTGAGATGTTACTAGTCACAGAGCTGCTAGCCCAGAGGTGAGATGTTACTAGTCACAGAGCTGCTAGCCCAGAGGTGAGATGTTACTAGTCACAGAGCTGCTAGCCCAGAGGTGAGATGTTACTAGTCACAGAGCTGCTAGCCCAGAGGTGAGATGTTACTAGTCACAGAGCTGCTAGCCCAGAGGTGAGATGTTACTAGTCACAGAGCTGCTAGTCCAGAGGTGAGATGTTACTAGTCACAGAGCTGCTAGCCCAGAGGTGAGATGTTACTAGTCACAGAGCTGCTAGATCAGAGGTGAGATGTTACTAGTCACAGAGCTGCTAGATCAGAGGTGAGATGTTACTAGTCACAGAGCTGCTAGCCCAGAGGTGAGATGTTACTAGTCACAGAGCTGCTAGCCCAGAGATGAGATGTTACTAGTCACAGAGCTGCTAGATCAGAGGTGAGATGTTACTAGTCACAGAGCTGCTAGTCCAGAGGTGAGATGTTACTAGTCACAGAGCTGCTAGATCAGAGGTGAGATGTTACTAGTCACAGAGCTGCTAGATCAGAGGTGAGATGTTACTAGTCACAGAGCTGCTAGCCCAGAGGTGAGATGTTACTAGTCACAGAGCTGCTAGATCAGAGGTGAGATGTAGCCCAAGAGTTGAGATGTTACTAGTCACAGAGCTGCTACCCAGAGGTGGAGATGTTAACTAGTCACAGAGCTGCTAGCCCAGAGGTGAGATGTTACTAGTCACAGAGCTGCTAGCCCAGAGGGTGAGATGTACTAGTCACAGAGCTGCTATCCCAGAAGGTGAGATGTTACTAGTCACAGAGCTGCTAGCCCAGAGTGAGATGTTACTAGTCACAGAGCTGCTATCCCAGAGGTGAGATGTTACTAGTCACGAGAGCTGCTAGCCAGAGGTGAGATGTTACTAGTCACAGAGCTCTAGCCAGAGGTGAGATGTTACTAGTCACAGAGCTGCTAGCCCAGAGGTGAGATGTTACTAGTCACAGAGCGTGCTAGCCCAGAGGTGAGATTTACTAGTCACAAGAGCTGCTAGATCAGAGGTGAGATGTTACTAGTCACAGAGCTGCTAGCCCAGAGTGAGATGGTTACTAGTCACAGAGCTGCTAGCCCAGAGGTGAGATGTTACTAGTCACAGAGCTGCTAGCCCAGAGGTGAGATTATACTAGTCACAGAGCTGCTAGCCCAGAGGTGAGATGATACTAGTCACAGAGCTGCTAGCCCAGAGGTGAGATGATACTAGTCACAGAGCTGCTAGCCCAGAGGTGAGATGTTACTAGTCACAGATCTGCTAGCCCAGAGGTGAGATGATACTAGTCACAGAGCTGCTAGCCCAGAGGTGAGATGATACTAGTCACAGAGCTGCTAGCCCGGAGGTGAGATGTTACTAGTCACAGAGCTGCTAGCCCAGAGGTGAGATGTTACTAGTCACAGAGCTGCTAGATCAGAAGTGAGATGTTACTAGTCACAGAGCTGCTAGTCCAGAGGTGAGATGTTACTAGTCACAGAGCTGCTAGCCCAGAGGTGAGATGTTACTAGTCACAGAGCTGCTAGCCCAGAGGTGAGATGTTACTAGTCACAGAGCTGCTAGCCCAGATGTGAGATGTTACTAGTCACAGAGCTGCTAGATCAGAGGTGAGATGTTACTTGTCACAGAGCCTGCTAGCCCGAGAGGTTGAGATGTTACTAGTCACAGAGCATGCTAGTCCAGAGGAGAGATGTTACTAGTAGGTCACACGAGAGCGTGCTAGCCCAGAGTGTAGATGTTACGTGTTCACCTGAGCTGCTAGAATCAGAGGTGAGATGTTACTGAGTAGTCACACAGAGCATTGAGCGTAGATCACAGAGGTAAGATGTTACTAGTCACAGAGCTGCTAGCCCAGAGGTGAGATGTTACTAGTCACAGAGCTGCTAGATCAGAGGTGGAGATGTTACTAGTCACAGAGCTGCTAGCCCAGAGATGAGATGTTACTAGTCACAGAGCTGCTAGCCCAGAGGTGAGATGATACTAGTCACAGAGCTGCTAGTCCAGAGGTGAGATGTTACTGGTCACAGAGCTGCTAGCCCAGAGGTGAGATATTATTTGTCACAGAGCTGCTAGCCCAGAGGTGAGATGTTACTAGTCACAAAGCTGCTAGATCAAAGTAAGATGTTACTAGTCACTAGAGCTGCTAGCCCAGAGGTAGATGTTACTAGTCACAGAAGCTGCTAGCCCAGAGGTGAGATGTTACTATAGTCACAGGAGCTGCTAGCCCAGAGGTGAGTGTTACTAGTCACAGAGCTGCTAGATCAGAGGTGAGAATGTATACTAGTAGTCACAGAGCTGCTAGCCCAGAGGTGAGATGTTACTAGTCACAGAGCTGCTAGCCCAGAGGGGAGATGTTACTAGTCACAGAGCTGTTAGCCCAGAGGTGAGATGTTACTAGTCACAGAGGCTGCTAGCCAAGAGGTGAGATGTTACTAGTCACAGAGCTGCTAGCCAGAGGTGAGATGTTACTAGTCACAGAGCTGGTATCCCAGAGGTGAGATGATACTAAGTCACAGAGCTGCTAGCCCCGGAGGTGAGATGTTACTATTCACAAGAGCTGCTAGCCAGAGGTGAGATGTTACTAGTCACAGAGCTGCTAATCAGAAGTGAGATGTTACTAGTCACAGAGCTGCTAGTCCAGAGGTGAGATGTTACTAGTCAACAGTGTGCTAGCACCCAGAGGTGAGATGTTACTAGTCACAGAGCTGCAAGCCCAGAGGTGAAATGTTACTAGTCACAGAGCTGCCTAGCCCAGAGGTGAGATGTTACTAGTCACAGAGCTGCTAGACCCAGAGGTGAGATGTTACTAGTCACAAAAGCTGCTAGTCCAGAGGTGAGATGTTACTAGTCACAGAGCTGCTACGCCCAGAGGTGAGATGTTACTAGTCACAGAGCTGCTAGCCCAGAGGTGAGGATGTTTACTAGTCACAGAGCTGCTAGATCAGAGGTGAGATGTTTACTAGTCACAGAGCTGCTAGTCCAGATGTGAGATGTTACTAGTCACAGAGCTGCTAGATCAGAGGTGAGATGTTACTAGTCACAGAGCTGCTAGCCCAGAGGTGAGAGTGTACTAGTCACAGAGCTGCTAGAGCATGTGGTGAGATGTTACTAGTCCACAGTAGCTAGCTAGCCTCAGAGGGGAGGATGTTACTAGTCTCTATGAGCTTGCTAGCCCAGAGGTGAGATGATACTAGTCACAGAGCTGCTAGCCCAGAGGTGAGATGTTACTAGTCACAGAGCTGCTAGATCAGAGGTGAGATGTTACTAGTCACAGAGCTGCTAGATCAGAGGTGAGATGTTACTAGTCACAGAACTGCTAGATCAGAGATGAGATGTTACTAGTCACAGAGCTGCTAGCCCAGAGGTGAGATGTTACTAGTCACAGAGCTGCTAGCCAGAGTGAGATGTTACTAGTCACAGAGCTGCTAGATCAGAGGTGAGATGTACTAGTCACAGAGCTGCTAGCCCAGAGGTGAGATGTTACTAGTCACAGAGCTGCTAGCCCAGATGTGAGATGTTACTAGTCACAGAGCTGCTAGATCAGAGGTGAGATGTTACTAGTCACAGAGCTGCTAGATCAGAGGTGAGATGTTACTAGTCACAGAGCTGCTAGCCCAGAGGTGAGATGTTACTAGCCACAGAGCTGCTAGCTCAGAGGTGAGATATTACTAGTCACAGAGCTGCTAGATCAGAGGTGAGATGTTACTAGTCACAGAGCTGCTAGATCAGAGGTGAGATGTTACTAGTCACAGAGCTGCTAGCCCAGAGGTGAGATGTTACTAGTCACAGAGCTGCTAGCCCATAGGTGAGATGTTACTAGTCACAGAGCTGCTAGCCCAGAGGTGAGATGTTACTTGAAGTCACAGAGCTGCTAGTCCAGAGGTGAGTATTTACTAGTCACAGAGCTGCTAGTCCCAGAGGTGAGATGTTACTAGTCACAGAGCTGCTAGGCCCAGAGGTGAGATGTTACTAGGTCACAGAGCTGCTAGCCCAGAGGTGAGATGTTACTAGTCACAGAGCTGCTAGTATCAAGGGTAAGATTGTTACTAGTACACAGAGCTGCTAGATCAGAGGTGAGATGTTACTAGTCACTAGAGCTGCTAGATCAGAGGTGAGATGTTACTAGTCACAGAGCTGCTAGCCCAGAGGTGAGATGTTACTAGTCACAAAGAGCTGCTAGCCCAGAGGTGAGATGTTACTAGTCACAGAGCTGCTAGCCCAGAGGTGAGATGTTACTTGTAGACACAGAGCTGCTACAGAGGTGAGATGTTACTAGTCACAGAGCTGCTAGCCCGAAGGTGAGATGTTACTAGTCACAGAGCTGCTAGCCCAGAGGTGAGATGTTACTAGTCACAGAGCTGCTAGATCAGAGGTAAGATGTTACTAGTCACAGAGCTGCTAGATCAGAGGTGAGATGTTACTAGTCACAGAGCTGCTAGCCCAGAGGTGAGATGTTACTAGTCACAGAGCTGCTAGCCCAGAGGTGAGATGTTACTAGTCACAGAGCTGCTAGCCCAGAGGTGAGATGTTACTAGTCACAGAGCTGCTAGCCCAGAGGTGAGATGTTACTAGTCACAGAGCTGCTAGCCCTGAGGTGAGATGTTACTAGTCACAGAGCTGCTAGCCCAGAGGTGAGATGTTACTAGTCACAGAGCTGCTAGATCAGAGGTGAGATGTTACTAGTCACAGAGCTGCTAGCCCAGAGGTGAGATGTTACTAGTCACAGAGCTGCTAGCTCAGAGGTGAGATGTTACTAGTCACAGAGCTGCTAGCCCAGAGGTGAGATGTTACTAGTCACAGAGCTGCTAGCTCCAGAGGTGAGATGTTACTAGTCACAGAGCTGCTAGCCCAGAGGTGAGATGTTACTAGTCACAGAGCTGCTAGCCCAGAGGTGAGATGTTACTAGTCACAGAGCTGCTAGCCCAGAGGTGAGATGTTACTAGTCACAGAGCTGCTAGCTCAGAGGTGAGATGTTACTAGTCACAGAGCTGCTAGATCAGAGGTGAGATGTTACTAGTCACAGAGCTGCTAGCCCAGAGGTGAGATGTTACTAGTCACAGAGCTGCTAGATCAGAGGTGAGATGTTACTAGTCACAGAGCTGCTAGCTCCAGAGGTGAGATGTTACTAGTCACAGAGCTGCTAGACAGAGGTGAGATGTTACTAGTCACAGAGCTGCTAGCCCAGAGGTGAGATGTTACTAGTCACAGAGCTGCTAGCCCAGAGGTGAGATGTTACTAGTCACAGAGCTGCTAGCCCAGAGGTGAGATGTTACTAGTCACAGAGCTGCTAGCCAGAGGTGAGATGTTACTAGTCACAGAGCTGCTAGCCAGAGGTGAGATGTTACTAGTCACAGAGCTGCTAGCCCAGAGGTGAGATGTTACTAGTCACAGAGCTGCTAGCCAGAGGTGAGATGTTACTAGTCACAGAGCTGCTAGTCCAGAGGTGAGATGTTACTAGTCACAGAGCTGCTAGCCAGAGGTGAGATGTTACTAGTCACAGAGCTGCTAGCCAGAGGTGAGATGTTACTAGTCACAGAGCTGCTAGCCCAGAGGTGAGATGTTACTAGTCACAGAGCTGCTAGCCCAGAGGTGAGATGTTACTAGTCACAGAGCTGCTAGCCCAGAGGTGAGATGTTACTAGTCACAGAGCTGCTAGCTCCAGAGGTGAGATGTTACTAGTCACAGAGCTGCTAGCCCAGAGGTGAGATGTTACTAGTCACAGAGCTGCTAGCCCAGAGGTGAGATGTTACTAGTCACAGAGCTGCTAGATCAGAGGTGAGATGTTACTAGTCACAGAGCTGCTAGCCCAGAGGTGAGATGTTACTAGTCACAGAGCTGCTAGCCCAGAGGTGAGATGTTACTAGTCACAGAGCTGCTAGCTCAGAGGTGAGATGTTACTAGTCACAGAGCTGCTAGCCCAGAGGTGAGATGTTACTAGTCACAGAGCTGCTAGCCCAGAGGTGAGATGTTACTAGTCACAGAGCTGCTAGCCAGAGGTGAGATGTTACTAGTCACAGAGCTGCTAGCCCAGAGGTGAGATGTTACTAGTCACAGAGCTGCTAGCCCAGAGGTGAGATGTTACTAGTCACAGAGCTGCTAGCCCAGAGGTGAGATGTTACTAGTCACAGAGCTGCTAGCCCAGAGGTGAGATGTTACTAGTCACAGAGCTGCTAGCCCAGAGGTGAGATGTTACTAGTCACAGAGCTGCTAGCCCAGAGGTGAGATGTTACTAGTCACAGAGCTGCTAGCTCCAAGAGTGAGATGTTACTAGTCACAGAGCTGCTAGCCCAGAGGTGAGATGTTTACTAGGTCACAGAGGCTGCTAGCCCAGAGGTGAGATGTTACTAGTCACAGAGCTGCTAGCCCAGAGGTGAGATGTTACTAGTCACAGAGCTGCTAGTCCAGAGGTTGAGATGTTACTAGTCACAGAGCTGCTAGCCCAAGAGGTGAGATGTTACTAGTCACAGAGCTGCTAGATCCAGAGGTGAGATGTTTACTAGTCACAGAGCTGGCTAGACCAGAGGTGAGATGTTACTAGTCACAGGATGCTTGCTAGCCCAGATGTGAGATGTTACTTAGTCACAGAGCTGCTAGATCAGAGGTGAGATGTTACTAGTCACAGAGCTGGCTAGCCCAGAGGTGAGGATGTTACTAGTCACAGAGCTGCTAGATCAGAGGTGAGATGTTACTAGTCACAGAGCTTGCTAGGACCAGAGGTGAGATTGTTACTAGTCACAGAGCTGCTAGATCATAGGTGAGATGTTACTAGTCACAGAGCTGCTAGCCCAGAGGTGAGATGTTACTAGTCACAGAGCTGCTAGCCCAGAGGTGAGATGTTACTAGTCACAGAGCTGCTAGCCCAGAGGTGAGATGTTTACTAGTCACAGAGCTGCTAGCCCATAGGTGAGATGTTACTAGTCACAGAGCTGCTAGCCCAGAGGTGAGATGTTACTAGTCCACAGAGCTGCTAGCCCAGAAGTGAGATGTTACTAGTCACAGAGCAGCTAGCCCAGAGTGTAGATGTTACTAGTCACAGAGCTGCTACCCAGAGGTGAGATGTTACTAGTCACAGAGCTGCTAGCCCAGAGGTGAGATGTTACTAGTCACAGAGCTGCTAGATCAGAGGTGAGATGTTACTAGTCACAGAGCTGCTAGCCCAGAGGTTGAGATGTTACTAGTCACAGAGCAGCTAGCCCAGAGGGTGAGATGTTACTAGTCACAGAGCTGCTAGCCAGAGGTGAGATGTTACTAGGTCACAGAGCTGCTAGCCCAGAGGTGAGATGTTACTAGTCACAGAGCTGCTAGATCAGAGGTTAGATGTTACTAGTCACAGAGCTGCTAGCCCAGAGGTGAGATGTTACTAGTCACAGAGCTGCTAGATCAGAGGTGAGATGTTACTAGTCACAGAGCTGCTAGCCCAGAGATGAGATGTTACTAGTCACAGAGCTGCTAGCCCAGAGGTGAGATGTTACTAGTCACAGAGCTGCTAGTCCAGAGGTGAGATGTTACTAGTCACAGAGCTGCTAGCCCAGAGGTGAGATATTACTAGTCACAGAGCTGCTAGCCCAGAGGTGAGATGTTACTAGTCACAGAGCTGCTAGATCAAAGGTAAGATGTTACTAGTCACAGAGCTGCTAGCCCAGAGGTGAGATGTTACTAGTCACAGAGCTGCTAGCCCAGAGGTGAGATGTTACTAGTAGTCACAGAGCTGCTAGCCCAGAGGTGAGATGTTACTAGTCACAGAGCTGCTAGATCAGAGGTGAGATGTTACTAGTCACAGAGCTGCTAGCCCAGAGGTGAGATGTTACTAGTCACAGAGCTGCTAGCCCAGAGGTGAGATGTTACTAGTCACAGAGCTGCTAGCCAGAGGTGAGATGTTACTAGTCACAGAGCTGCTAGCCCAGAGGTGAGATGTTACTAGTCACAGAGCTGCTAGCCCAGAGGTGAGATGTTACTAGTCACAGAGCTGCTAGCCCAGAGGTGAGATGTTACTAGTCACAGAGCTGCTAGCCCAGAGGTGAGATGTTACTAGTCACAGAGCTGCTAGCCCAGAGGTGAGATGTTACTAGTCACAGAGCTGCTAGAGCCAGAGGTGAGATGTTACTAGTCACAGAGCTGCTAGCCCAGAGGTGAGATGTTACTAGTCACAGAGCTGCTAGATCAGAGGTGAGATGTTACTAGTCACAGAGCTGCTAGCCCAGAGGTGAGATGTTACTAGTCACAGAGCTGCTAGCCCAGGAGGTGAGATGTTACTAGTCACAGAGCTGCTAGCCCAGAGGTGAGATGTTACTAGTCACAGAGCTGCTAGCCCAGAGGTGAGATGTTACTAGTCACAGAGCTGCTAGCCCAGAGGTGAGATGTTACTAGTCACAGAGCTGCTAGCCCAGAGGTGAGATGTTACTAGTCACAGAGCTGCTAGCCCAGAGGTGAGATGTTACTAGTCACAGAGCTGCTAGCCCAGAGGTGAGATGTTACTAGTCACAGAGCTGCTAGCCCAGAGGTGAGATGTTACTAGTCACAGAGCTGCTAGCCCAGAGGTGAGATGTTACTAGTCACAGAGCTGCTAGCCCAGAAGTGAGATGTTACTAGTCACAGAGCTGCTAGTCCAGAGGTGAGATGTTACTAGTCACAGAGCTGCTAGCTCAGAGGTGAGATGTTACTAGTCACAGAGCTGCTAGCCCAGATGTGAGATGTTACTAGTCACAGAGCTGCTAGCCCAGAGGTGAGATGTTACTAGTCACAGAGCTGCTAGCCCAGAGGTGAGATGTTACTAGTCACAGAGCTGCTAGCCCAGAGGTGAGATGTTACTAGTCACAGAGCTGCTAGCCCAGAGGTGAGGATGTTACTAGTCACAGAGCTGCTAGCCAGAGGTGAGATGTTACTAGTCACAGAGCTGCTAGCCCAGAGGTGAGATGTTACTAGTCACAGAGCTGCTAGACCAGAGGTGAGATGTTACTAGTCACAGAGCTGCTAGCTCAGAGGTGAGATGTTACTAGTCACAGAGCTGCTAGCCCAGAGGTGAGATGTTACTAGTCACAGAGCTGCTAGCCCAGAGGTGAGATGTTACTAGTCGACAGAGCTGCTAGCCCAGAGTGAGATGTTACTAGTCACGAGAGCTGCTAGCCCAGAGGTGAGATGTTACTAGTCAACAGAGCTGCTAGCCCAGAGTGAGATGTTACTAGTCACAGAGCTGCTAGTCCAGAGGTGAGATGTTACTAGTCACAGAGCTGCTAGCCCAGAGGTGAGATGTTACTAGTCACAGAGCTGCTTAGCCCAGAGGTGAGATGTTACTAGTCACAGAGCTGCTAGCCCAGAGGTGAGATGTTACTAGTCACAGAGCTGCTAGATCAGAGGTGAGATGTTACTAGTCACAGAGCTGCTAGCCCAGAGGTGAGATGTTACTAGTCACAGAGCTGCTAGCCCAGAGGTGAGATGTTACTAGTCACAGAGCTGCTAGCCCAGAGGTGAGATGTTACTTGTCACAGAGCTGCTAGCCCAGAGGTGAGATGTTACTAGTCACAGAGCTGCTAGCCCAGAGGTGAGATGTTACTAGTCACAGAGCTGCTAGCCCAGAGGTGAGATGTTACTAGTCACAGAGCTGCTAGCCCAGAGGTGAGATGTTACTAGTCACAGAGCTGCTAGCCCAGAGGTGAGATGTTACTTAGTCACAGAGCTGCTAGCCCAGAGGTGAGATGTTACTAGTCACAGAGCTGCTAGCTCCAGAGGTGAGATGTTACTAGTCACAGAGCTGCTAGCCAGAGGTGAGATGTTACTAGTCACAGAGCTGCTAGACAGAGGTGAGATGTTACTAGTCACAGAGCTGCTAGTCCCCAGAGGTGAGATGTTACTAGTCACAGAGCTGCTAGCCCAGAGGTGAGATGTTACTAGTCACAGAGCTGCTAGCTCAGAGGTGAGATGTTACTAGTCACAGAGCTGCTAGCCAGAGGTGAGATGTTACTAGTCACAGAGCTGCTAGATCAGAGGTGAGATGTTTACTAGTCACAGAGCTGCTAGCCCAGAGGTGAGATGTTACTAGTCACAGAGCTGCTAGCCCAGAGGTGAGATGTACTAGTCACAGACTGCTAGCCCAGAGTGAGAATGTTACTAGTCACAGAGCTGCTAGCTCAGAGGTGAGATGTTACTAGTCACAGAGCTGCGTAGCCCAGAGGTGAGATGTTACTAGTCACAGAGCTGCTAGATCAGAGGTGAGATGTTACTAGTCACAGAGCTGCTAGCCCAGAGGTGAGATGTTACTAGTCACAGAGCTGCTAGCCCAGAGGTGAGATGTTACTAGTCACAGAGCTGCTAGTCCAGAGGTGAGATGTTACTAGTCACAGAGCTGCTAGCCTCAGAGGTGAGATGTTACTAGTCACAGAGCTGCTAGCCCAGAGGTGAGATGTTACTAGTCACAGAGCTGCTAGCTCAGAGGTGAGATGTTACTAGTCACAGAGCTGCTAGCCCAGAGGTGAGATGATACTAGTCACAGAGCTGCTAGCCCAGAGGTGAGATGTTACTAGTCACAGAGCTGCTAGCCCAGAGGTGAGATGATACTAGTCACAGAGCTGCTAGCCCAGAGGTGAGATGTTACTAGTAGTCACAGAGCTGCTAGCCCAGAGGTGAGATGTTACTAGTCACAGAGCTGCTAGATCAGAGGTGAGATGTTACTAGTCACAGAGCTGCTAGATCCAGAGGTGAGATGTTACTAGTCACAGAGCTGCTAGGCCCAGAGGTGAGATGTTACTAGTCACAGAGCTGCTAGCCCAGAGATGAGATGTTTACTAGTCACAGAGCTGCTAGCCCAGAGGTGAGATGTTACTAGTCACAGAGCTGCTAGTCCAGAGGTGAGATGTTACTAGTCACAGAGCTGCTAGCTCAGAGGTGAGATGTTACTAGTCACAGAGCTGCTAGCCCAGAGGTGAGATGTTACTAGTCACAGAGCTGCTAGCCCAGAGGTTTAGATGTTACTATCACAGAGCTGCTAGCCCAGAGTGAGATGTTACTAGTCACAGAGCTGCTAGCCCAGAGTGAGATGTTACTAGTCACAGAGCTGCTAGCCCAGAGGTGAGATGTTTACTAGTCACGAGAGCTGCTAGCCCGAGGTGAGATGTTACTAGTCACAGAGCTGCTAGCCCAGAGGTGAGATGTTACTAGTCACAGAGCATGCTAGATCAGAGGTGAGATGTTACTAGTCACAGAGCTGCTAGCCCAGAGGTGAGATGTTACTAGTCACAGAGCTGCTAGCCCAGAGGTGAGATGTTACTAGTCACAGAGCTGCTAGCCCAGAGGTGAGATGTTACTAGTCACAGAGCTGCTAGCCCAGAGGTGAGATGTTACTAGTCACAGAGCTGCTAGCCCAGAGGTGAGATGTTACTAGTCACAGAGCTGCTAGCCCAGAGGTGAGATGTTACTAGTCACAGAGCTGCTAGCCCAGAGGTGAGATGTTACTAGTCACAGAGCTGCTAGCCCAGAGGTGAGATGTTACTAGTCACAGAGCTGCTAGCCCAGAGGTGAGATGTTACTAGTCACAGAGCTGCTAGCCCAGAGGTGAGATGTTACTAGTCACAGAGCTGCTAGCCCAGAGGTGAGATGTTACTAGTCACAGAGCTGCTAGCTCCAGAGGTGAGATGTTACTAGTCACAGAGCTGCTAGCCCAGAGGTGAGATGTTACTAGTCACAGAGCTGCTAGCCCAGAGGTGAGATGTTACTAGTCACAGAGCTGCTAGATCAGGCAGAGGTGAGATGTTACTAGTCACAGAGCTGCTAGCCCAGAGGTGAGATGTTACTAGTCACAGAGCTGCTAGATCAGAGGTGAGATGTTACTAGTCACAGAGCTGCTAGCCCAGAGGTGAGGATGTTTACTAGTCACAGAGGCGCTAGCCCAGAGGTGAGATGTTACTAGTCACAGAGCTGCTAGCCCAGAGGTGAGATGTTACTAGTCACAGAGCTGCTAGCCCAGAGGTGAGATGTTACTAGTCACAGAGCTTGCTAGCCCAGGAGGTGAGATGTTACTAGTCACAGTAGCTGCTAGCCCAGCGGTGAGATGTTACTAGTCACAGAGCTGCTAGCCCAGAGGTTGAGATGTTACTAGTCACAGAGTCTGCTAGTCCAGAGGTGAGATGTTACTAGTCACAGAGCTGCTAGCCCAGAGGTTGAGATGTTAACTAGTCACAGAGCTGCTAGCCCAGAGGTGAGGATGTTACTAGTCACAGAGCTGCTAGTTCAAGAGGTGAGATGTTACTAGACACAGAGCTGCTAGCCAGAGGTGAGATGTTACTAGTCACAGAGCTGCTAAGCCCAGAGGTGAGAATGTTACTAGTCACAGAGCTGCTAGCCCAGAGGTGAGATGTTACTAGTCACAGAGCTGCTAGCCTCAGAGGGTGAGGATTTACTAGTCACAGAGCTGCTAGTCCAGAGGTGAGATGTTACTAGTCACAGAGCTGCTAGCCCAGCTGTGAGAAAGTTAACTAGTCACAGAGCTGCTAGATCAGAGGTGAGATGTTTACTAGTCACAGAGCTGCTAGCCCAGAGGTGAGATGTTACTAGTCACAGAGCTGCTAGCCAGAGGTGAGATGTTCTATTCACAGAGCTGCTTATCCCAGAGGTGAGATGTTACTAGGCACACAGAGCTGCTAGCCCAGAGTGAGATGTTACTAGTCACAGAGCTGCTAGCCCAGAGGTGAGATGTTACTAGTCACAGAGCTGCTAGCCAGAAGTGAGATGTTACTAGTCACAGAGCTGCTAGCCCAGAGGTGAGATGTTACTAGTCACAGAGCTGCTAGCCCAGAGGTGAGATGTTACTAGTCACAGAGCTGCTAGCCCATAGGTGAGATGTTACTAGTCACAGAGCTGCTAGCCCAGAGGTGAGATGTTACTAGTCACAGAGCTGCTAGATCAGAGGTGAGATGTTACTAGTCACAGAGCTGCTAGCCCAGAGGTGAGATGTTACTAGTCACAGAGCTGCTAGCCCAGAGGTGAGATGTTACTAGTCACAGAGCTGCTAGCCCAGAGGTGAGATGTTACTAGTCACAGAGCTGCTAGCCCAGAGGTGAGATGTTACTAGTCACAGAGCTGCTAGCCCAGAGGTGAGATGTTACTAGTCACAGAGCTGCTAGACCAGAGGTGAGATGTTACTAGTCACAGAGCTGCTAGCCCAGAGGTGAGATGTTACTAGTCACAGAGCTGCTAGATCAGAGGTGAGATGTTACTAGTCACAGAGCTGCTAGCCAGAGGTGAGATGTTACTAGTCACAGAGCTGCTAGCCCAGAGGTGAGATGTTACTAGTCACAGAGCTGCTAGCCCAGAGGTGAGATGTTACTAGTCACAGAGCTGCTAGCCCAGAGGTGAGATGTTACTAGTCACAGAGCTGCTAGCCCAGAGGTGAGATGTTACTAGTCACAGAGCTGCTAGCCCAGAGGTGAGATGTTACTAGTCACAGAGCTGCTAGCCCAGAGGTGAGATGTTACTAGTCACAGAGCTGCTAGCCCAGAGGTGAGATGTTACTAGTCACAGAGCTGCTAGCCCAGAGGTGAGATGTTACTAGTCACAGAGCTGCTAGCCCAGAGGTGAGATGTTACTAGTCACAGAGCTGCTAGCCAGAGGTGAGATGTTACTAGTCACAGAGCTGCTAGCTCCAGAGGTGAGATGTTACTAGTCACAGAGCTGCTAGCCAGAGGTGAGATGTTACTAGTCACAGAGCTGCTAGCCCAGAGGTGAGATGTTACTAGTCACAGAGCTGCTAGCCCAGAGGTGAGATGTTACTAGTCACAGAGCTGCTAGATCCAGAGGTGAGATGTTACTAGTCACAGAGCTGCTAGCCCAGAGTGAGATGTTACTAGTCACAGAGCTGCTAGCCCAGAGGTGAGATGTTACTAGTCACAGAGCTGCTAGTCCAGAGGTGAGATGTTACTAGTCACAGAGCTGCTAGCCCAGAGGTGAGATGTTACTAGTCACAGAGCTGCTAGCCCAGAGGTGAGATGTTACTAGTCACAGAGCTGCTAGCTCAGAGGTGAGATGTTACTAGTCACAGAGCTGCTAGCTCAGAGGTGAGATGTTACTAGTCACAGAGCTGCTAGCCCAGAGGTGAGATGTTACTAGTCACAGAGCTGCTAGCCCAGAGGTGAGATGTTACTAGTCACAGAGCTGCTAGATCAGAGGTGAGATGTTACTAGTCACAGAGCTGCTAGCCCAGAGGTGAGATGTTACTAGTCACAGAGCTGCTAGCCCAGAGGTGAGATGTTACTAGTCACAGAGCTGCTAGCCCAGAGGTGAGATGTTACTAGTCACAGAGCTGCTAGCCCAGAGGTGAGATGTTACTAGTCACAGAGCTGCTAGCCCAGAGGTGAGATGTTACTAGTCACAGAGCTGCTAGCCCAGAGGTGAGATGTTACTAGTCACAGAGCTGCTAGCCCAGAGGTGAGATGTTACTAGTCACAGAGCTGCTAGCCCAGAGGTGAGATGTTACTAGTCACAGAGCTGCTAGCCCAGAGGTGAGATGTTACTAGTCACAGAGCTGCTAGCCCAGAGGTGAGATGTTACTAGTCACAGAGCTGCTAGCCCAGAGGTGAGATGTTACTAGTCACAGAGCTGCTAGCCCAGAGGTGAGATGTTACTAGTCACAGAGCTGCTAGCCCAGAGATGAGATGTTACTAGTCACAGAGCTGCTAGCCCAGAGGTGAGATGTTACTAGTCACAGAGCTGCTAGCCCAGAGGTGAGATGTTACTAGTCACAGAGCTGCTAGCCCAGAGGTGAGATGTTACTAGTCACAGAGCTGCTAGCCCAGAGGTGAGATGTTACTAGTCACAAAGCTGCTAGTCCAGAGGTGAGATGTTACTAGTCACAGAGCTGCTAGCCCAGAGGTGAGATGTTACTAGTCACAGAGCTGCTAGCCCAGAGGTGAGATGTTACTAGTCACAGAGCTGCTAGCCAGAGGTGAGATGTTACTAGTCACAGAGCTGCTAGCCCAGAGGTGAGATGTTACTAGTCACAGAGCTGCTAGCCCAGAGGTGAGATGTTACTAGTCACAGAGCTGCTAGCCCAGAGGTGAGATGTTACTAGTCACAGAGCTGCTAGATCAGAGGTGAGATGTTACTAGTCACAGAGCTGCTAGCCCAGAGGTGAGATGTTACTAGTCACAGAGCTGCTAGATCAGAGGTGAGATGTTACTAGTCACAGAGCTGCTAGCCCAGAGGTGAGATGTTACTAGTCACAGAGCTGCTAGATCAGAGGTGAGATGTTACTAGTCACAGAGCTGCTAGCCCAGAGGTGAGATGTTACTAGTCACAGAGCTGCTAGCCCAGAGGTGAGATGTTACTAGTCACAGAGCTGCTAGCCCAGAGGTGAGATGTTACTAGTCACAGAGCTGCTAGCCCAGAGGTGAGATGTTACTAGTCACAGAGCTGCTAGATCAGAGGTGAGATGTTACTAGTCACAGAACTGCTAGATCAGAGATGAGATGTTACTAGTCACAGAGCTGCTAGCCCAGAGGTGAGATGTTACTAGTCACAGAGCTGCTAGCCCAGAGGTGAGATGTTACTAGTCACAGAGCTGCTAGATCAGAGGTGAGATGTTACTAGTCACAGAGCTGCTAGCCCAGAGGTGAGATGTTACTAGTCACAGAGCTGCTAGACCAGATGTGAGATGTTACTAGTCACAGAGCTGCTAGCCCAGAGGTGAGATGTTACTAGTCACAGAGCTGCTAGCCCAGAGGTGAGATGTTACTAGTCACAGAGCTGCTAGCCCAGAGGTGAGATGTTACTAGTCACAGAGCTGCTAGCCCAGATGTGAGATGTTACTAGTCACAGAGCTGCTAGCCCAGAGGTGAGATGTTACTAGTCACAGAGCTGCTAGATCAGAGGTGAGATGTTACTAGTCACAGAGCTGCTAGCCCAGAGGTGAGATGTTACTAGTCACAGAGCTGCTAGCCCAGAGGTGAGATGTTACTAGTCACAGAGCTGCTAGCCCAGAGGTGAGATGTTACTAGTCACAGAGCTGCTAGCCCAGAGGTGAGATGTTACTAGTCACAGAGCTGCTAGCCCCAGAGGTGAGATGTTACTAGTCACAGAGCTGCTAGCCCAGAGGTGAGATGTTACTAGTCACAGAGCTGCTAGCCCAGAGGTGAGATGTTACTAGTCACAGAGCTGCTAG
The DNA here is from genome assembly GCF_027579735.1 of Bombina bombina. NCBI lineage: Eukaryota > Metazoa > Chordata > Amphibia > Anura > Bombinatoridae > Bombina > Bombina bombina. The sequence continues at coordinate 186,640,780 of NC_069509.1, forward strand.
CCAGAGGTGAGATGTTACTAGTCACAGAGCTGCTAGCCCAGAGGTGAGATGTTACTAGTCACAGAGCTGCTAGCCAGAGGTGAGATGTTACTAGTCTCAGAGCTGCTAGCCCAGAGGTGAGATGTTACTAGTCACAGAGCTGCTAGCCCAGAGGTGAGATGTTACTAGTCACAGAGCTGCTAGCCCAGAGGTGAGATGTTACTAGTCACAGAGCTGCTAGATCAGAGGTGAGATGTTACTAGTCACAGAGCTGCTAGACCAGAGGTGAGATGTTACTAGTCACAGAGCTGCTAGCCCAGAGGTGAGATGTTACTAGTCACAGAGCTGCTAGACCAGAGGTGAGATGTTACTAGTCACAGAGCTGCTAGCTCAGAGGTGAGATGTTACTAGTCACAGAGCTGCTAGATCAGAGGTGAGATGTTACTAGTCACAGAGCTGCTAGATCAGAGGTGAGATGTTACTAGTCACAGAGCTGCTAGCTCAGAGGTGAGATGTACTAGTCACAGAGCTGCTAGCCCAGAGGTGAGATGTTACTAGTCACAGAGCTGCTAGCCCAGAGGTGAGATGTTACTAGTCACAGAGCTGCTAGCCCAGAGGTGAGATGTTACTAGTCACAGAGCTGCTAGCCCAGAGGTGAGATGTTACTAGTCACAGAGCTGCTATCCCAGAGGTGAGATGTTACTAGTCACAGAGCTGCTAGCCCAGAGGTGAGATGTTACTAGTCACAGAGCTGCTAGCCCAGAGTGAGATGTTACCTAGGTCACAAGAGCTGCTAGTCCCAGAGGTTGAGATTTACTAGTCAGCAGAGCTGCTAGCCCAGAGGTGAGATGTTACTAGTCACAGAGCTGCTAGTCCCAGAGGTGAGATGTTACTAGTCACAGAGCTGCTAGCCAAGAGGTGAGATGTTACTAGTCACAGAGCTGCTAGCCCAGAGGTGAGAGTTACTAGTCACAGTAGCTGCTAGCCCAGAGGTGAGATGTTACTAGTCACAGAGCTGCTAGCCCAGAGGTGAGATGTTACTAGTCACAGAGCTGCTAGCCAGAGGTGAGATTTTTACTAGTCACAGAGCTGCTAGCCCAGAGGTGAGATGTTACTAGTCACAGAGCTGCTAGATCAGAGGTGAGATGTTACTAGTCACAGAGCTGCTAGCCCAGAGGTGAGTATGTTACTAGTCACAGATCTGCTAGCCCAGAGGTGAGATGTTACTAGTCACAGAGCTGCTAGCCCAGAGGTGAGATGTTACTAGTCACAGAGCTGCTAGCCCAGAGGTGAGATGTTACTAGTCACAGAGCTGCTAGATCAGAGGTGAGATGTTACTAGTCACAGAGCTGCTAGCTCAGAGGTGAGATGTTACTAGTCACAGAGCTGCTAGCCCAGAGGTGAGATGTTACTAGTCACAGAGCTGCTAGCCCAGAGGTGAGATGTTACTAGTCACAGAGCTGCTAGCCCAGAGGTGAGATGTTACTAGTCACAGAGCTGCTAGCCCAGAGGTGAGATGTTACTAGTCACAGAGCTGCTAGCCCAGAGGTGAGATGTTACTAGTCACAGAGCTGCTAGCCCAGAGGTGAGATGTTACTAGTCACAGAGCTGCTAGCCCAGAGGTGAGATGTTACTAGTCACAGAGCTGCTAGCCCAGAGGTGAGATGTTACTAGTCACAGAGCTGCTAGCCCAGAGGTGAGATGTTACTAGTCACAGAGCTGCTAGCCCAGAGGTGAGATGTTACTAGTCACAGAGCTGCTAGCTCAGAGGTGAGATGTTACTAGTCACAGAGCTGCTAGCCCAGAGGTGAGATGTTACTAGTCACAGAGCTGCTAGCCCAGAGGTGAGATGTTACTAGTCACAGAGCTGCTAGCCCAGAGGTGAGATGTTACTAGTCACAGAGCTGCTAGCCCAGAGGTGAGATGTTACTAGTCACAGAGCTGCTAGCCCAGAGGTGAGATGTTACTAGTCACAGAGCTGCTAGCCAGAGGTGAGATGTTACTAGTCACAGAGCTGCTAGCCCAGAGGTGAGATGTTACTAGTCACAGAGCTGCTAGCCAGAGGTGAGATGTTACTAGTCACAGAGCTGCTAGCTCCAGAGGTGAGATGTTACTAGTCACAGAGCTGCTAGCCCAGAGGTGAGATGTTACTAGTCACAGAGCTGCTAGCCCAGAGGTGAGATGTTACTAGTCACAGAGCTGCTAGCCCAGAGGTGAGATGTTACTAGTCACAGAGCTGCTAGCCAGAGGTGAGATGTTACTAGTCACAGAGCTGCTAGCCCAGAGGTGAGATGTTACTAGTCACAGAGCTGCTAGATCAGAGGTGAGATGTTACTAGTCACAGAGCTGCTAGCCAGAGGTGAGATGTTACTAGTCACGAGAGCTGGCTAGCCCAGAGGTGAGATGTTACTAGTCAGCAGAGCTGCTAGCCCAGAGGTGAGATGTTACTAGTCACAGAGCTGCGTAGATCAAGAGGTGAGATGTTACTAGTCACAGAGCTGCTAGCCCAGAGGGTGAGATGTTACTAGTCACCGAGACTGCTAGATCAGAGGTGTGAATGTTACTAGTCACAGAGCTGCTAGCCCAGAGTGAGATGTTACTAGCACAGAGCTGCTAGACCAGAGGTGAGATGTTAACTAGTCACAGAGCTGCTAGCCCAGAGGTGAGATGTACTAGTCACAGAGCTGCTAGCTCCAGAGGTGAGATGTTTACTAGTCACAGAGCTGCTATCGAGAGGTGAGATGTTACTAGTCACAGAGCTGCTAGATCAGAGGTGAGATGTTACTAGTCACAGAGCTGCTAGCTCCAGAGGTGAGATGGTTACTAGTCACAGAGCTGCTAGCCCAGAGGTGAGATGTTACTAGTCACAGAGCTGCTAGCCCGGAGGTGAGATGTTACTAGTCACAGAGCTGCTAGCCCAGAGGGTGAGATGTTACTAGTCACAGAGCTGCTAGCCAGAGGTGAGATGTTACTAGTCACAGAGCTGCTAGATCATAAGTGAGATGTTATACGTAGTCACAAGCTGCTAGTCCAGAGGTGTGGATGTTACTAGTCACAGAGCTGGCTAGCCCAGAGGTGAGATGTTACTAGTAACAGAGCTGCTAGCACCAGAGGTGAAATGTTACTAGTCCACAAGAGCTGCTAGCCCAGAGGTGAGATGTTACTAGTCACAATCAAGCTCAAGCCCAGATGGTGCGATGTTACTAGTCACAAAGCTGCTATCCAGAGGTGAATGTTACTAGTCCACAGAGCAGCTTAGCCCAGAGGTGAGATTTTACTAGTCACAGAGCTGCTAGCCCAGAGGTGAGATTTTACAAGTCACAGAGAGCTGCTAGCCCAGAGGTGAGAATGTTACTATCACAGAGCTGCTAGCCGCATCGGATAGAAGATACTAGTCACAGAACTGCAGTCCACTGAGGGTGAGATGTTACAGCAGTTCACAGAGCAGCTAGCCCAGAGTGATAGATGTTTACAATCACAGAGCTGCTAAGATCAGAGTGGAGATGTTACTAGTCAACAGAGCTGGCTAGCCGAGGTGAGATGTTACTAGTCACAGAGCTGCTAGTCCAGAGGTGGAGATGTTACTAGTCACAGAGCTGCTAGCCCAGAGGTGAGATGTTACTAGTCACAGAGCTGCTAGCCCAGAGGTGAGATGTTACTAGTCACAGAGCTGCTAGCCCAGAGGTGAGATGTTACTAGTCACAGAGCTGCTAGCCCAGAGGTGAGATGTTACTAGTCACAGAGCTGCTAGCCCAGAGGTGAGATGTTACTAGTCACAGAGCTGCTAGCCCAGAGGTGAGATGTTACTAGTCACAGAGCTGCTAGTCCAGAGGTGAGATGTTACTAGTCACAGAGCTGCTAGCCCAGAGGTGAGATGTTACTAGTCACAGAGCTGCTAGCCCAGAGGTGAGATGTTACTAGTCACAGAGCTGCTAGCCCAGAGGTGAGATGTTACTAGTCACAGAGCTGCTAGCCCAGAGGTGAGATGTTACTAGTCACAGAGCTGCTAGCCCAGAGGTGAGATGTTACTAGTCACAGAGCTGCTAGCCCAGAGGTGAGATGTTACTAGTCACAGAGCTGCTAGCCCAGAGGTGAGATGTTACTAGTCACAGAGCTGCTAGCCCAGAGGTGAGATGTTACTAGTCACAGAGCTGCTAGCCCAGAGGTGAGATTTTACTAGTCACAGAGCTGCTAGCCCAGAGGTGAGATGTTACTAGTCACAGAGCTGCTAGCCCAGAGGTGAGATGTTACTAGTCACAGAGCTGCTAGCCCAGAGGTGAGATGTTACTAGTCACAGAGCTGCTAGCCCAGAGGTGAGATGTTACTAGTCACAGAGCTGCTAGCCCAGAGGTGAGATGTTACTAGTCACAGAGCTGCTAGCCCAGAGGTGAGATGTTACTAGTCACAGAGCTGCTAGCCCAGGAGGTGAGATGTTACTAGTCACAGAGCTGCTAGACCAGAAGTGAGATGTTACTAGTCACAGAGCTGCTAGTCCAGAGGTGAGATGTTACTAGTCACAGAGCTGCTAGCCCAGAGGTGAGATGTTACTAGTCACAGAGCTGCTAGCCCAGAGGTGAGATGTTACTAGTCACAGAGCTGCTAGATCAGAGGTGAGATGTTACTAGTCACAGAGCTGCTAGCTCAGAGGTGAGATGTTACTAGTCACAGAGCTGCTAGCCCAGAGATGAGATGTTACTTGTAGTCACAGAGCTGCTAGCCCAGAGGTGAGATGTTACTAGTCACAGAGCTGCTAGTCCAGAGGTGAGATGTTACTAGTCACAGAGCTGCTAGATCAGAGGTGAGATGTTACTAGTCACAGAGCTGCTAGCCCAGAGGTGAGATGTTACTCGTCACAGAGCTGCTAGCCCAGAGGGGAGATGATACTAGTCACAGAGCTGCTAGCCCAGAGGTGAGATGTTACTAGTCACATAGCTGCTAGCCCAGAGGTGAGATGTTACTAGTCACAGAGCTGCTAGCCCAGAGGTGTGATGTTACTAGTCACAGAGCTGCTAGCCCAGAGGTGAGATGTTACTAGTCACAGAGCTGCTAGCCCAGAGCTGAGATGTTACTAGTCACAGAGCTGCTAGTCCAGAGGTGAGATGTTACTAGTTACAGAGCTGCTAGCCCAGAGGTGAGATGTTACTAGTCACAGAGCTGCTAGATCAGAGGTGAGATGTTACTAGTCACAGAGCTGCTAGATCAGAGGTGAGATGTTACTAGTCACAGAGCTGTTAGATCAGAGGTGAGATGTTACTAGTCACAGAGCTGCTAGCCCAGAGGTGAGATGATACTAGTCACAGAGCTGCTAGTCCAGAGGTGAGATGTTACTAGTCACAGAGCTGCTAGCCCAGAGGTGAGATGTTACTAGTCACAGAGCTGCTAGATCAGAGGTGAGATGTTACTAGTCACAGAGCTGCTAGCCCAGAGATGAGATGTTACTAGTCACAGAGCTGCTAGCCCAGAGGTGAGATGTTACTAGTCACAGAGCTGCTAGCCCAGAGGTGAGATGTTACTAGTCACAGAGCTGCTAGCCCAGAGGTGAGATGTTACTAGTCACAGAGCTGCTAGTCCAGAGGTGAGATGTTACTAGTCACAGAGCTGCTAGCCCAGAGGTGAGATGTTACTAGTCACAGAGCTGCTAGATCAGAGGTGAGATGTTACTCGTCACAGAGCTGCTAGTCCAGAGGTGAGATGTTACTAGTCACAGAGCTGCTAGCCCAGATGTGAGATGTTACTAGTCACAGAGCTGCTAGCCCAGAGGTGAGATGTTACTAGTCACAGAGCTGCTAGCCCAGAGGTGAGATGTTACTAGTCACAGAGCTGCTAGCCCAGAGGTGAGATGTTACTAGTCACAGAGCTGCTAGCCCAGAGGTGAGATGTTACTAGTCACAGAGCTGCTAGCCCAGAGGTGAGATGTTACTAGTCACAGAGCTGCTAGTCCAGAGGTGAGATGTTACTAGTCACAGAGCTGCTAGCCCAGAGGTGAGATGTTACTAGTCACAGAGCTGCTAGCCCAGAGGTGAGATGTTACTAGTCACAGAGATGCTAGCCCAGAGGTGAGATGTTACTAGTCACAGAGCTGCTAGCCCAGAGGTGAGATGTTACTAGTCACAGAGCTGCTAGCCCAGAGGTGAGATGTTACTAGTCACAGAGATGCTAGCCCAGAGGTGAGATGTTACTAGTCACAGAGCTGCTAGATCAGAGGTTAGATGTTACTAGTCACAGAGCTGCTAGACCAGATACTGAAGCTCCGCCTCTTTGTACTGGGGGCAGCCATCTTGTAGCTCAGATATTCTCACAGTCTGTGACATAAGCAGTGCACACTCACAGATCAGTAATATCGCCTATTGGTTTACTGGTGTTATTTTATGGTTATCTCAGGAAGATAAAAATAAAGAAGCAAATAAGCATGAACTGTTGTTATGCTGCTGATTTTATTCGTCTGTATGTCCACTAATAATGAACAATGGTAAATATTCAATTAAAAACCCTCAGAGAAGTAAAGAGATTATATACGTAGGTGCTTACTTTGCCGGCAAATGGGAAACCTTACTCACTCCCTCCCCATAAAAAAACTCTTGTGCTTTGTTTTCCTTATTTCTAAATGACAGGCCTGTGCAACGTCTCATTCAGGGTTAAAGGGACAGTAAACTTGCCTTCTGTTGTCTTGCTATAGAATAATATACCAGCCAAGTCTAAACATTTTTAAAACAAATTGACATCATGTTTGCTGTAGTTGTTTTTAATACTCAAACTTCACCCACCAATTGCCTTATTTAAAGGAGCCAATCAAGGCTTGAGACTGCTGCTAACAAGGCTAGCCATGGTCATTTATATTAGTATAAAGTGCATTGTTTCTTAACTAAAAGCCAGTTAGTGACAGAAATAGATGACGCTCCCTAAAAACTGAGATCTAGAGGGCGCCTATTCCAAAAAGTACTCTGTATACAACAACAAAAAGTCCAATTCCACACAAATGATCCACTATGGACAAATGAGGGATGTGTTTGTGTAAATAACGCACAGTCTGGTGCCGACTCTTGTCCTTCAGTTCCAATGGACAGCGATTCTCTCTCCAGTCGGCAGCATCTAGTAGAGGGATAAAACACAAACAGAAGGTGCCTCCTTGTGTAGATCGTTGTTTCATTAGAAACCCACAGACTTGGCTACTGCATCCACTCTGAGTATTACTATCTGTTTCTCAGTGATCAAGCCATTTTCTCAGACTTGAACACATGATAAACACGTAGTAGTGCTCAGAGTTGTGGCACCAGTGAGCTGAGTCGCTGCACCTATTAGAATGCGTCTAATAGCATGACAGAGTGCTGCATCACTTGTGAGTGTTCTGTGGGATTCTTACTATAGGGCTCCTAATGAAACGTAGTGACAGAAATGTAGCAGGGTTAGCCATGATAAGCTATCTGTGTTTTTTCAGGTCTGAGAATGAGAAAAGTCACAATTTCCAGAACTAAATTACATAAGATGGAGGCAAAATAAATAGTAAAAGAATATAGCAATGTCGTTTTACTATGAATAAATATGTATTTTATATTAAAATCTGTTAGGGTTTACAGTCCCCTTAAGGCCAGCACAAGCGGTCTGTGGTGGGGCAATAAGGCATCTGATTAGCACTACTGGCTGCCAGTAAACACACTTAGTGGTAAACTACTATTTGTAATGTGTTTCTAAAAGTTTCACTTTGTTTTGCGATGTTTGTAATATACTGTAGTTATGTTTATCGACCCTTTAACAGGACACAATATAACAAGCCCCTATTTGTATAATATGGATTAGTGTAATACATCTGAGAGGGTCACATACAGTAACGTAATTAATTGTATCTGAAAACAGCCCCCCTGTATACCTGCACTTATTCTACCAGCCCTCTGCCCAGCTCCGCGGCACTTTCTTGTGTCTGAAGCAGAATGCGCACTCAGAGCCTATCACAGCTGACAATAGAGTGTAGGTAACGGTAGCTCACACCTTTATTTGCATCAGAAGCAATCAGTGCAGCTTCTCATTGGCTGTAATGCCATGCTTGAAAAAATATAACAAAGTGTCAGGGAGCAGGAGGGAAGGCTGATCGGTTAATGTGTAGGTATATGGGGGGGGGGCTATGTGTAACTAAAATTAAATGTTACCCTTCCGGAGACTCTTAAAAGTTTCTAAAATAGTTTAATTGTTGTAATAAAGCACTAAGTAGTGAGTTATACAAGCGCCATTATAGTAGAAAAATTACATACTCTAATAGAGCATGTCATTTTAAGACAATTGACCCTACACTATTGTGTATTTAAATCCAGCAAAAGGGTTAAACACACAGCAGAATTGCTGCTTGGGAGCCACAGAGCACTGCTGGCAGAGATCAGTACCAGGCAGACAGTCCAATCCGTTACAGTACCAACGGGTTAGGCAGAAAATAATCAAAGACAAGCAGAGTTCAGCAGCAGTAAGGCAATCCAAAGAGTCAGCAGTTCAAGGGTTAAGCAGCAGTGAGGTCAGAGGCAAGCAGAGTTCATTAACAGTAAGGCAATCAGAATCAGTTCAAACAGCACCCAGGAATACAATGTATAACCTTATACTTGGGCAGGGAATGTAAGTAACTTACATTGGTGTAGAATTGGGCCAAGGAAGAGACAGCTGATCCAGACCGGCATCGGAAGAACCCGGCGTGCGGCAATGACGTCTTCTCCGCGCGCCAGAAGGAACCGATGCATCCATGGCAACAGGAGGACAGCCGACAGCGTCTGTGGCAGCGGCCACAAGAGACGAGCGGCATGACAGGTTGATTGATGTACGCTGCTCAGAGGAGGCGGATCCAGTTAAGGAGCAGCGGTCTTAAGACCGCTGCTTCCTAACTCCTGTTTCTGGTGAGCCCATTCGGGGCATAGTAAATCGGCCCCATGGTATTTATGCTGAAGGTAGGAAGCATGCATAAGAATGACGTAAAATTGATAATATACGTTATTTTGAACACTTATTTTTAAAAATAGTTTGTTCTGAATAATGAAAGATTTGTTTTTAGATGTTATATTCATATTGTAATCAGCCATAAATCATATAGGGCCAGAATACAAATGGAGTGGTATATAACTCTCCTGCTCCTCCACTAGATGTAAGATTTTGTGCGTCGGGTTGCACTCGTATTATAATTTTAAAGTAAACTGTTTTTGCACAAGCACTAACCTGATGTGTGCAAAAAGCCGGACTTAGAATATCGCGCGTATTAACGTATTCCCCAATAGAAGTCATTGGAGCAAAAAAGTGGATACAAACCCAACTCCCTAATCGCACGCAAACACGATCGCATATTCTCATATTCCATTGTTTCTACATATAGCTGGTGGTATCTTGGTACAATATGCATCTATACCTATTTATATACATCATTATATATAGGGGTAGAAAAATATCACTATGGTTTACTAGTCTGGGATTAAAAGCTACTTGCCCGCTGCAATTTCTAAGTTTTTCTGGGACTAGTGGGCCACTGGAAATTTCAAGTCATATCAGTCCCTAATTTGCCTATCAGTAGGGAAAATAAAAACATGCTGAAGAGCCCTTTCAAGGGGTGTGTTATTGGGCTGCAATAACAATTTTGCTTACAAAATATGAGTTTATATGTGTATATATATATAATAAACCAATAGGAAAGCGAACCACCAGCTCATACCTAATAAATATTCACTGGGAAAACCCCAGACACTAGTTATGAATATATAGTGTTGGGGGTGCAAGAGGGCACTATAAAATAATCAATATAATAAAGCAAAAAGAAGGAGAAAAAATAAAAATATGCAAAGATAGAAAAGAGTGCCCTGTGCCAGCAACTCCCCTTTAAAAATTCATACAGTTAGATCAAGGTGATTTCAGCAGCTAGAGAGGCAAAAAACACTGGCCCAAATAATAAAAGCATAAAAAAGTATTAAACATATGAGATATCTATACATGTACCTAATGAGATGAGCAAAAACAAAACTAAAAATGCAACTAGTGGCCACTAGGACAGTAAATCCACTGCAGTGGTAACAATATTCAATAAGCATATGTGTATTAATGAAATGCCGTGTAGTTCAAGCTGATGCAACAAAAATGATGTGGTCCGGTCAGGCAAAAGGGGGATTGCAGTCAGGCTAAGCAGGACAGAGATCGGAAGAGAAACAGAGGTACCGGAGGTGCAGCGCAATACTCAGCAGGGACTTGCAGCTGTTCTTTTGATTGCCAAAAACGGGTGAGATTGTCCAATTTCCTCAGTGAGGCCCCCAGGATAGGGAAGTTGCTGCCACAGGGCACTCTTTTTTCTATATTTGCCTATTTTTCTTTTTTCTTCTTATTTTTGCTTTATATATATAACAATTGTTTTATTTGTTTTTTTCAGTATTTTATGACGACGATCTGACAGACGCCCTGTTCAAAACCTTATACAGAATTACCTATAGTTTGAGAAACTCTTGCACTATATATTTGTCCATAGAGAGACGGTAAGTCTACACTCCTAATGTTTATTTGTGAACTAATTACAACTTAACATATTGTGTTTTTGTAGCGCACACAAATATATATCTGGTGTGCCTGAGCGTTACCTTTAGGTGAGTATATGAAGGTTAGTAGTCTGTATAATACAGCATGTACAGTTTTAATTTGATCCTTCCTTTAAGTCCATTATAAGCCTGATTTTTTAATAGAATTAACAAATGTGACGTGTGCATTATAATTGGGAATCACTACAAAACTTAGTAATTTGACTACATTAAAACATCTCTAGTAATACAAACGGTGTAAGAAAAGGGCTGACGCGTTTCGGCTAATTTTTGTGAAAATGCTTTTTGTTTGTTTTTGTTTTTTTCTTCTGCTGCACAAAAATGCAAGTACAGAATGTACAACGTGGTCGTTTTGTCACTGGACAATTGTATCGTCTCTTTTAAAGGGATTGAAAACCCAAAACAAATAATTTTGTGACTCAGACAGAACGTAACCTTTTTAAAAAGTTTCCAATTTACTTCTATTATCATCGTCTTCGTTCCCATGGTATGCTTTGTTGAAGAGATACCTAGGTAGCATCAGGAGCACTTGATGGCAGGAATAGTGCTGCCATCTAGTGCTCTTGCAAATGGATAACATTCTTGCAAAACTGCTGCCATATAGTGCTCTAGACACGTGCACACTCCTGAGCTTACGTCCCTGCTTTTCAATAAACGATAACAAAGGAACAAAGAAAATGTGATAATACAAGTAAATTAGAAAGTTGTTTAAAATGTCATGCTTTATCTGAATCATGAAAGAAACATTTTGGGTTTCATATCCCTTTAACTTTTCTAGTACCAAAGAAGTTTATATTTGGATCATTTATCAGTTTTTGAGTCTCCCCCATCCCTCTATTTAAGCTCCTCCAGTGGTCACTTACGCTGAACCTCAAATCCAGAACAGATCTAGATAAACTTTTATTTCCTAAAGAAGTTTCCAAGTCCAGTTGCAATTAGTTCTGATCTGTTATTATCTTCACACAAAGGATCACCTCCCACGTCTAGCACCTTTTTGTGTTGTACAGTCAATATCAATTATGCTCGTTATCTTTCAGTAATTACAGTAGAGCAGTTTGTATTACACTGTGAGTCATTTCTGTATTCTTTGTTTCATTTCATATGACATTGCACAAGTAAATGTCACATTACAGTTCGGCACGTGCACTATCTGCAGTGAGCTCTATATCTGTGCAGCTGTGAAACTTAACCGCCTGTACACCAAGCAAAAACGATACGTGTAACAACTCAACATACACCTGACTTATCCTGTGAGCTCTTGAGTTTCTCACACCTTAGTGTTTTACCCACCCTCCAGTATACAGATATTACAAGTGGTGGGCTAACTGTTGCACGCAATCGATAAGGGGTTTATCACTGCTCTTTGCACACTTCATAAGTAGCGCGGTATTACCAGTTGAAAGTAAACACGTTCGCTTGAGCGCAATTCAATGTAATGCGCGTTTCAGAAAGCGCAACCTCAACGCTTTTGTTAACTGTTTAAACGCAAGTCAAAAAAATTGCACAACTTACATAAAAATACATTTAACAGTTACTTATTACAGTCTAATAAAAATTCTTAAAAAAATATTGCATAAAAAAAGTTATAAGGGCTCAAAGATATGAGGTCTCGGGTGTTAGAAAAAAAGGCTACAAAGGACTTTAACATAGATATACTTACATACATATACATTTCTAAATATGTATATGTATGTATATATGTATTTACAGACATATATACACATATAAACACATAGATACATATGTATACATATATAGATATATATATATAGATAGATAGATAGATAGATATATGTGCATTGAAGCCGTATGCAGTCAAGTAGCTGAAAACATGAAAAAAAAAATATTTATTCAATATTCATATTTAACCCCTTAATGACCACAGCACTTTTCCATTTTCTGTCCGTTTGGGACCAAGGCTATTTTTACATTTTTGCGGTGTTTGTGTTTAGCTGTAATTTTCCTCTTACTCATTTACTGTACCCACACATATTATATACCGTTTTTCTCGCCATTAAATGGACTTTCTAAAGATACCATTATTTTCATCATATCTTATAATTTACTATAAAAAAATTATAAAATATGAGAAAAAAATGGAAAAAAACACACTTTTTCTAACTTTGACCCCCAAAATCTGTTACACATCTACAACCACCAAAAAACACCCATGCTAAATAGTTTCTAAATTTTGTCCTGAGTTTAGAAATACCCAATGTTTACAGGCTCTTTGCTTTTTTTGCAAGTTATAGGGCAATAAGTACAAGTAGCACTTTGCTATTTCCAAGCGCTAGTTACATTAGAACACTGATATCTTTCAGGAATTTACTGAATATCCATTGACATATATATATTTTGTTTTAGTAGACATCCCAAAGTATTGATCTAGGCCAATTTTGGTATATTTCATGCCACCATTTCACCGCCAAATGCAATCAAATATAAAAAATCGTTCACTTTTTCACACATTTTTTCACAAACTTTCGGTTTCTCACTGAAATTATTTAAAAACAGCTTGTGCAATTATGGCATAAATGGTTGTAAATTTTTCTCTGGGATCCCCTTTGTTCAGAAATAGCAGACATATATGGCTTTGGCGTTGCTTTTTGGTAATTAGAAGGCTAAATGCCACTGTGCACCACACGTGTATTATGCCCAGCAGTGAAGGGGTTAATTAGGTAGCTTGTAGGGAGCTTGCAGGGTTAATTTTAGCTTTAGTGTAGAGCTCAGCCTCCCACCTGAAACATCAGACCCCCTGATCCCTCCCAAACAGCTCTCTTCCCTCCCCCACCCCACAATTGTCCCCACCATCTTAAGTACTGGCAACAACTCTGCCAGTACTAAAATAAAAGGTATATTTAGGTTTTTTTTTTTAAAAAAAAGCATATTTACATATGCTGCTGTGTAGAACCCCCCTTAGCCCCCAACCTGACTGATCCCCCACCAAACAGCTCTCTAACCCTCCCCCTCTGCCTTAATGGGCACCATCTTGGGTACTGGCAGCTGTCTGCCAGTACCCACTTTAGAATAAAATTGTTGCGTTTCCCCCCCCCTTTTCTGTAGTGTAGCTCCCCCCCCCCACCAAAGACCAACCCCCCACACCCTCCTAGATACCTTCGATTGATTATTTCTCAAAATTAAAATATCCCTTTGTCCTAATTTTATAACACAATATTTTCTGTAGTGTAGCGGTTCCCACCCGCTCCCGCCCCGTGCACGCGCCCGCCCGCCGCTCCCTGTGCATGCGTGCGTGCCCCCCTCTACATTACCCGGCCCATCGATGGCCTCCCACCCACCAACGATACCGGCCATCGATGTCCGGTGCAGAGAGGGCCACAGAGTGGCTCTCTCTGCATCGGATGACCAAGGGGTGTTATTGCCCCTGCAATAACCGGAAAGCTGCTGGAAGAGAGCAGGATCGCTTCCAGCCGCTTTAAACCCCTAATGTCGTACAGGGTACGTCGCTGGTCTTTTAAGACCAGGTTGTGTGCGACGTACCCTGTACGACATGTGTCGTTAAGGGGTTAATAAAGTGTTTATGTGTGCACTGTAAATATTTCACATTCCAATGTTTTTCACATTGCAGAATATCTATGTATTTATAATATATATATATATGTGTGTGTGTGTGTGTATATATATATATATATATATATGTGTATGTGTGTATATATATATATATATATATATATATATATATATAAAGATAGAAATAAGTATGTATAAATAGAACATTTTCTTCTATGTGAAGAACTTTGGAATGTGAAATAATTCACGTCAGGATAGAGCACTTGGAAAAATAAGAACGGGTTTGCATGCAAATATTGGTGTTAGTCCCCCCCACACACACACACACTTTTCACATTCCATTGAAGTCTATGGGGAATACGTTAAAATGGTCTCAATAATCCAACTATATTTTTTTTGTGTGTCGGGTTAGCACTCGTGCGAAAATGTTTTACTTTCAACTTGTAATACGCGTGCATAAAAACAAATCTAGCAGGGTTAGTGCATGAGCGGGAACGCAAAATACAGCTCCACTTGTAATCTGGCCCTTTATAGGTTTTGTGTGTGAAATGCGTATAAAAACACACAAACGTGCACATTACAAGATTAATATAGAAATGCTAAAATAAAATTCTCTAATGTGTTTGAACATTGTATTATTGTTCTGTTTGTTGATAACTGTGTGTTTAGGCAGATGTGTGCACCAATTAGCAGCTAGCTACTAGTAGTGCATTGCTGCTCCTGGGCCTACCTAGATATGCTTTTCAATTACATTTGATAATGGAAGTAAATTGAAAAGTCTTAAAGTTGCCTGCCCTGTCTGATGCATGAACATTTAATTTTGACTTTCACATCCTTTAAGTGAGGTGTCCTGCTAGATGTGGTGAACAATACTGCTTAGAAACAACCATAAAGAAGAAATGGCAAGCCCAAAGGCCAAAATTGTGTGTAAAATATTTTATTTATGTTATCATCTATTTATAAAGTGTTAACAGTTTCATTGTGCTCAGTCATCGGATGTTTACATTTCATTACATATGTTATTTGCCGTTATAGCTTTGTTAAAACCATACAACACATTAACATCAGCCTGTCTCGTTTCACACACAGGCAGTTATAGCATTATAAACTATATGATAGCGCTTTGCTAAAACCATACAATGCATTAACAGCATCCTGTTGCGTTTTACACACACAAGCCGTTCTAGCATTATAGACTATATGATAACGCTTTGTTAATACCATACAATACATTAACAGAAGTCTGTTGCGTTTCACACACACAAGCAGTTATAGCATTATAAACTATATGATAGCGCTTTGCTAAAACCATACAATACATTAACAGCATCCTGTTGCGTTTCACACACACAAGCCGTTCTAGCATTATAGACTATATGATAACGCTTTGTTAATACCATACAATACATTAACAGAAGTCTGTTGCGTTTCACACACACAAGCAGTTATAGCATTATAGACTATATGATACCGCTTTGTTAAAACCATACAACACATTAACAGGATTCTGTTGCGTTTCACACACACAAGCAGTTATAGCATTATAGACTATATGATAACGCTTTGTTGAAACCATACTATACATTAACAGGAGCCTGTCGCATTTCACACACACAAGCAGTTATAGCATTATAGACTATATGATAACGCTTTGTTAAAACCATACAATACATTAACAGCAGCCTGTCGCGTTTCACACACAGGCAGTTAGAGCATTATAGATTATGTAATAACGCACTTGTCCAGGAGTTAAACAAGTTACGTTGCTAGTGCACCCTGTGCATATTTTAACATGGGTTTTAGTAAAGGTTTATTACTTTCAGTAAATACTTCTTCATATGCGCTATTTAACATTCTCAATTAAACCTAAGTAAAATGGATTATACATTTTTTGCTTGAAATTAAATGAAATGTGTTGTCTGTGACTCACTAACCTAAGACAGATGCAAATTGCTGACTTTCTGACATGGACTTTGTTGAAGCTGTAAAAATGTACATTTTATTGGTTAAAATATACAGGAAAATCACATCTCCACCCTCCAACACGTCTATTAATTGTCTGGGTCAGACATTCGATGGGGACTACTGCAGCATTTTTTTATTCCTGTTTAGATTTAACGGGACAGTAAATAAAAATAAAAAGATCATGATTCAGATAAATCATGCAATTTTAAAACAGCTTTCCACTGTATTTCAATTTTCTAATTTGCTTTGTTCTCTAGGTATCCTTTGTTTAAACGTATACCTAGGTATGTTCAGGAACACCACGGAGAACTTGCTGCTGACTAGTGGCTGCACATATGTTTCTCGTCATTGGCTCACCTGATGTGCTCAGCTAGCTCCCAGAAGTGCATTGCTGCTCTTTTAACAAAGGATACCAAGAGAAAGATGCACAAAAAATGTTTAAATTTGACTTTCATGTTCTTAAGAGTGGCAATAAATAATAGCGTATTTCACATGCATTGTTTTGCGCTACAAACCGTCAGCATAGCAGGATGGCGATTGTGAATATCCTGCGTGTGTGTGCCTGTGTTGGGCCTTTTGGGTTTAGCAGTAACTGAATACATCCTGCTGTGACACACACCCGTCTGACAAATAATTTGTTAAGCGAGCATTTCTCAGTCATTGTGAGACAAGTCAGACCTCTCGCACGTCTCAGTCATTGTGAGACAAGTCAGACCTCTCGCATGTCTCAGTCATTATTAGATAAGTCAGACCTCTCGCACGTCTCAGTCATTATGAGATAAGTCAGACCTCTTGCATGTCTCAGTCATTATGAGATAAGTCAGACCTCTTGCATGTCTCAGTCATTATTAGATAAGTCAGACCTCTTGCATGTCTCAGTCATTATTAGATAAGTCAGACCTCTTGCATGTCTCAGTCATTATTAGATAAGTCAGACCTCTCGGACGTCTGTTATTATGAGATAAGTCAGACCTCTTGGACGTCATCTCATAATGACAGACATGCAAGGTGTCTGACTTATCTCATGACAGACGTCCAAGAGGTCTGACTTATCTCATAATGACAGACGTCCGAGAGGTCTGACTTATCTCATAATGACTGAGACATGCAAGAGGTCTGACTTATCTCATGATAAAGTCTGACCTCTTGCATGTCTTAGTCATTATGAGATAAGTTAGACCTCTCACACATCTCAGTCATGAGATAAGTCAGACATCTCGCATGTCTGTCATTATGAGATAAGTCAGACATCTTGCATGTCTCAGTCATTATGTGATACGACAGGCATCTCGCACGTCTGTCATTATGAGATAAGTTGCTCTTGCATGTCTCAGTCATTATGAGATAAGTCAGACATCTTGCATGTCTTAGTTATTATGAGATAAGTCAGACCTCTTGCATGTCTCAGTCATTATGAGATAAGTCAGACATCTTGCATGTCTTAGTTATTATGAGATAAGTCAGACCTCTTGCATGTCTCAGTCATTATGAGATAAGTCAGACCTCTTGCATGTCTCAGTCATTGTGAGATAAGTCAGACCTTTCACATGTCTCAGTCATTATGAGATAAGTCAGACATCTTGCATGTCTTAGTTATTATGAGATAAGTCAGACCTCTTGCATGTCTCAGTCATTATGAGATAAGTCAGACATCTTGCATGTCTTAGTTATTATGAGATAAGTCAGACCTCTTGCATGTCTCAGTCATTATGAGATAAGTCAGACCTCTTGCATGTCTCAGTCATTGTGAGATAAGTCAGACCTTTCACATGTCTCAGTCATTATGAGATAAGTCAGATCTCTTACATGTCTCAGTCATTATGAGATAAGTCAGACCTCTTGCATGTCTCAGTCATTATGATATAAGTCAGACCTCTTGCATGTCTCCGTCATTATGAAATAAGTCAGACCTCTTGCATGTCTCAGTCATTATTAGATAAGTTAGACCTCTCGCATGTGTCAGTCATTATTAGATAAGTCAGACCTCTTGCATGTCTCAGTCATTATGAGATAAGTCAGATCTCTCGCATGTCTCAGTCATTATTAGATAAGTCAGACCTCTTGCATGTCTCAGTCATTATGAGATAAGTCAGACCTCTTGCATGTCTCAGTCATGAGATAAGTCAGACCTCTTTTCTTTTACAGCATCTAGTAACCAAGTTCATTATATGGAACTGTAAGTAATAATGAGTCAAATAATGCAGTCACCTCTTATCCAGAGACGCGTTCTGCATCATTTAGTGTTAAATATATTTTATTTTCCCATTAATTTCAGCCCTCCTGGTTTTACACCGCAGGAATGTTTTATCCTATAGCAATGTCTATCTGTTTTATACAGTTGTTTTTCTATAAATGATTTCGCTTACTGTAAAGGGCGCATCTCAGTGACCTTTGCTGCAGGACACGGATTTTAAATCTCATCTCAGACAATCCACATTTTTTGGCACTTGAGGCTGAAGTGTTTATTTCAGTTAATATCTGACAGAAGTGACAGAAATTGAAATGGCAGTTGTAGAGAGGTGAACAGAAAACCGGAGAGTTCACTGTATTCTGCATATCAAAACAATCACATTAAAGGGACAGATTAGTATGCAGTGTTTTTTTTTAATTATTATTATATTTTTATTAGAATTATTATAATTATATTAGTTGTTGAAAGGGAAATTAAAGGCAGATTAAACAATTTGTGCTTATAAATTTTACTTTGTTCTTTTGATGTTCTTTCTTTCAACATATATCCTGTCTCAGATAGCATATATACATACACTCAGGAGCGTGCATGTCAATTTAAGAATAGAAGTAAATAAAAAATGTATATTTTAAATTGTATCTTAATCCAGAAAGTTTAGTTTTGTTGCATCTACACTGGTTCGTGTGCATTTAGAAGTGTTTGGTGAACTGAAATGTTGCTGTGGTGACCAAGGCAGTAAGATTTATTTTAGAGAGTACATGTTTGCATTGTTAGTAGGGGTGGGAGAGAGAGGTACCAGAATGTTTAATTTTTTATTACTTCATCTATATATTAGCCGTTTGTGTTTACAGACCAAGCGTACCCCATTTTAATGGGTTTTAAAATCAATTAGCAAGGGGGCAGACCCAGCTAAGGAAGAGAGAGGACGCAACTTAGCAGAGCTTCTGCATTTCATATAATTTAAGAGCCGAAAGCTAGTTTTTTAAAACCGTAAAATGCTATATTTGCTTATATTAGTGTTAACTGACCTAAGCTATACAAGATTTCTCCTGATTGCGTTCCTCCTTCTGCCCTTCTAACAACTGATCACTTGCTACAGAGAGGATAGGTTGGAAAAGGAGAACAACAAGTATCTATCCTACACTCAGCTTGTTATTTGCTCCCACTAACCTTCAAGTAGCTGATATTTGAAGGAGAGACATGGGGAGGTAAAGCTGTACCCACGAAGGTCCCATATTCGTCCTAGGAAGCAAAGGGACAAACGGTGGGAAAAGCTCCATTGCTTTACGTGACGTCACAAGCTTCGGGGAAGAAGGAGGCCTACTTTAAAGCATCATACTTTGCAGAGAGCCGCAACACAGAGACTCAGATTGACGCCTTGATGAGTAGGAGATTGGGAGTACTCCCACATCGATCTACAGTATTACAGCCACAGTCCGGCTCTATCACTGTCGCGGGTCTGTGTGGATACGGGCCTAACAGATAACTGGTGCGACTCTAACCTGCAATTTTACTCCGAAGGGTCGGGCTCCTCTACGTAGCTCAGTCTGCTCGAACGGTCGGGTAGGCAAGCAGTAGGCCGGCTGGCAGCATCTGAGAGACTAACGGCAGATTGGGACATCACATTGGTACTGAGAGCAATAAGTAAGTACATACTAGAGGGGGACCGCACTCAGCAATACATTGCTCTACTAGCACTCACAGGCAGTATAAATAATCCATGAGCACAGAGTTGTATTATACAGAGAGCAGGCAGTACACTGAAAGTGCTATGGCAGATCAAGTCTCATCTCTTGAAGAGAAACTGGCAGACCTGGAGGACCACTCCATGCAGAACAACAGACTCAGAGGGATTCCTGAGTCAGTATGCTGTGCGTCTGTTCCAGTCAATCTTGGGCCCTTATGCTGGAGACACTGGGAGGATAGACCGGATCCATAGAACAGCAAGATCAAAAAATCTCCCCCCTGGAAAGCCAAGGGACACTATAGTTCGCCTACATTACTATTCATATAAGGACAAACTAATGAGAGCTATGCTATGCTCTCCACAACTGAATGGACAGTTCAGATATGTTTCTCTATTCCCAGACCTCTCATTTTACACCTTGTTGCAGAGACAAAGCTTTTCCGATGTCACTAGAGTCCTGAGGAATTATCAGATCAGGTATCGATTGGGGTTCCCAACCAAGCTAATTGTCACTAAAGATAGGGCCCAACATACCATCCTGACTCCTCTGCAGAGGCAGGAGCTCCTGAAAGCATGGCATCTTGACCAGCAGGACCGTGAACCCCCTGACCACCTACATAGGGGGAATGCTGGCCTAAGGGCAGTTGCTCCAGATTGGAATCCTGCTAATCCACACCTTAATACCTGAAGGTGATGTGCACTTGGAAGGTGAATGCCAACCAGTACTCTGAAAGATACATGGGTTTACTATGACTCATGGGTTGGACATCCCATGGTCAAACAATCGCTTAAAATGCTCAGTTTGATTTGGTTAAACTTAGTTTATGCTTTCTAATTGAGGTATAAGTTGACAAATAACCATATGTTCTCACCTGATTGTGGAATGCTGCAGGAGGCGCCTCGCCTAATTTGGCTGAGACTTGTACTATTCTCCAATTACAACTAGGGTCAGTACTACACGACTAGATGTGAATACTGTTGATACAGTTATTGAATGTACTATTTAACATGTTCTCCTCATGTATAGTTGTAATGAAAAATGTTTAGTTGGTGCCCAAAATATGGTCTCTCATTAGAAGATACTTGCCCCCCTACCAGTTTAACCCTTGAGGCTCCCAGTGAGCCCAATTGAGCCTAAGCCCAGTTAACTGTTACTATTATCCCTAGGTTCCATATTAGTAACTAGCTATGTGTTCTCATCTGGCCAGAGACGGCTATCGGAGATTCTCTGTCTCATTTTATTAAGTTTCTTGGGTGGGCGCTCCATGGCCAGTTGGAAATAATAACAGGTTAGGTATTTTATATGCTGCTTAATATATAGTTTCTGTGATATCTCTTAACAAAAAAGTATGGATATATGCTTAAACATGGGCAGTCTCTTGAGGAGGTTTAGTCCCCTCCCCCCCTGGACCAGAGAATATGCCCGGGGAGACTTGGGGATAGGCGCCGCATGGTTAAGTGAATATACCGCAGGTTTGAAATTAGGCTTGCCATAGACAAGGGCCATGAGGCCTAACACATTATTTTATATATTGTATGCCTACTTGTGGTAACCATCTCTTGGGGTTAGCCCTGGGAGGTCTGCCAAGAGTTTAAATGTATATTGTTTTATTAGTTCTTCATATTTTCTCTTTACTCCAGGGGGGTGGAGGGAGTTTAGGCTTCATCTGACTCCCCCCCCCCCATTGTACCTAGTTGCAGTTAGGGGACCTTACAAGCCCTACGCTTCTTTAGGCAGAGTTAGGAAGTCTCTGCTACATCCGGGGTGGCAGAGTCCTCCTACCCCATACTTGCTATACCTACCCTTTCCTATCCCCCCTCTTTTTTTTCTTCTTTCCTCTTCTTGGTCCCAACATGAAACTTTGCACTCTAAATACCAAGGGTCTGAATTCACTGACTAAAGAAGCTTTTTACTAAAGTACCTCCCTACGCAACATGTTGACATAGCATATCTCCAGGAGACTCATTGGACAGAGGATGGAGAGGCTAGATTTAAAACAAGCTCATACCCAGTTTATTTCATCCACATTCCATAAAAAAGCTAGGGGGATGACAATACTAATCGGGAACCAAGTAGCTTACTACCAGATTTACACAGACTGTGATCTAGCTGGACGTAATGTGATATGTGTGTGTCACTTGAATTGTGTACTGCATACATTGGTCGCAGTATATCTCCCCAACACAAACCAGATTATTTTCCTTAGGAAACTACTTCAGACTGTAGACAAGGTCAAACAAGGCCATGTTCTGATGGGGGGGATTTGAATATGTTGTGGGACCCCAAGAGAGATAGGAGAGGTTCTGAAGGGCAAGCTGGAGATAGAAATTGTTATACCCTGTTGCAAGGATTTAGAAAGCTGATGTCTCAATTCGACTTCCATGATGTTTATAAAAAGAAATTCCTGAGGAGGAAAAAACTTAAGAGGATGCGCTTGGAACACAGGTTATCAAAGTGGGACCTACCACTTTATGATTGGGTTTGTACCCGTATGCATAAATAAAAAAAAAAAAAAATTATTTTTTTATAAACAGCACAGTGTTTGGTATGTGTAAAAAATTATAATAATGACGAAAATAAATTGTGTGTAAAACAAGTGCTCAGGACAATTTGTGTATAATATTAGTGATACATTGAAATAATCAGATATCACAGATAAACAATGATATTTGTGGCGATTAGTAAAATATATAAAAAAAGTACTTATCAATGTCCCAAAAATTGCTGTGATGTAAAAAATAAGTGTCCAATCCTAATATGTGAACAGTGATGTGTTCAGGTGTTTGGCGTGCTCCTCTTGTGTCCCGCGGTGCGATGGGTCAGGGTGTCTAGAATGGAAGATAAACAAGGGGCGCCAACATAGTGTGAATCGTTCAAACAACAAATATAAAAGTGATGTGCAAAAAACTACTCACAAGGAAAGTGGCACCTTAAATGAATAAGGTGCGATAAAGCAGGCTGACATTCAAATTCCAGCAGTCAGTACGCTGGAGGTCTCACCCAGAGGACCTGTGGAATCCAGATAGGCGTCTAGAAAGTAGCACCCACGTTTTTCAGGGCCAATGGCCGGACCAGGTGAGCTGCAAGCTGATAGGTGTTCTCCTGCTGCACTCACGCCACCGAGACTTTTCTCCAAAAACGACAGTGTCAGTGTATGAAAGGTTCCGTGGTAAAAGTCCTGTTTCAAAAACAAGTGGATCGTGGAAAGAAGCAAAAATACCGGGTCGTGGTATAAAACAAACAGTATTTATTTTGCAACGCGTTTCTCAGTCTATTCCAGACCGTTTCATCAGGCACGACCCGGTATTTTTGCTTCTTTCCACGATCCACTTGTTTTTGAAACAGGACTTTTACCACGGAACCTTTCATACACTGACACTGTCGTTTTTGGAGAAAAGTCTCGGTGGCGTGAGTGCAGCAGGAGAACACCTATCAGCTTGCAGCTCACCTGGTCCGGCCATTGGCCCTGAAAAACGTGGGTGCTACTTTCTAGACGCCTATCTGGATTCCACAGGTCCTCTGGGTGAGACCTCCAGCGTACTGACTGCTGGAATTTGAATGTCAGCCTGCTTTATCGCACCTTATTCATTTAAGGTGCCACTTTCCTTGTGAGTAGTTTTTTGCACATCACTTTTATATTTGTTGTTTGAACGATTCACACTATGTTGGCGCCCCTTGTTTATCTTCCATTCTTCCATGATGTTTGGAGAGCCCTGAACCCTGATGCATGTGATCATACCTTCTATTCAATTCCGCATTCTTCCTTTTCCAGTTTGGATTATGTCTTTTGCAATCCATGGGCACTACAGATGATAGGCAGTTCCACTATATCACCTTGTATGTGGTCAGACCATGATGCTGTTATGTTCAGTCTTGACTAGACAGCTATTAGCAAGGGGCCAAAGAGATGGCACATTCAGGACCATTTGTTACAGGATATCTACATGTCCGAGTGGACTAAGGAAGTGGATGACTTTTTTTTTTAAGGGTTAACGTAGATGGGGAAATTTCAATGCAGAAAGTTTGGTCGGCCCTTAAGGGCCTACATGAGATGTATCTTCATTAAAAGAGAATGTCAAAACAGAAAGAACAGAGAACAAACCCTAGTACAATTATACGGTAAATATGTAGCCATTAGAGAGTGCCTCAGGAAGTCCCCTGTCCTCTCGGATCTTGATGAACTACAGACCATTAAAAAGCACATTTAGCACTTAGAGGTAGAGAGAGTTCAGAAGAGCCTTGAGTAGTTGAAGATTAAATTTTAACACAAAGGTAACAAGGCAGATCGCCTTCTGGCCAATAAATTACGCCAGAGGACCTTAATGAGCAGGATTGCTTATTATAAAGGGTAAAGGGAGATGTTATTCTCCCACAGACATTGGAGAGGCCTTCACAGATTACTATAGCCATCTATATCAGATCTCCTCTTCCAAGCAAAAACAGGTAGCTCCTAAGGAGGAAATTGTGAACTTTTTACATGATCTAAACTTACCTAAGCTCTCAAATGAGGTGGGAGATTTGTTGTCCTCCCCGATCTCTATAGAGGAGGTTACTCAATAGATTAAGGGCCTAAAGCTCCAGGGCCGGATGGCTTTACTTCTGTCTTTTAGAAAAAGTTGTCAGCTGCAATTAGTCCCACATTAGAAAAAGTCTTTAAACTGGCTTTTTCCTAAAGAATATCTAGAAGCTGAAATTGTGACCATCCCCAAACAGGGTAAAGACCCAAACTTATGTGAAAGTTACAGACCGAGATCTCTGATTAACATCAATGTAAAAATTTACACAAAAATATTGGCTAATAGACTGAACAGGGTTCTCCCCTCACTTACACACTTAGATCAGATGGGCTTTACCCGGGGCAGACAGGGCTCAGATAATACGCACAGATTACTGGGTATTTTCACTGAGTCAACATCCCTGGGGCTCCCACTGGTTGCCTTGTCCCTAGATACTGAGAAAGCGTTTGACAGGGAGAGGTGGTAGTACATGGAGCAGGTGTTGAGATCTTTCGGATTCCTGACCCATTTTGTTACGACCATCATGGCTTTATATTCAAACCCTACTGCTAGAGTTAGCGGTAGAGGATTTTGTTCACAACAAACTACATAAAATGTTTCCCCAGAAACCAGCCACGTGCTGGAGAGGATGTGCGCAGAAGAGTCCCACATTCATATTTGGTGGAGCTGTAGTAAGTTAAAGACAGTGTGGGCTCAGGTGGCTAAGGTATTAGGTCAACTTGGCCTAGTTCAAAAACTGATACCAAATATTGCCATATTCCATTTAGGGCTTGGGAAATTGAGACATCCAGACAGGATACTATGCTTGGCATAGTAAATTTGCTATAGTGAGGAACTGGTTGGGGACTACACCGATCTCAATTTAAATGGTACTAGAGATAATTGAGTGTATCCGTAAAATGGAGGAATTCTCGCTGAAATCAGAAGGCCGACTGGGACTTCACAGTTGGTGTGGATGACCTGGGAGGAGTAGGAAAGGGGGGCGACTTAGGTCAGAATTCCTTTGACTGTACACCCTGATATACATCGGGAATCCCATTGTTTATACTGACCCCGGTAAAAATTTGCTTGGGCTGCTTCCCCTCCCGTACTGGCCTACTCCTGCATCCTTACTACTTTTTTTTTCTCTCCCCTATCACATTTTCTCTGTTGCTTCGGATCGCTATTCACCCAACTAATAGTCCATTATAACCTTATGACTTCTTTAAGCTTTGTTAGACAGCACTTTGTTTTAGTTCTCACTTTTACGGGTATGAACAAACCAGAATGCAGATTGATTGTGATGCTTATTATGGACCCTTTGGGCCCTTAGGGTTTTTACTATCGGTTACAGAGTGTAGTATTTATGTAAGTACAAACTAACATACTGACCAAATATAATGTGCAAGAGGATATATACTGGATCTGCAGGGTCCTTAGAGTCTTAAGGTTGGTTACCGATAATAATATGTATGTAAGTACAAACTTATATGATGACTAAATGTATTGTTTATTATGTTATATACAGTAGTGGACCACTTAGGTCCTCAAAATGTTTAGGTTACAAGATATATAGTGGACCCTTCAAGTCCTTAGAGTTTTAGGTTGATCTACAGCTTACAGTATTTTTGTTACTTGTTCTCAGATATTCTAATCCTCCTGAATCTCTCAGCTGCATTTGACACCATTGACCATAGGATTCTAATAGAGCGCTTGCAGTACATCTGTGGTCTAGGAGGCACAGTCCTTAACTGGTTTAAATCTTTCCTCGCTGGTAGATCACAGAGAGTAATATCAGGATCAAACTCATCAGCACCAACAGAACTGGCCTGCAGAGTTCCACAAGGATCTATCCTGTCTCCCATGCTATTCGCAATTTACTTACTACCACTGAGGGACATCATTAACAGACATGGCCCAAGGTATCATTGTTACGCTGATGACACACAACTCTACTTCTCCTTTGCTCCAGATACTACAGACCCAGCATGCCGCATAAACAGTTGCTTAAAAGACCTCATAGAATGGATGAATGCTAGCTGTCTCAAAGTGAACCCGGACAAAACAGAGTTACTCTTGGTGAGGGGACCCCTGGGAACAAAAATATCCCACGATCACCCAACTGGCCTAGAGCTTGGAGGCTCTGAACTCGTTAGTTCAGCAAAGGTACGAAACCTCGGAGTGCTGATTGACGCTGGACTATCTTTTAAACAGCAGATTTCCTCCGTAATAAAATCTGCCTACTTTCATCTGAAAAACATAGCCAGGATACAACATTTAATTCCACCGGATGATATGCCAACATTAATCCATGCATTTGTATCCTCTAGGCTAGATTACTGCAATGCACTTTACTTGGGCCTCCCAAAAAAAGAACTCCATCGCCTTCAGACAGTACAAACGCAGCAGCCAGACTATTGACCAACCAAACTCGCTCCTGCCACATAACACCTGTTCTCCACTCCCTGCATTGGCTTCCAATTAAATGGCGAACATATTTTAAAATTGGCCTGCTGACCTTCAAAGCCTTAAACAACCAAGGCCCACAGTACCTGAAAGAGCTCCTGACACCCTACATCCCATCCCGTTCACTTAGGTCAGCCAACACATCCCTCCTCTCAGTGCCAAGAATACGGACAAACTCAGGCTCCGGAGCAT
The DNA here is from genome assembly GCF_027579735.1 of Bombina bombina. Taxonomy (NCBI): domain Eukaryota; kingdom Metazoa; phylum Chordata; class Amphibia; order Anura; family Bombinatoridae; genus Bombina; species Bombina bombina. The sequence goes on from NC_069509.1 coordinate 186,667,826, forward strand.
TCAGCCACTCTGCCCCTACTTTCTGGAACTCTTTACCGTGCGCAATCAGAGAGGCACCGTCCTTACAGACTTTTAAAAAAAAGCTAAAGACCCACCTCTTCCATCAGGCATTCAGTCCGCTTATCTGACCTTCAGAAACTCCTAACTTTTATGTCTTATGTTGGTATATTTGTAAACTGCTATGAGTGTCACAGGGAGAAAAGCGCTATATAAATCGCAAATTATTATTATTATTATTATTATTTGTAAATCAACACATTTATGCGTAAACCCAGAGACCTTCTCATCTTGTTTGAACTTACTGGACTAAACTCTGGTCTCACGTGCTACTTTTCTATCAGTCGTCAACACATGCTGGACTAAAAAGTAAAAATGAGGTTACCTAGCAATATCCATCACACCTATCTTCTGGACTCAATACCGCATGTACTGCATAAGATACGTCTTTGCATTGTATATTTGAGCCCAAGTGTATTTTTCTGGGTATATTGTCATGTACATGTTTTTCTTGTCTGTCTGTCTGTCATTGCTTCCTCAATAAAGATGATTTAAAAAATAAATAAATCAATCTATAAGCAAGAACAGCTATTTCAAATACAAAAATAAAAGCAAAGGTATATATAACCTTATATTATGCTCAGCAGATGCTATAAAAAAATAATTGGTGAAACCAATGTTATAGTACACTGTTTTTTAAAAATAATCCCTCACACTTTTATGTATAGTTTACATACAAAGACACGAGCAGTTGTATGGTTTACAAGCAAAGACACAAGCATATGTATAGTTTACAAGCAAAGACACAAGCATATGTATAGTTTACAAGCAAAGATACTAGCGGTTGTATGGTTTACACGCAAATACTTGAGTGCTTGTATGATTTACACGCAAAGACACAGGCAGTTGTATGGTTTACACGCAAAGACACAAGTGGTTGTATGGTTTACAAGCAAAGACACGATCACTTGTATGGTTTACGCGCAAAGACACAGGCAGTTGTATGGTTTACGCACAAAGACACAGGCAGTTGTATAGTTTACACGCAAAGACACAAGCAGTTGTATGGTTTACATGCAAAGACACGAGCAGTTGTATGGTTTACACGCAAAGACACGAGCACTTGTATGGTTTACATGCAAAGACACGAGCACTTGGTTTGGTTTACACGCAAAGACACGAGCACTTGTATGGTTTACACACAAAGACACGAGCACTTGTATAGTTTACACGCAAAGACACAAGCACTTGTATGGTTTACAAGCAAAGACACGAGTGGTTGTATAGTTTACAACCAAAGACAAGAGCACTTGTATGATGGTTTACACACAAAGACACGTGCACTTGTATGATTTACACGCAGACACAAGCGCTTGTATGGTTTACATGCAAAGACACGAGGGGTTGTATGGTTTACACGCAAAGACACAAGCACTTGTATGGTTTACCAGCATAAGTTATTATGCTTAAGGATATAAAGTGCATGATTTTAAATCTAGTTGTTTGAGTAACGTCATTGAAGTCTTTTAGCTGTTTGCAGACTGTTCGACCATGTATGTCGCTGGTCTTTCTATGGGCATTGCTCTATTTCCGTTGAAGAGGAGGAATGGTATAATAGCTATGCTGTGGATCGTTCCTCCGGCTAAAATCATATGAGCAACCCCTTACAATCTCATATGAGTATCAGCCACTAGATGGCATACTTCATCTCATGAGATTTGCTTCAAATAGACGAGTGGCAGCCTGGATCTACAGGCCAAGTGGAAGGGCAGAGCCCGAAACGCGCATCGCCTGTGTGTGTGACCCCAGACTGAGTTGATGCAAGCGGGACCTTTTGAAACAGCTGTGATACTGGGATGCCTTGTATGTGAAGCACTATCTCTTTCAACGGAAGGGTACTACTTGTAGTCTGGATACTGTGCTGATGAGGAGGATCACTTGTGCATAAATTACCAGAGGACTGGGTGAGATCGCTCATACAGCGGAGTTTGTTCCATTCTTTCTGACTCATTGCGACTGCATACTTACTGGCGGAAAGTTGTCCTTAAGTGCCGGTATTACTCCTAACACCGTGTACATGGAATTTATGCTGAGGACATCGGTACTTACTTGGAACGGAAATATATGGTTACCAGCACCTAGGTTAAATACAAGCTCACCAATAAAGACTTCCTAACAGAGTCTATGTAGAGGAATAGCAAAAATAGATGTAATTGGGAGCGCAAAGCTTTTAAGCAGATTGATTAAGCAGTTCATGCCAAATGATTGCCTTGTTAGAAGCATAGGGTTAATGTAAGTACCAATGTCAAGAATAGATGTAATTGGGAGCGCTAAAGGCTAAAGTATTAGATGAGTCAACTATATAATTCTAATATATCCAACAGAATCAGCTGGAAAACGAATAGGTTACCAAAATTCTACTATCATCTAATATATAGAAAAAGTTAATTCAGAGTTTATTTGAACAAAAATAAAATATAGTATGGGTCAACTATATAATTCTAATATATCCAACAAATAGAGCACAAATGAATTACACAGTTCTCCAAACAACTATTATGTAAAAAGTTTAATTTGGACTACAGCTTGAGATAAACAATGCCTAAATGAATTGGAAGACAAGATATACTATGTATCTAAATCTTGTTAGAACGTATACAAATATGTCAGATTGTAATTATAGACACACAACGAGAAAAAAAGAAAAAGAAAAGAAGTATTAAAGTGATAAAAATAATACCCCAATAGGAGGTTAACAGTATAACTAAAAAAAAATACTGTATGTGTACCTTAATATTAATATACCATATTAGATTACCCAGGTTTAGTTGTGACAATTATCAGTTATCAGAAGGTAAAAGTATCTAAAAATATATACATACATAAAAAATCATACTTAAATAAAGTGTACTGTAAAGTGTATGTGCCGGCACATAAAGTCCTTTCAAAAAAGTCCTTAAAATATGTCTTAGTGAACGAGTGTCCCAGAAAAGTCCCAATGAGATGTGATTAAATCTCAGAAAAAAATGTTGTTCCTTGTAGTATCCCGTTGAAATGGAAATAAATAATAAACAAAAATATATAATAATAATAATAATAATAATAATATATTTCCGGATATGTACCTATAAGAGAAAAAGAAATAACAATCTAACAAGTATATTTAATGAATGCTAGACTCACCCAAATGTGCGATCCTAGATGTATATACAGCCTCACAAATTCTACTATGAACACGTCTACGCGTTTCAGCCTTATAAAAAGGGCCTTTCTCAAGACTAAGTGAGGCTGATGTGAAGCTTGTATTTAAAAGAGGCTTGTCCAGTCTCAACTGCTAATGGCGCAAAAAAGTTTAGATTGGTCAACCTCGCGGTGGCGTGTGACGTTACTTCCGGTTACGTCAATCACGTCATATCCGGTCGTATTCCGATTACTTTCCAAATTCGGAGCGTCCATCTTAGTTAAGGGCATTGATATTTATTTTCGCCAATATATGCATAACTAAATGTAGTTGCTATTAGGTAAATGCTACATTTTGTGGAATTAAAAATAGAATTAAAAAAGAATAATTTAATAACTTTAAAAGAAATTTTAGGCTGTATATCATCTAGGATTTACAATAGCACTGGAAAAATGAATGTACAAGAAGTTCATAATAGATTGGTACATATATTAAAAATGGTTAGCCAAACCTAGCAATTAATTGAAACAATTCGTAAATCATCTACATATTAAAGTTACGTTAAATAAAAAGTTACGTGAAGAATTACATTAATAAAAACCTACATTATAAAAATCTTCTCTGGGGTAAAAAAATATATCATTAGTTAGAAATGTATAAAAACAAATAGGTATATTATAGGGGAGGTTTAATTTAAAAATATATTATACTAAAAAGATTGCTATTTTTCATCAAAAGGAAGAAATATTTTATAAATCTATAGATAGTATGATAATACATGCTAATAAAAAGGGGGGGGGGGGTAGGGTTCCTACGTGGACTGTATAATACATTTAAAATTATTTAAAATAGATGTACTATTTCAAAATTAGCATTTAATCCCTTTGGATGGATACAATCTAAATTAAAGATCCATTTGGATTCTGTCCTTAAAGGAACACTGAACCCAAATTTTTTCTTTGGTGATTCAGATAGTGCATGACATTTTAAGCAACTTTCTAATTTACTCATATTATCAAATGTTCTTTATTCTCTTGGTATCTTTATTTGAAATGCAAGAATGTAAGTTTCGATGGCGGCCCATTTTGGTGAACAACCTATGTTGTCCTTGCTGATTGGTGGATAAATTCATCCACCAATCAAAATCTGCTTTCCAGAGTTCTGAACCAAGAAAAAAAGCTTAGATGCCTTCTTTTTTTATATAAATATAGCAAGAGAACGAAGAAACATTGATAATAGGAGTAAATTAGAAAATTGCTTAAAATTGCATGCTCTATCTGAAACACAAAATAAATTTTTTGGGTTCAGTGTCCTTTTAATAGTCTTTGTTCCATATCACCTCCTCTCCAATCTTTAGATAATTTGCTAATACCCATATATTTAAAACTGTCTGTACTCCCTCCATGTTTTTCTTTAAAATGTGTAATGGGGTGTTGGGTTTGCATGCAAACAATAAGTGTGGAGAATTTAGCGTGGTTGCAATATCCGAAGTCTTAAAGCTATTGTGCACCGAGTTTTAATCTCACGCTAACTTTTTTACTTTGAACTTGTAATACATGCGCTAACCCGTCTGTGTTAAAAGTTTACTTTGGGCGCAGTTAGCACACAAACAAAATACGGTTAGCACGCTACTTGTATTCTGGCCCTGAGTGTTTTATCTAAACACTCACTTTACTCTCCGAGTGTGTATAACAACATGTGACATTTTTGTGAACCATTAGAGTGCTTACTAATCTCATCATGTTTTTGATAAGCATTTTCTAAAATACATTTTGTCAGTTATCTTTTCTTTTTCACACTTACAGACTCAACTTCACCTTGCGGGATCTGGACATTACGTGCGAAGCCTACAACTATTTCCGTAGCTGCCTAGAAAATTTTGAAAATATCCAACACGGAAAAGTAAAATGGAGATCTGAGTTGATCAAACCCACGTTTCCGCAGTTTTTCAGTTATGAGCGTGTCGCACTGCTGGTGAGATGTACATATATCTATAAATATTGTGTCCTATTCAGATGTGACATTACTACTTAAAGGACCAGTAAATGCAGTAGATTTGCATAAACAAGAACTGCAAGCTAAAAAGACAATGCTACAGCACTTAGTTTGAACTAGATTTTTTTCTGACAAATTTAAAAGTTATGTCTATTTCCACTCCCCCTGTACCATGTGACAGCCATCAGCCAATCACAAATGCATATACGTATATGCTGTGAATTCTTGCTCATGCTCAGTAGGAGTTGGTGACTCAAAAAGTGTAAATATAAAAAGACTGTGCACATTTTGTTAATGGAGGTCAATTGGGTGTCCCTTTATTTAATGTGAGATACTGAGCCCGGTAGGGTTACGTTTTGCATATAGAAAAGGTTAGTCATCTTTTTACATGTTAATTTCCAGTCTGTTATTAGTACAAAGTGCATTCATCAGTTGTACAGATCCTTTCTATCCCCCTTTAGTTGCCAGACATGGAATTTACCACTTATTTATATCAGTCTCCGGGAGGATTCTCTTCACCAGGGGCAGGTTGTGCCCATTACTGTTTTTTAATAACCCAGTTTGGATCACAGCTGGGGATTATTAGCCACTGTCCCCGAAAAGGAAACACAATAATGAACTCTTGACACCTGTGTATTCTCATTTTAGAGCGTAAAGCTCAGTAACGCAGCCCCATTGATTCCTATGGGGAAACACATTTATGTTTACATCTAACACCCTAACATGAACCCCAAGTCTAAACACCCCTAATCTTGCACTTATTAACCCCTAATCTGCCGTCCCCGACATCACTGACACATGCATTATACTTATTAACCCCTAATCTGCTGCTCCGGACATCGCCGACACCTACATTATACATATGAACCCCTAATCTGCTGCCCCCAACATTGCCAACACCTACATTATATTTATTAACCCCTAATCTGCTGCTCACAACATTGCCGATACCTACATAATGTTATTAACCCCTAATCTGCCGCCCCCAACGTCGCCACCACTATATGAACATATTAACCCCTAAACTGCCGTACTCTTGCATCGCAAACACTAGTTAAATATTATTAACCCCTAATCTGCCACCCCTAACATAGCCGCCACCTACCTACATTTATTAACCCCTAATCTGCCGCCCCCAACGTTGCCGCCACTATATTATGTTTATTAACCCCTAAATCTAAGTCTAACCCTAAAACCACCTAGCTTAAATATAATTTAAATAAATCTAAATACAAATTCCTATCATTACCTAAATAATTCCTATTTAAAACTAAATACTTACCTATAAAATAAACCCTAAACTAGCTACAGATTAGGGTTTAATAATTTTATTATAGTGTTTGCGATGCGGGAGGGCCTCGGTTTAGGGGTTAATATGTAGTTTATGGGTGTTAGTGTACTTTTTATCACTTTAGTTATGAGTTTTATGCTACAGCTTTGTAGTGTAAAACTCATAACTACTGACTTTAGAATGCGTTACGAATCTTGACCGGGATAGGCTGTACCGCTCACTTTTTGGTCTCCCAGGACAAGCTTGTAATACCGGCGCTATGGAAGTCCCATAGAAAAAAGACTTTACGCAATTTGTGTAAGTTGATTTGTGGTAATATCAAAAAAGTGTGCAAGACAGCTGAACCTACAAGACTCGTAATACCAGCGGTAGTAAAAAAGCAGCGTTATGAGGCTTAACGCTGCTTTTTTTACTCATAACGTAAGACTCGTAATCTAGCGTAAATGTTTTAAAACAAATGAACATCCTTTTTACTGATAAACTCCACCCACAATTTGCCTTATTTAGAGAAGCCAATCTGTGCTTTAGTCAGCAGACAAGTCTAACCATAGTCATAATGTTACTATAAATACATTGTTTTGAAGTTGTCAGCAGCTAAAGCTTTTTCAGAGCTTATGAAAAGGGGACAAAATAAATAACAAAAGTATTGTATACACGTCTCTTTATTCATAACTAAACAATATACAGGTATACCCCGCTTATACAGTGGGTTAGGGACCGGAGCCCAGCTGTAAAGTGAAAACCGCCTTAAAGTGAAACAAGGCAGTTTTAGCTTTCTTTTCACTTGACAGTCTGTTTAAAAACTTAAAAACATGTTTGAACTAACATATATTAGGGGTGCAATAGTGCTACGTTTAGTTTAACACTCGCCCAGCACAGTATTCAATTAGTATTCAATAAATACTGTACCTGTAAAATAGTGACAATTACTGTAGTACAATTTGCCAGACTATAGCACTGAGACACAGATTGTACTGTAATGCTATAAACAAAGTGAACTGCGCATAACAAAATGGTTCCAGTCACTTTTCTTGCAATCTCACAATGATTACAGCACTGTTTCAAAATCCTTTGAGGTTGAACTTTAGCTCCACAAAGCGCTGTATTAGCGAAGCGCTGTAAAGTGAGGTATACCTGTATTATACAGGCTGTATATACAAATCTCAAGGTGTTTACTGGCCCTTTGAATATATGATAGAAATAACAGTTTTCTGTTTGCCGATAATGATACAGCATAAAGCTCCAAGTCATTTTTCTTTCCTATGGCATGGAGAGTCCACAAAACATTCTAATTACTAGTGGGATATTCACTCCTGGTCAGTAGTATCACTTCCCTTACCCACAACCCCCAGTCATTCTCTTTGCCTTGATCACGGGAGGATGGCGAAGATGGTGTCTGAAGATTTTAATCTTTTTAATGGACACTTTTCCCTGCAAGCAAGGATTGGGGCTATGCTGTATCCATGTCAATCTCTTTAGTAAGAGTAATGGTGACTATTAGCAGTTAGAAGATGGCCAGGTGGTCTTTGCTTAAACTTCTAACATTATTGCTACCCCGATTATAGAAAGCCAGAGTTGGTTACTCTGTTCTTTCTTTTCTATAGGTCCCTGGTAGATATGGTGAAGCTGCCACACCTCAGAAAACAGCTCCTGTCCGACAGAGCAGGATCCACAGGTAAGTGCTTTCCCTTCTAGGTTTGAAGTTACTGGCACTATAGGGGTTAAACCCTTGTGGAAAGTATTTGAATCTGTTTTAGGGGCACTGATTTTATGTGAAAAGAGGAATCATTTTTTATTGGGGGCTCAGAGATGGAGAGTGCATGTAGTGTTTGACTTTTTCCTTGTTGCAATCGCTTTTTCAGCTCAGCTTATTGGGCCCAATCACTTTTGCTGTGCTGCTGTTGTTTTTCTTGCTGTTTTTGTTTGGCGCAATTTTTCAAAACTTCTGGTTTTCGGTTTTCTGTTCAGATTGAAGTTTGCCGTGGCGAGTGTGGAGGTTGAAGTTTCTTCTATAGTATCTACAGTGGCAAGTGGATTTGGGCTGTTCTGTTAACAAGAAGGTCTTTTTTGCTACCGGGTGGTTTTCTGTGCTAGTAGGATTGCAACTTCTGGAGGGGTAAGCAGAGCTGAGGGTTTTAGGTTCTTTTATATGTTTTTATTGCTTCATATAAACAAACATAATTTGGTATTTAATTTTAAATGTTTAGAGATAAGATGTCTCTCCCTGAGCCTCCTGTCTCTCAGGATAGTGTTATCCTAGCTACACCTCAGCTTTCCCCTCAAGCTTCCCAAGCTTCATATCCAGTGCCCTGCGGTTCCTCTCAACCTCCTGGGAAATTCGCTGCGCAGATTACTTATGCTGTTTCTGCAGCTTTATCAGCTTTTCCAAAGGTTTCTGGTAAGCGTATGAGGAAATCTAAACATATTGATGTTAGTAAGACTGACTCTGCTAAGGCTGCGTTAGTCAGTTTGTCTAAATTATCTGATGAGGATAATTCTTCAGTGGCTTCTGAGGGGGAATTGTCAGATTCTGATACTGTAGTGACCAATTCTGCAGATTCAAAGGAGATTAGATTTAAGTTAGAACACCAAGTTATTTTGAAGGAGTTCTTGCTACTTTAGAAGAATCTGACGCATCTGTTGCAGAGAATTCAAAGAGGTCTAGTAAGCTTAATAGGGTATATGATGTACCCTCATCTGTGGAAGTATTTCCATTTCCAGACCGTATGGCAGATATTATAACTCAGGAATGGGATAAACCAGGAATTCCTTTTTCCCTGTCCCCTATTTTTAAAAGATGTTTCCTGTTGCTAATGCTATTCATGATTCGTGGCGCACGGTACCCAAGGTATAGGGAGCTATCTCTACTCTGGCTAAGAGAACTACTATTCCTATTGAAGATAGTTGTTCTTTCAAGGATCCCATGGATAAGAAGCTTGAGGCTTTTTTTTAAAGAAGATGTACGTTCATCAGGGATTACAGTGACAACCTGTTGCTAGTATTGCTACAGCTGCAGAGGCAGCATCTTATTGGTGCAATGATTTATCTAATCTTATCCTAGAAGAAACTACTAAGCTAGCCAATACCTTTTATTTATGATGCCAACAAGCAAGTTCTTAGTTGGGTGCTAAGATTTCTGGTTTTACTGTTTTAGCTCACAGAGCTCTATGGTTAAAATCTTGGTCTGCAGATGTTGTTACATCCAAGTCCAAGCTTTTATCTCTGCCTTATAAGAGTAAAACCTTGTGTGGACCAGGTCTGGCATTACAGATGTAAAGGGTTCTTTCCTACCTCAGGATAAAAAGAATAGACCTAAGGGTCGCCAAAATTCTAATTTTCGTTCCTTTCGTAACTTTAAGGGACAGAAGTCTTCCTCTTCCAAGTCGGATCAATTCAAGTCTTTTTGGAGGTCCAGTCATCCTTGGAATAGGGGGAAGCAAGCTAAGAAGCCTTCCGTTAATTCTAAATCAACATGAAGGGGCCGCCCCCTATCCTGTAGTGGATCAAGTGGGGGGCAGGCTTTCTTTTTTTCAGCAGGCTTGGATGTGCGATGTTCCAGATCCTTGATATAGTATCCAATGGTTAAAGAATAGGATTCAAATCTTGTCCTCCCAGGGGCAGATTCCACCTGTCAAGGTTATCTGCGAGCCAGATAAAGAGAGAGGCCTTCTTAAACTGCGTAAAGGACCTATCATCCCTGGGAGTGATTGTTCCAGTTCCTCTAAAGGAGCACGGTCTAGGATTCTATTCAAATCTATTTGTAGTTCCCAAGATGTTTCATGCCTATTTGTAGTTCCCAAGATGTTTCATGCCATTCTGGACCTAAAGTGTCTCTATCAATTCCTCAGGGTTCCGTCCTTCAAGATGGAGACCATCCGTTCTATTCTTCATTTGGTCCAAAAGGGTCAGTTCATGATGACCATAGATCTGAAGGACGCGTGTCTTCATGTTCCTATTCACAGGGATCATTACCAGTATCTAAGGTTTGCCTTCCAGGACAAACATTTCCAGTTTGTTGCCCTTCCTTTTGGCCTTGTTACAGCTCCCAGAATTTTTACAAATGTTCTGGGGGCTCTTCTGGCAGTGGTATGGTCCCAGGGTATTGCTGTGGTGCCTTATCTAGATGACATTCTAGTTCAAGCGCCATCTTTTTATCTAGCAAGATCTCATACCGAGATGTTGTTGTCTATTCTACGATCCCACGGGTGGAAAGGGAATCTGGAAAAGAGTTCCCTTGTTCCAGATACAAGGGTGTGTTTCTTGGGAGCAATCATAGATTCCCTGTCCATGAAGATTTTTCTGTCGGACGTCAGAAAATCCAAACTTCATGTTTCTTGCCTGTCTCTCCAGTCTGCTATTCGTCCATCTGTGGCTCAATGCATGGAGGTGATTGGACTGATGGTTGCCTCCATGGACATCATTCCTTTTGCTCGGTTTCATCTGAGACCTCTGCAGCTATGCATACTCAGTCAATGGAATGGGGACCACTCCGATCTCTCAAAGAAAGATACATTTGGATTCCCCAACAAGAGTCTCACTCTCATGGTGGGTTTCACAGGACTATCTGTCTCGGGGGAAACATGCTTCTTGAGGCCTTCCTGGGTGATTGTGACCACTGACACCAGCCTGGAAGGCTGTGGAGCAGTTTGGGGTTTCTTAAAGACACAGGGTCTGTGGACTCCAGAGGAGTCGTCTCTTCCAATAAACATCTTGGAGTTGAGAGTAATTTTCTATGCTTTAACAGCTTGGCCTCAACTAGCTTTGGTCTGATTTATCAGATTTCCGTCGGACAACATCACCTCTATGGCCTACAGCATTCACCAGGGAGGAACTCAGAGTTCCTTGGCAATGAAGGAGGTGACTCGCATTCTCCAGTGGGCAGAGTCTCACGATTGCCATCACTCAGCCATCCACATACCAGGGGTGGCAACTGGGAGGCGGATTTTCTAAGCAGGCAGACTTTTTTATCCCGGAGAGTGGGCTCTCCACCCAGAGGTTTTCACAATAATAACTCTCAGGTGGAGGGTTCTGGAGTATGATCTGATGGCCTCTCGTCATAAAACGCCAAGCTTCTAAAGTACGGTTAAAGGTCAAGAGATCCTCAAGCTGTTCTGGTAGATTCTCTAGCAGTTTCTTGGAGCTTTAATCTAGCATAGCTGTTTCCTCCGTTTGCGTTGCTTCCAAGAGTTATTGCTTGCATCAAACAAGAGAGAGCTTCTGTGATACTAATAGCTCCTGCGTGGCCTCGCAGGACCTCTGGACAATGTCATCTCTTCCACTGTGGAGGTTACCTTTCAGGAAGGACCTTCTATTTCAGGGTCCCTTTCTTCATCCAAATCTGGGTTCTCTGAAGCTGACTGCTTAGAGAATAAACATCTTCATTGGTGTGATTCAAAATGTTTTTCTTAGAACAAAGTAAGGGATCCTAGTATTTTGGCTTTTCTTCAGGAGGGGTTTGTCGGTCAGTTCTTTGAATGGTCAGATTTCTGCTCTGTCTATTCTTCTGCATAAACGTTTGGCAGTTCTGCCAGGTGTTCAGTCTTTTGTTCAGGCCTTGGTCAGAATCAGGCCTGTGTTTACATCTGTTACTCCTCCTAGGAGTCTTAACCTTGTTCTTAGAGTTTTGCAGCAGGCTCCGTTTGAGTCGATGCATTCTGTTAATATTAAATTACTATCTTGGAAGGTTTTGTTTCTTCTTGGTATTTCTTCTGCTCGCAGAGTTTCCGAACTTTCAGCTCTGCAGTGTGATTCCCCTTACCTTATTTTTCATGCTGATAAGGCGGTCCTTCGTACTAAGCTGGGGTTTCTCCCTAAGGTAGTGTTGGATCGCCATATTAATCAGGAAATTGTTGTTCCTTCTTTTTGTCCTGACCCTTCTTCCGAGAAGGAACGTCTTTTGCATAACTAGGATGTTTTGCGTGCTCTTAAATTTTACCTTCAAGCAACTAAAGATTTTTTGGCAGACTTCTGCCCTGTTTGTTGTTTTCTCTGGTAAGCGTAGGGATCAGAAGGCCACTTCTACCTCTCTTTCTCTCTGGTTTAGAAGTGTTATCCGTTTAGCTTATGAGGCAGCTGAACAGCAGCCTCCTGAGAGAATTACGGCTCATTAAAAGCTAGAGCTGTTTCATTTTCATGGGCTTTCAAAAATGAAGCTTCTGTGGAGCAAATCTGTAAGGCGGGCACTTAGTCCTCTATACATATTTTTTCCAAATTCTACAAATTTGATACTTTTGCCTCAGCTGAGACTTCTTTTGGGTGAAAGGTTCTTCAAGCGTTTAGGTCCACCTGTCTTGTTCTCCCTCCCTATTCATTCTGTGTCCTCTAGCTTGGGTATTGGTTCCCACTAGTAATTATAATGTTTTCTTGCCATAGGAAAGAAAACAAAATGTATGCTTACCTGATAAATTTTATTTATTTTGTGAACTCTCCATGCCCGGAAAGAAAGAAATTTATCAGGTAAGCATAATTTCTCTTGTTAAGTGTGTTCAGTCCACGGGTCATCCATTACTTATGGTATATATTCTCCTTCCCAACAGGAAGTTGCAAGAGGATCACCCAAGCAGAGCTGCTATATAGCTCCTCCCCTCACATGTCATACCCAGTCATTCTCTTGCAACCCTCAACAAAGAAGGAGGTTGCGAGAGGAGTTGGAGTTTTTTACTTAATTATTCTTCAATCAAAAGTTTGTTATTTTAAATGGCACCGGAGTGTGCTGTTTTTTTCTCTCAGGCAGTATTTAGAAGAAGAATCTGCCTGCGTTTTCCTATGATCTTAGCAGACGTAACTAAGATCCACTGGCTGTTCTCCAGCATTCTGAGGAGTGGGGTAACTTCAGAAAAGGGAATAGCATGCGGGGTCCCCTGCAAATGAGGTATGTGCAGTACATATTTTCTAGGAATGGAATTGACTAAGAAAACACTGCTGATACCCATATGATGTAAGTACAGCCTTAAATGCAGTAGTAGCGACTGGTATCAGGCTGGTAAATGTATGCACAGTAGAGTTATTTTCTAGGGACTAGAATTTGACTGAGAAAATACTGTTAATGCTGAAATAATGTATGAGCCTTAACTGCAGTAGAAGCGACTGGTAGCAGGCTTAGTGATAATTTTACATGACATTTGAAATGTTTATTTTTCAAAACGTTTACTGGTATGTTAATCGTTTTGTGAGGTACTTTGGTGATAAATTTTTGGGGCATGATTTTTTTTCTACATGGCTAACGTATATGGATGCATAGAAACCGTTATATCAGGTCTCCCACTGTTGTAATATGAGTGGGAGGGACCTTTTGTTAGCGCCTTGTTGCGCAGTTAAAATTCTAGCACAGTCTTCCTGCTTCTTCCTCCTTGATCCAGGACGTCTCCAGAGAGTTCAGTGGTCTCCAAAATTCATTTTTGAGGGAGGTAATCAGTCACAGCAGACCTGTGACAGTGTGTTTGACTGTGATAAAGCGTTAAATCTAAATTGATTATCCGTTTTTTTGGGTATTGAGGGGTTAGTCATCCTTTTTGCTAGTGGGTGCAATCCTCTGCTAATTTCATGCGTTTTCTGTAAAAATTGTTTGCTATAACTGAATTGTTATTTCAACTGTGTTTTTTAAAAGCGCTGCAGCGTTTTTGTATTGCTTGTAAAAAAGTTTTTGCAAGAATTTTCCAAGCTTGCTAGCCTCATTGCTAGTCTGTGTAAACATGTCTGATACAGAGGAATCTGCTTGTTCATTATGTTTAAAAGCCGATGTGGAGCCCAATAGAAATATGTGTACCAATTGTATTGATGTTACTTTAAAGAAAAGTCAGTCTTTACCGGTAAAGAAATTATCACCAGACAACGAGGGGGAAGTTATGCCGCCTAACTCTCCTCACGTGTCAGTACCTTCGTCTCCCGCTCGGGAGGTGCGTGAGATTGTGGCGCCAAGTACATCAAGGCCCTTACAAATCACTTTACATGATATGGCTAATGTTATGAAAGAAGTATTATCTAATCTGCCCGAGTTGAGAGGCAAGCGCGATAGCTCTGGGTTAAGGACAGAGCGCGCCGATGACATGAGAGCCATGTCCGATACTGCGTCACAATTTGCAGAACATGAGGACGGAGAGCTTCATTCTGTGGGTGACGGATCTGATCCGGGGAGACCGGATTTAGAAATTTCAAATTTTAAATTTAAGCTTGAGAACCTCCGTGTATTGCTAGGGGAGGTATTAGCGGCTCTGAATGATTGCGACACGGTAGCAATCCCAGAGAAATTATGTAGGCTGGATAGATACTATGCGGTGCCTGTGTGTACTGACGTTTTTCCTATACCGAAAAGGCTTACAGAGATTATTAGCAAGGAGTGGGATAGACCCGGTGTGCCTTTTTCCCCTCCTCCGATATTTAGAAAAATGTTTCCTATAGACGCCACCACACGGGACTTATGGCAGACGGTCCCTAAGGTGGAGGGAGCAGTTTCTACTTTAGCCAAGCGTACCACTATCCCGGTGGAGGATAGTTGTGCTTTCTCAGATCCAATGGATAAGAAATTAGAAGGTTACATTAAGAAAATGTTTGTTCAACAAGGTTTCATTTTACAGCCCCTTGCATGCATTGCGCCCGTCACTGCTGCAGCGGCATTCTGGTTTGAGTCTCTGGAAGAGGCAGTTTGCACAGCACCATTGGATGAGACTTTGAGCAGGCTTAGAACACTTAAGCTAGCTAATGCATTTGTTTCGGATGCCGTGGTGCATTTAACCAAATTAACGGGTAAAAACTCCGGATTCGCCATCCAGGCGTGCAGAGCGTTATGGCTTAAATCCTGGTCAGCAGATGTGACTTCTAAATCTAAATTACTTAATATTCCTTTCAAAGGGCAAACCTTATTCGGGCCCGGCTTGAAAGAAATTATTGCTGACATTACTGGAGGTAAGGGCCACACCCTTCCTCAGGACAGGGCCAAATCAAGGGCCAAACAGTCTAATTTTCATGCCTTTCGTAATTTCAAGGCAGGAGCAGCACCAACTTCCTCCGCTCCAAAACAGGAAGGAACTGCTGCTCGTTACAGACAGGGTTGGAAAGGCAACCAGTCTTGGAACAAGGGCAAGCAGGCCAGAAAGCCTACTTCCGCCCCTAAGACAGCATGAAGAAAGTGCCCCCTATCCGGAGACGGATCTAGTGGGGGGCAGACTTTCTCTCTTCGCCCAGGCCTGGGCAAGAGATGTCCAGGATCCCTGGACGTTGGAGATCATATCTCAGGGATACCTTCTGGACTTCAAAACTTCTCCTCCACACGGGAGATTTCATCTGTCAAGATTATCAACAAACCTAGTAAAGAAAGAGGCATTTCTACAATGTGTACAAGACCTCTTAGTCATGGGAGTGATCCACCCAGTTCCACGAACGGAACAAGGGCAAGGTTTTTACTAAAATCTCAAAAATTTGTGGTTCCCAAAAAAGAGGGAACCTTCAGGCCCATCTTGGACCTAAAGATCTTAAACAAATTCCTAAGGGTTCCATCGTTCAAGATGGAAACTATTCGTACCATCCTACCCATGATCCAAGAGGGTCAGTATATGACCACAGTGGACTTAAAGGATGCTTACCTTCACATACCGATTCACAAAGACCATTATCGGTACCTAAGGTTTGCCTTTCTGGACAGGCATTACCAGTTTGTAGCTCTCCCCTTCGGGTTATCTACGGCCCCGAGAATTTTTACAAAGGTTCTGGGCTCACTTCTGGCGGTACTAAGACCACGAGGCATAGCGGTGGCTCCGTACCTAGAAAACATTCTGATACAAGCGTCAAGTTTTCAAAATGCAAAGTCTCATACAGAGATAGTTCTAGCATTTCTGAGGTCGCATGGGTGGAAAGTGAACTTGGAAAAGAGTTCTCTGTTACCACTCACAAGGGTTCCTTTTCTAGGGACTCTTATAGATTCTGTAGAGATGAAGATTTACCTGATGGAGTCCAGGTTATCAAAAATCCTCAATGCTTGCCGTGTCCTTCACTCCATTCCAAGCCCATCAGTAGCTCAGTGCATGGAAGTAATCGGCTTAATGGTTGCGGCAATGGACATAGTGCCATTTGCGCGCCTGCATCTCAGACCGCTGCAACTATGCATGCTAAGTCAGTGGAATGGGGATTACTCAGATCTGTCCCCTTTACTGAATCTGGACCAGGAGACCAGAGATTCTCTTCTCTGGTGGTTGTCGCGGGTTCATCTGTCCAAAGGAATGACCTTTCTTCTGTTAAGTGTGATCAGTCCACGGGTCATCATTACTTCTGGGACACTACTCCTCCCCAACAGGAAGTGCAAGAGGATTCACCCAGCAGAGCTGCACATAGCTCCTACCCTCTACGTCACTCCCAGTCATTCTCTTGCACCCAACGACTAGATAGGATGTGTGAGAGGACTATGGTGATTATACTTAGTTTTATATCTTCAATCAAAAGTTTGTTATTTTAAAATAGCACCGGAGTGTGTTATTATCTCTCTGGCAGAGTTTGAAGAAGAATCTACCAGAGTTTTTGTTATGATTTTAGCCGGAGTAGTTAAGATCATATTGCTGTTTCTCGGCCATCTGAGGAGAGGTAAACTTCAGATCAGGGGACAGCGGGCAGATGAATCTGCATAGAGGTATGTAGCAGTTTTTATTTTCTGACAATGGAATTGATGAGAAAATCCTGCCATACCGATATAATGTCATGTATTTATACTTTACACTTCAGTATTCTGGGGAATGGTACTTCACTAGAATTACACTGTAAGAAATACATAAAGCTGTTTAATAACTAGAGATTATGTTTAACGTTTTTGCTGGAATGTAAAATCATTTTCATTTACTGAGGTACTGAGTGAATAAATGTTTGGGCACTATTTTTCCACTTGGCAGTTGCTTAATCTGTTTTTCTGACAGTTTCTGTTCTCCCTCACTGCTGTGTGTGAGGGGGAGGGGCCGTTTTTTTGGCGCTTTTACTGCATCAAATATTTCAGTCAGCAACTCATTGTATTCCCTGCATGATCCGGTTCATCTCTACAGAGCTCAGGGGTCTTCAAAACTTATTTTGAGGGAGGTAATTTCTCTCAGCAGAGCTGTGAGAATTATAGTTTGACTGAGATAAAAAACGTTTATTCTGTAATTTGTTTCCTGCTTTCAGAATTTGTTATCTTTGCTAATGGGATTAAACCTTTGCTAAAGTTGTGTTGTTTACAAGGATTGAGGCTATAACTGTTTCAATTTATTAATTTTCAACTGTCATAGATCTTCTGTGCTTCTTAAAGGCACAGTACGTTTTAATATTATTCTAATTGAATTGTATTTCCAAGTTGCAAGTTTATTTGCTAGTGTGTTAAACATGTCTGATTCAGAGGATGATACCTGTGTCATTTGTTGCAATGCCAAAGTGGAGCCCAATAGAAATTTATGTACTAACTGTATTGATGCTACTTTAAATAAAAGTCAATCTGTACAAATTGAACAAATTTCACCAAACAACGAGGGGAGAGTTATGCCGACTAACTCGCCTCACGTGTCAGTACCTACATCTCCCGCTCAGAGGGAGGTGCGTGATATTGTAGCGCCGAGTACATCTGGGCGGCCATTACAAATCACATTACAGGATATGGCTACTGTTATGACTGAGGTTTTGGCTAAATTACCAGAACTAAGAGGTAAGCGTGATCACTCTGGGGTGAGAACAGAGTGCGCTGATAATATTAGGGCCATGTCAGACACTGCGTCACAGGTGGCAGAACATGAGGACGGAGAACTTCATTCTGTGGGTGACGGTTCTGATCCAAACAGACTGGATTCAGATATTTCAAATTTTAAATTTAAACTGGAAAACCTCCGTGTATTACTAGGGGAGGTGTTAGCGGCTCTGAATGATTGTAACACAGTTGCAATACCAGAGAAAATGTGTAGGTTGGATAAATATTTCTCCAACATAGGTGTGTCCGGTCCACGGCGTCATCCTTACTTGTGGGATATTCTCTTCCCCAACAGGAAATGGCAAAGAGCCCAGCAAAGCTGGTCACATGATCCCTCCTAGGCTCCGCCTACCCCAGTCATTCTCTTTGCCGTTGTACAGGCAACATCTCCACGGAGATGGCTTAGAGTTTTTTAGTGTTTAACTGTAGTTTTTATTATTCAATCAAGAGTTTGTTATTTTGAAATAGTGCTGGTATGTACTATTTACTCAGAAACAGAAAAGAGATGAAGATTTCTGTTTGTATGAGGAAAATGATTTTAGCAACCGTAACTAAAATCCATGGCTGTTCCACACAGGACTGTTGAGAGCTATTAACTTCAGTTGGGGGAACAGTATGCAGTCTCTTGCTGCTTGAGGTATGACACATTCTAACAAGACGATGTAATGCTGGAAGCTGTCATTTTCCCTATGGGATCCGGTAAGCCATGTTTATTACGATCATAAATAAGGGCTTCACAAGGGCTTATTAAGACTGTAGACTTTTCTGGGCTAAATCGATTCATTATTAACACATATTTAGCCTTGAGGAATCATTTTATCTGGGTATTTTGATATAAGAATATCGGCAGGCACTGTATTAGACACCTTATTCCTTAGGGGCTTTCCCAAAGCATAAGCAGAGCCTCATTTTCGCGCCGGTGTGGCGCACTTGTTTTTGAGAGGCATGGCATGCAGTCGCATGTGTGAGGAGCTCTGATACTTAGAAAAGACTTTCTGAAGGCGTCATTTGGTATCGTATTCCCCTTTGGGCTTGGTTGGGTCTCAGCAAAGCAGATACCAGGGACTGTAAAGGGGTTAAAGTTTAAGACGGCTCCGGTTCCGTTATTTTAAGGGTTAAAGCTTCCAAATTTGGTGTGCAATACTTTTAAGGCTTTAAGACACTGTGGTGAAAATTTGGTGAATTTTGTACAATTCCTTCATGTTTTTTCGCAATTGCAGTAATAAAGTGTGTTCAGTTTAAAATTTAAAGTGACAGTAACGGTTTTATTTTAAAACGTTTTTTGTACTTTGTTATCAAGTTTATGCCTGTTTAACATGTCTGAACTACCAGATAGACTGTGTTCTGAATGTGGGGAAGCCAGAATTCCTATTCATTTAAATAAATGTGATTTATGTGATAATGACAATGATGCCCAAGATGATTCCTCAAGTGAGGGGAGTAAGCATGGTACTGCATCATTCCCTCCTTCGTCTACACGAGTCTTGCCCACTCAGGAGGCCCCTAGTACATCTAGCGCGCCAATACTCCTTACTATGCAACAATTAACGGCTGTAATGGATAATTCTGTCAAAAACATTTTAGCCCAAATGAACACTTGTCAGCGTAAGCGCGGCTGCTCTGTTTTAGATACTGAAGAGCATGGCAACGCTGATACTAATATCTCTGAAGGGCCCCTAACCCAGTCTGATGGGGCCAGGGAGGTTTTGTCTGAGGGAGAAATTACTGATTCAGGGAACATTTCTCAACAGGCTGAACCTGATGTGATTGCATTTAAATTTAAGTTGGAACATCTCCGCATTCTGCTTAAGGAGGTATTATCCACTCTGGATGATTGTGACAAGTTGGTCATCCCAGAGAAGCTATGTAAAATGGACAAGTTCCTAGAGGTGCCGGGGCTCCCAGAAGCTTTTCCTATACCCAAGCGGGTGGCGGACATTGTTAATAAAGAATGGGAAAGGCCCGGTATTCCTTTCGTCCCTCCCCCCATATTTAAAAAATTGTTTCCTTTGGTCGACCCCAGAAAGGACTTATGGCAGACAGTCCCCAAGGTCGAGGGAGCGGTTTCCACTTTAAACAAGCGCACCACTATACCCATAGAGGATAGTTGTGCTTTCAAAGATCCTATGGATAAAAAATTAGAAGGTTTGCTTAAAAAGATGTTTGTTCAGCAGGGTTACCTTCTACAACCAATTGCATGCATTGTCCCTGTCGCTACAGCCGCATGTTTCTGGTTCGATGAGCTGATAAAGGCGGTCGATAGTGATTCTCCTCCTTATGAGGAGATTATGGACAGAATCAATGCTCTCAAATTGGCTAATTCTTTCACCCTAGACGCCACTTTGCAATTGGCTAGGTTAGCGGCTAAGAATTCTGGGTTTGCTATTGTGGCGCGCAGAGCGCTTTGGTTGAAATCTTGGTCGGCTGATGCGTCTTCCAAGAACAAGCTACTTAACATTCCTTTCAAGGGGAAAACGCTGTTTGGCCCTGACTTGAAAGAGATTATCTCTGATATCACTGGGGGTAAGGGCCACGCCCTTCCTCAGGATCGGCCTTTCAAGGCAAAAAATAAACCTAATTTTCGTCCCTTTCGTAGAAACGGACCAGCCCGAGGTGCTACGTCCTCTAAGCAAGAGGGTAATACTTCTCAAGCCAAGCCAGCTTGGAGACCAATGCAAGGCTGGAACAAGGGAAAGCAGGCCAAGAAACCTGCCACTGCTACCAAGACTGCATGAAATGTTGGCCCCCGATCCGGGACCGGATCTGGTGGGGGGCAGACTCTCTCTCTTCGCTCAGGCTTGGGCAAGAGATGTTCTGGATCCTTGGGCGCTAGAAATAGTCTCCCAAGGTTATCTTCTGGAATTCAAGGGACTTCCCCCAAGGGGGAGGTTCCACAGGTCTCAGTTGTCTTCAGACCACATAAAAAGACAGGCATTCTTACATTGTGTAGAAGACCTGTTAAAAATGGGAGTGATTCATCCTGTTCCATTAAGAGAACAAGGGATGGGGTTCTACTCCAATCTGTTCATAGTTCCCAAAAAAGAGGGAACGTTCAGACCAATCTTAGATCTCAAGATCTTAAACAAGTTTCTCAAGGTTCCATCGTTCAAGATGGAAACCATTCGAACTATTCTTCCTTCCATCCAGGAAGGTCAATTCATGACCACGGTGGATTTAAAGGATGCGTATCTACATATTCCTATCCACAAGGAACATCATCGGTTCCTAAGGTTCGCATTCCTGGACAAGCATTACCAGTTTGTGGCGCTTCCTTTCGGATTAGCCACTGCTCCAAGGATTTTCACAAAGGTACTAGGGTCCCTTCTAGCTGTGCTAAGACCAAGGGGCATTGCTGTAGTACCTTACTTGGACGACATTCTGATTCAAGCGTCGTCCCTTCCTCAAGCAAAGGCTCACACGGACATCGTCCTGGCCTTTCTCAGATCTCACGGATGGAAAGTGAACGTGGAAAAGAGTTCTCTATCTCCGTCAACAAGGGTTCCCTTCTTGGGAACAATAATAGACTCCTTAGAAATGAGGATATTTCTGACAGAGGCCAGAAAAACAAAGCTTCTAGACTCTTGTCGGATACTTCATTCCGTTCCTCTTCCTTCCATAGCTCAGTGCATGGAAGTGATCGGGTTGATGGTAGCGGCTATGGACATAGTTCCTTTTGCGCGCATTCATCTAAGACCATTACAACTGTGCATGCTCAGTCAGTGGAATGGGGATTATACAGACTTGTCTCCGAAGATACAAGTAAATCAGAGGACCAGAGACTCACTCCGTTGGTGGCTGTCCCTGGACAACCTGTCACAAGGGATGACATTCCGCAGACCAGAGTGGGTCATTGTCACGACCGACGCCAGTCTGATGGGCTGGGGCGCGGTCTGGGGATCCCTGAAAGCTCAGGGTCTTTGGTCTCGGGAAGAATCTCTTCTACCGATAAATATTCTGGAACTGAGAGCGATATTCAATGCTCTCAAGGCTTGGCCTCAGCTAGCGAGGGCCAAGTTCATACGGTTTCAATCAGACAACATGACAACTGTTGCGTACATCAACCATCAGGGGGGAACAAGGAGTTCCCTAGCGATGGAAGAAGTGACCAAAATCATTCTATGGGCGGAGTCTCACTCCTGCCACCTGTCCGCTATCCACATCCCAGGAGTGGAAAATTGGGAAGCGGATTTTTTGAGTCGTCAGACATTGCATCCGGGGGAGTGGGAACTCCATCCGGAAATCTTTGCCCAAGTCACTCAGCTGTGGGGCATTCCAGACATGGATCTGATGGCCTCTCGTCAGAACTTCAAAGTTCCTTGCTACGGGTCCAGATCCAGGGATCCCAAGGCGGCTCTAGTGGATGCACTAGTAGCACCTTGGACCTTCAAACTAGCTTATGTGTTCCCGCCGTTCCCTCTCATCCCCAGGCTGGTAGCCAGGATCAATCAGGAGAGGGCGTCGGTGATCTTGATAGCTCCTGCGTGGCCACGCAGGACTTGGTATGCAGATCTGGTGAATATGTCATCGGCTCCACCTTGGAAGCTACCTTTGAGACGAGACCTTCTTGTTCAGGGTCCGTTCGAACATCCGAACCTGGTTTCACTCCAGATGACTGCTTGGAGATTGAACGCTTGATCTTATCGAAGCGAGGGTTCTCAGATTCTGTTATCGATACTCTTGTTCAGGCCAGAAAGCCTGGAACTAGAAAGATTTACCACAAAATTTGGAAAAAATATATCTGTTGGTGTGAATCTAAAGGATTCCCTTGGGACAAGGTTAAGATTCCTAAAATTCTATCCTTCCTTCAAGAAGGATTGGAAAAGGGATTATCTGCAAGTTCCCTGAAGGGACAGATTTCTGCCTTGTCTGTGTTACTTCACAAAAAGCTGGCAGCTGTGCCAGATGTTCAAGCCTTTGTTCAGGCTCTGGTTAGAATTAAGCCTGTTTACAAACCTTTGACTCCTCCTTGGAGTCTCAATTTAGTTCTTTCAGTTCTTCAGGGGGTTCCGTTTGAACCCTTACATTCCGTTGATATTAAGTTATTATCTTGGAAAGTTTTGTTTTTAGTTGCAATCTCTTCTGCTAGGAGAGTTTCAGAATTATCTGCTCTGCAGTGTTCTCCTCCTTATCTGGTGTTCCATGCAGATAAGGTGGTTTTACGTACTAAACCTGGTTTTCTTCCAAAAGTTGTTTCTAACAAAAACATTAACCAGGAGATTATCGTACCTTCTCTGTGTCCGAAACCAGTTTCAAAGAAGGAACGTTTGTTGCACAATTTGGATGTTGTTCGCGCTCTAAAATTCTATTTAGATGCTACAAAGGATTTTAGACAAACATCTTCCTTGTTTGTTGTTTATTCTGGTAAAAGGAGAGGTCAAAAAGCAACTTCTACCTCTCTCTCTTTTTGGATTAAAAGCATCATCAGATTGGCTTACGAGACTGCCGGACGGCAGCCTCCCGAAAGAATCACAGCTCATTCCACTAGGGCTGTGGCTTCCACATGGGCCTTCAAGAACGAGGCTTCTGTTGATCAGATATGTAGGGCAGCGACTTGGTCTTCACTGCACACTTTTACCAAATTTTACAAGTTTGATACTTTTGCTTCTTCTGAGGCTATTTTTGGGAGAAAGGTTTTGCAAGCCGTGGTGCCTTCCATTTAGGTGACCTGATTTGCTCCCTCCCTTCATCCGTGTCCTAAAGCTTTGGTATTGGTTCCCACAAGTAAGGATGACGCCGTGGACCGGACACACCTATGTTGGAGAAAACAGAATTTATGTTTACCTGATAAATTACTTTCTCCAACGGTGTGTCCGGTCCACGGCCCGCCCTGGTTTTTTAATCAGGTCTGATAATTTATTTTCTTTAACTACAGTCACCACGGTATCATATGGTTTCTCCTATGCAAATATTCCTCCTTAACGTCGGTCGAATGACTGGGGTAGGCGGAGCCTAGGAGGGATCATGTGACCAGCTTTGCTGGGCTCTTTGCCATTTCCTGTTGGGGAAGAGAATATCCCACAAGTAAGGATGACGCCGTGGACCGGACACACCGTTGGAGAAAGTAATTTATCAGGTAAACATAAATTCTGTTTTTGCGGTACCGACGAGTACTGAGGTTTTTCCTATACCTAAGAGACTTACTGAAATTGTTACTAAGGAGTGGGATAGACCCGGTGTGCCGTTCTCACCCCCTCCGATATTTAGAAAAATGTTTCCAATAGACGCCACCACAAGGGACTTATGGCAAACGGTCCCTAAGGTGGAGGGAGCAGTTTCTACCTTAGCTAAGCGTACCACTATCCCGGTGGAGGATAGCTGTGCTTTTTCAGATCCAATGGATAAAAAGTTAGAGGGTTACCTTAAGAAAATGTTTGTTCAACAAGGTTTTATATTGCAACCCCTTGCATGCATTGCGCCGATCACGGCTGCAGCGGCATTCTGGATTGAGTCTCTGGAAGAGAACATTGGTTCAGCTACTCTGGACGACATTACAGACAGGCTTAGAGTCCTTAAACTAGCTAATTCA
This sequence comes from Bombina bombina, assembly GCF_027579735.1. Classification (NCBI taxonomy): domain Eukaryota; kingdom Metazoa; phylum Chordata; class Amphibia; order Anura; family Bombinatoridae; genus Bombina; species Bombina bombina. Next base: position 186,692,505 of record NC_069509.1, read on the forward strand.
TTCATTTCGGAGGCCGTAGTACATCTTACTAAACTTACGGCGAAGAATTCAGGATTCGCCATTCAGGCACGCAGGGCGCTGTGGCTAAAATCCTGGTCAGCTGATGTTACTTCTAAGTCTAAATTGCTTAATATACCTTTCAAAGGGCAGACCTTATTCGGGCCCGGGTTGAAAGAGATTATCGCTGACATTACAGGAGGTAAAGGCCATGCCCTGCCTCAGGACAAAGCCAAAGCCAAGACTAGACAGTCTAATTTTCGTTCCTTTCGTAATTTCAAAGCTGGAGCAGCATCAACTTCCTCTGCACCAAAACAGGAAGGAGCTGTTGCTCGCTACAGACAAGGCTGGAAACCTAACCAGTCCTGGAACAAGGGCAAGCAGACTAGGAAACCTGCTGCTGCCCCTAAGACAGCATGAATTGAGGGCCCCCGATCCGGGATCGGATCTAGTGGGGGGCAGACTTTCTCTCTTCGCCCAGGCTTGGGCAAGAGATGTTCAGGATCCCTGGGCGCTAGAGATAATATCTCAGGGATACCTTCTGGACTTCAAATACTCTCCTCCAAGAGAGAGATTTCATCTGTCAAGATTGTCAACAATCCAGACAAAGAAAGAGGCGTTTCTACGCTGCGTACAAGAGCTCTTGTTAATGGGAGTAATCCATCCAGTTCCACGTTCGGAACAGGGACAGGGGTTTTACTCAAATCTGTTTGTGGTTCCCAAAAAAGAGGGAACTTTCAGACCAATCCTGGACTTAAAGATCCTAAACAAATTCCTAAGAGTTCCATCGTTCAAGATGGGAGACTATTCGGACAATTTTACCTATGATCCAAGAGGGTCAGTACATGACCACTGTAGATTTAAAAGATACTTACCTTCACATACCGATTCACAAAGATCATTATCGGTACCTAAGGTTTGCCTTCCTAGACAGGCATTACCAGTTTGTGGCTCTTCCATTCGGATTGGCTACAGCTCCAAGAATCTTCACAAAGGTTCTGGGTGCTCTTCTGGCGGTACTAAGACCGCGGGGAATCTCGGTAGCTCCATACCTAGACGACATTCTGATACAAGCTTCAAGCTTTCAAACTGCCAAGTCTCATACAGAGTTAGTGCTGGCATTTCTAAGTTCACATGGATGGAAGGTGAACGAAAAGAAAAGTTCACTCGTTCCACTCACAAGAGTTCCCTTCCTGGGGACTCTTATAGATTCTGTAGAAATGAAGATTTACCTGACAGAGGACAGGCTAACAAGACTTCAAAGTGCTTGCCGCACCCTTCATTCCATTCAACACCCGTCAGTGGCTCAATGCATGGAGGGAATCGGCTTAATGGTAGCGGCAATGGACATAGTACCCTTTGCACGCTTACACCTCAGACCACTGCAACTGTGCATGCTAAGTCAGTGGAATGGGGATTACTCAGACTTATCCCCTTCTCTGAATCTGGATCAAGAGACCAGAAATTCTCTTCTATGGTGGCTTTCTCGGCCACATCTGTCCAGGGGGATGCCATTCAGCAGACCAGACTGGACAATTGTAACAACAGACGCCAGCCTTCTAGGTTGGGGTGCCGTCTGGAATTCTCTGAAGGCTCAGGGACAATGGAGTCAGGAGGAGAGTCTCCTGCCAATAAACATTCTGGAATTGAGAGCAGTTCTCAATGCCCTCCTGGCTTGGCCCCAGTTGACAACTCGGGGGTTCATCAGGTTTCAGTCGGACAACATCACGACTGTAGCTTACATCAACCATCAGCTATGATGGAAGTATCAAAGATAATTCTCTGGGCAGAGTCTCACTCTTGCCACCTGTCAGCAATCCACATCCCGGGAGTGGAGAACTGGGAGGCGGATTTCTTAAGTCGTCAGACTTTTCATCCGGGGGAGTGGGAACTTCATCCGGAGGTCTTTGCCCAAATACTTCGACGTTGGGGCAAACCAGAGATAGATCTCATGGCGTCTCGACAGAACGCCAAGCTTCCTCGTTACGGGTCCAGATCCAGGGATCCAGGAGCAGTCCTGATAGATGCTCTGACAGCACCTTGGGACTTCAGGATGGCTTACGTGTTTCCACCCTTCCCGTTGCTTCTGCGATTGATTGCCAGAATCAAACAAGAGAGAGCATCAGTGATTCTAATAGCACCTGCGTGGCCACGCAGGACTTGGTATGCAGACCTGGTGGACATGTCATCCTGTCCACCTTGGTCTCTACCTCTGAAACAGGACCTTCTGATACAGGGTCCCTTCAAACATCAAAATCTAACTTCTCTGAAGCTGACTGCTTGGAAATTGAACGCTTGATTTTATCAAGACGTGGGTTTTCGGAGTCAGTTATTGATACCTTAATACAGGCTAGGAAACCTGTTACCAGAAAGATTTACCATAAGATATGGCGTAAATACCTATATTGGTGTGAATCCAAAGGTTACTCTTGGAGTAAGGTTAGGATTCCTAGGATATTGTCTTTTCTACAAGAAGGTTTAGAAAAGGGTTTATCTGCTAGTTCATTAAAGGGACAGATCTCAGCTCTGTCCATTCTGTTACACAAACGTCTGTCAGAAGTTCCTGACGTCCAGGCTTTTTGTCAGGCTTTGACCAGGATTAAGCCTGTGTTTAAAACTGTTGCTCCACCATGGAGTCTAAACCTTGTTCTTAATGTTTTTCAGGGCGTTCCGTTTGAACCCCTTCATTCCATTGATATAAAGTTGTTATCTTGGAAAGTTCTATTTTTAATGGCTATTTCCTCGGCTCGAAGAGTCTCTGAATTATCAGCCTTACATTGTGATTCTCCTTATTTGATTTTTCATTCGGATAAGGTAGTCCTGCGTACTAAACCTGGGTTCTTACCTAAGGTAGTTACTAACAGGAATATCAATCAAGAGATTGTTGTTCCTTCTTTATGCCCAAATCCTTCTTCAAAGAAGGAACGTCTACTGCACAACCTGGATGTAGTCCGTGCTCTAAAATTTTACTTACAGGCAACTAAGGAATTTCGACAAACGTCTTCTCTGTTTGTCATTTACTCTGGGCAGAGGAGAGGTCAAAAAGCTTCCGCTACCTCTCTTTCTTTTTGGCTTCGTAGCATAATTCGTTTAGCTTATGAGACTGCTGGACAGCAGCCTCCTGAAAGAATTACAGCTCATTCTACTAGAGCTGTGGCTTCCACTTGGGCCTTCAAGAATGAGGCCTCTGTTGAACAGATTTGCAAGGCTGCAACTTGGTCTTCGCTTCATACTTTTTCCAAATTTTACAAATTTGACACTTTTGCTTCATCGGAGGCTATTTTTGGGAGAAAGGTTCTTCAGGCAGTGGTTCCTTCTGTATAAAGAGCCTGCCTATCCCTCCCGTCATCCGTGTACTTTTGCTTTGGTATTGGTATCCCAGAAGTAATGATGACCCGTGGACTGATCACACTTAACAGAAGAAAACATAATTTATGCTTACCTGATAAATTCCTTTCTTCTGTAGTGTGATCAGTCCACGGCCCGCCCTGTTTTTAAGGCAGGTAAATATTTTTTAATTTATACTCCAGTCACCACTTCACCCTTGGCTTTTCCTTTCTCGTTGGTCCTTGGTCGAATGACTGGGAGTGACGTAGAGGGGAGGAGCTATGTGCAGCTCTGCTGGGTGAATCCTCTTGCACTTCCTGTTGGGGAGGAGTAGTGTCCCAGAAGTAATGATGACCCGTGGACTGATCACACTACAGAAGAAAGGAATTTATCAGGTAAGCATAAATTATGTTTTCGCAGACCAGATTGGATGATTGTAACAACAGATGCCAGCCTACTAGGCGTGGGAGCAGTCTGGAACTCCCTGAAGGCTCAGGGATCGTGGACTCAGGAGGAGAAACTCCTCCCAATAAACATTCTGGAATTAAGAGCAATATTCAATGCTCTTCTAGCTTGGCCTCAGTTAGCAACACTGAGGTTCATCAGATTTCAGTCGGACAACATCACGACTGTGGCTTACATCAATCATCAAGGGGGAACCAGGAGTTCCCTAGCGATGTTGGAAGTCTCAAAGATAATTCGCTGGGCAGAATCTCACTCTTGCCACCTGTCAGCGATCTACATCCCAGGCGTGGAGAACTGGGAGGCGGACTTTCTAAGTCGCCAGACTTTTCATCCGGGGGAGTGGGAACTTCACCCGGAGGTATTTGCTCAACTGATTCGTCATTGGGGCGAACCAGAGCTGGATCTCATGGCATCTCGCCAGAACGCCAAGCTTCCTTGTTACGGATCCAGGTCCAGGGACCCGGGAGCGGTGCTGGTAGATGCACTAGCAGCCCCTTGGGTTTTCAACATAGCTTATGTGTTTCCACCTTTTCCGTTGCTACCTCGACTGATTGCCAGGATCAAACAGGAGAGAGCATCGGTGATTCCGATAGCGCCTGCGTGGCCACGCAGGACCTGGTATGCAGACCTAGTGGACATGTCGTCCTGTCCACCATGGTCTCTACCCCTGAGGCAGGATCTTCTAATTCAGGGTCCTTTCAACCATCCAAACCTAATTTCTCTGAGGCTGACTGCATGGAAATTGAACGCTTGATTCTATCAAAGCATGGGTTTTCGGATTCGGTTATTGATACATTAATACAGGCTCGGAAACCTGTTACCAGAAAAATTTACCATAAGATATGGCGTAAATATTTATATTGGTGTGAATCCAAGAGTTACTCATGGAGTAAGGTTAGGATTCCTAGGATATTGTCTTTTCTACAAGAGGGTTTAGAAAAGGGTTTATCCGCTAGTTCGCTAAAGGGACAGATTTCTGCTCTGTGTATTCTTTTACACAAGCGTCTGGCAGAGAATCCAGACGTTCAGGCTTTTTGTCAGGCTTTGGCTAGAATTAAGCCTGTGTTTAAAGCTGTTGCTCCTCCGTGGAGCTTAAACTTGGTTCTTAAAGTTCTTCAGGGTGTTCCGTTTGAACCCCTTCATTCCATTGATATTAAACTTTTATCTTGGAAAGTTCTGTTTTTTGATGGCTATTTCCTCAGCTCGAAGAGTCTCTGAGTTATCTGCCTTACATTGTGATTCCCCTTATCTGATCTTTCATTCAGACAAGCTAGTCCTGCGTACTAAACCTGGGTTTTTACCTAAGGTTGTTTCTAACAGGAATATCAATCAAGAGATTGTTGTTCCATCATTATGTCCTAATCCTTTTTCAAAGAAGGAACGTCTTTTGCATAATCTAGACGTGGTCCGTGCCCTGAAGTTCTACTTACAGGCAACTAAAGATTTTCGGCAAACTTCTTCTCTGTTTGTCGTTTACTCTGGACAGAGGAGAGGTCAAAAGGCTTCGGCTACCTCTCTCTCTTTTTGGCTTCGTAGCATAATACGTTTAGCCTATGAGACTGCTGGACAGCAGCCTCCTGAAAGAATTACAGCTCATTCCACTAGAGCTGTGGCTTCCACCTGGACCTTTAAGAATGAGGCCTCTGTTGAACAGATTTGCAAGGCTGCAACTTGGTCTTCACTTCATACTTTTTCCAAATTTTCCAAATTTGACACTTTTGCTTCTTCGGAGGCTGTTTTTGGGAGAAAGGTTCTACAGGCAGTGGTTCCTTCTGTTTAATGTTCCTGCCTTGTCCCTCCCATCATCCGTGTACTTTAGCTTTGGTATTGGTATCCCACAAGTAATGGATGATCCGTGGACTGAACACACTTAACAAGAGAAAACATAATTTATGCTTACCTGATAAATTTATTTCTCTTGTAGTGTGTTCAGTCCACGGCCCGTCCTGTCTTTTTTCTGGCAGGTTCTAAATTTTAAATTATAACTCCAGTCACCACTGCACCCTATAGTTTTTCCTTTCTCGTCTTGTTTCGGTCAAATGACTGGATATGACATGTGAGGGGAGGAGCTATATAGCAGCTCTGCTTGGGTGATCCTCTTGCAACTTCCTGTTGGGAAGGAGAATATATCCCATAAGTAATGGATGATCCGTGAACTGAACACACTACAAGAGAAATAAATTTATCAGGTAAGCATAAATTATGTTTTTTTTTCTTTTCCCCCAACAGGAATTGTGGAAAATTATCTCTGAACCACTAACCTGATGCCTGTTGTGATGGTGAAGACTGGGGAGTATTACCCACTATGGACAAATAATTCACCCCTTAACAGTAGGAAGAGCAGCGCCCTCTGCAGGCGCCAACATGCCGATATGAACAGAAAGAAAACTGCATCCTGAGCAGAGAGATTTTATAATATTTATATTGTTTGGTTATTTTAAGTGTGTTTTACAAACTCTTCTCAAGCAATACAGACTGGCACTCATGCTCCCTGGGATTTACACATTCACTGATGTGTGGTGCTATGGATCAGAAAATATATTCTTCTTTTCATTGTTTTTTTATGAATTTTACATCATACACTGGGGCTATAGGTGTTAAACGTTATTGTAGACTAAATTATATATATATAGATCTATAGAGAGGCACCTGGTTATTGTGCTCTGTACAAATACCTTGCTATATACCGCAGTGTATTGTTACTGCCCCAATATTCAAAGTATTTACTTCTGTCATGTTTTGCTTCATTCTCTTGGTATCCTTTGCTGAAGGAGTAGTAATGCACTACTGGGAGCTAGCTGAGCATATCAGGCAAGCCATTAACAAGAGACATGTATGTGCAGCCGCCAATCAGCAGCTACCACCCAATTGCTGATCCTGAGCCTACCTAAGTATGCTTTTCAACAAAGGATACCAAGGAACAAAACAAATGACCTAAAAGAAGTATTTTAGAACGTTGTTTTAAATTGAATGTTCTATCTGAATCATTTTTTGGGGTTCATGTCCCTTTAATTGCGTCCAGCAGTGATTTATCTGTGCACCACTCTGTTTCATTACTTTTTTATTTGTACTTTGTAGACTTGTCGTGTAATCTCATACTAAGCTGCCTTCTGAAAATGTCTGAAAAACCTGCACATAAAACTGCTGAAAACTGAGGGAATTTAGAGTAAAATATATTTGGTTTTTGAGTGATGATAAACTTTTAATATATATATATTATTTTTTTGCAGTATGGGTTTTATACAGAGTTAAATATTTACTTATTCGCAAGTAGAAATTCTGTTTGTTGTTTGGAAAGTTTGTTGCAATATGTTTTGATAAAGTAAGATATTGTGGATATATTAAATCTTTCTTACTCAATACTGGGCCAGATTAATTGCGCTAGAAGGAAGCTTTTTGTGCTTGTCGGGTTGCGCTCATATTAACAGTTGAAAGTAGAAATTAGAATATCACGTGCACGTTCATGTATTCCCCCAAGGCAATAAAGAAAATAAAGTGGTAAAAACTTAACACAAAGACAGATCCGTGGCTGCAGATCCGAGGACGGTAATAAGATTCCAACAGCCTTGCAATCAATCAGGCCAGGTGAGAGCAGAAACCGCAATCTCCTAATGCTGTATACAAATACTGCTGCACTTAAATGCTATAATAAAAATATTTTTTCAACATAATTCAATAAAAATCTTCATGTACACAGAGGAAAGAAAATATATGTTAAACATCTTACGCGCGCTTACTGTCCGGCTCTTACTTAATACCCTACTCTTGCACAAACTCGATCGCATATTCTCATTTGCGCCAATCTGATATGAAAATATGAATATTTCACATTCCAATGTTCTTCAAATAACAGAATATGTTCTATTTATTCATAAATACATATATCTGATATATTTATATATAGGTATATATATATATATATATATATATATATATATATATATATATATACACACACACAAAAATATCTATTTAGAAATACTTAGAACATATTCTGCTATATGAGGGACACTGGAATGACAAATATTTACAGTAAATACATAGTATAATACTTTATTAAATATGAATATTGCATAAATGCAAATGGCCCCATTGCAATATGTCTATACAGGGAGTGCAGAATTATTAGGCAAGTTGTATTTTTGAGGATTAATTTTATTATTGAACAACAACCATGTTCTCAATGAACCCAAAAAACTCATTAATATCAAAGCTGAATAGTTTTGGAAGTAGTTTTTAGTTTGTTTTAGTTATAGCTATTTTAGGGGGATATCTGTGTGTGCAGGTGACTATTACTGTGCATAATTATTAGGCAACTTAACAAAAAACAAATATATACACATTTCAATTATTTATTTTTACCAGTGAAACCAATATAACATCTCAACATTCACAAATATACATTTCTGACATTCAAAAACAAAACAAAAACAAATCAGTGACCAATATAGCCACCTTTCTTTGCAAGGACACTCAAAAGCCTGCCATCCATGGATTCTGTCATTGTTTTGATCTGTTCACCATCAGCATTGCGTGCAGCAGCAACCACAGCCTCCCAGACACTGTTCAGAGAGGTGTACTGTTTTCCCTCCTTGTAAATCTCACATTTGATGATGGACCACAGGTTCTCAATGGGGTTCAGATCAGGTGAACAAGGAGGCCATGTCATTAGATTCTTTTCTTTTATACCCTTTCTTTCCAGCCACACTGTGGAGTACTTGGACGCGTGTGATGGAGCATTGTCCTGCATGAAAATCATGTTTTTCTTGAAGGATGCAGACATCTTCCTGTACCACTGCTTGAAGATGGTGTCTTCCAGAAACTGGCAGTAGGACTGGGAGTTGAGCTTGACTCCATCCTCAACCCGAAAAGGCCCCACAAGCTCATCTTTGATGATACCAGCCCAAACCAGTACTCCACCTCCACCTTGCTGGCGTCTGAGTCGGACTGGAGCTCTCTGCCCTTTACCAATCCATCCACGGGCCCATTCATCTGGCCCATCAAGACTCACTCTCATTTCATCAGTCCATAAAACCTTAGAAAAATCAGTCTTGAGATATTTCTTGGCCCAGTCTTGACGTTTCAGCTTGTGTGTCTTGTTCAGTGGTGGTCGTCTTTCAGCCTTTCTTACCTTGGCCATGTCTCTGAGTATTGCACACCTTGTGCTTTTGGGCACTCCAGTGATGCTGCAGCTCTGAAATATGGCCAAACTGGTGGCAAGTGGCATCTTGGCAGCTGCACGCTTGACTTTTCTCAGTTTATGGGCAGTTATTTTGCGCCTTGGTTTTTCCACACGCTTCTTGCGACCCTGTTGACTATTTTGAATGAAACGCTTGATTGTTCGATGATCACGCTTCAGAAGCTTTGCAATTTTAAGAGTGCTGCATCCCTCTGCAAGATATCTCACTATTTTTTACTTTTCTGAGCCTGTCAAGTCCTTCTTTTGACCCATTTTGCCAAAGGAAAGGAAGTTGCCTAATAATTATGCACACCTGATATAGGGTGTTGATGTCATTAGACCACACCCCTTCTCATTACAGAGATGCACATCACCTAATATGCTTAATTGGTAGTAGGCTTTCGAGCCTATACAGCTTGGAGTAAGACAACATGCATAAAGAGGATGATGTGGTCAAAATACTCATTTGCCTAATAATTCTGCACTCCCTGTATATGTGTTTATATGTGTATATATGTCTGTAAATACATATACACATAAATACATATGTCACTGTTAAAGCCCTTTGCAGCTTTTATTTTTCTAATTCCTGAGATTTCATAGCTGTGTGCAATATTTTTTTTAATCATTTTTATTAGGTGGTGGTATCATGAGTAACTATACTTTAATGTATTTTTGATGTTTTTCATGCAACTTTTAAGTTTTGCGAAACAGTTAACCAGAGCTCTGAATTTGCGTTAATCATTCTAGCGTAAATCGCGATTGCGCTCAATCAATTGCATTTACTTTCAACTTGTAATACCAGCGGTAAGCCCAACAAGCGCAAACCCTGCTCCACCGGTGCATCTAGTGCCAGTATAGTGGTGGTTGGCATATTTACACAGCAAAGGCATCTAAGACCTATGTTTAAAGAGCTTTTGTTATGCCAGTTAGAGAACTAACACCAAGTCACTGGAGGTTAAAAGCTTTACAGAAATACAAATTATTGTTAAATTTAAAGGGGTATTAAAGTCAATATTTTATGTACTTTAAATGTATTTTCAACATTGCAAAAGATCTACATATTAAAATAAGTGTTTTTAAGCATTTTTAGCAAGTTTGCGTTGGTGTTCAGTCCTATGACACACCCACCAATAAGAGGGGGAATGAAACAGCGCTAAAGATATATTAAAGTAAAAAACTCCAAATAGTACTGTAAAAATATTTATTATACAAAATAATAATAAAATAAAAAAAGCAAGCTTTGCGGGAAAATCTCTCTGCTGCGGATTGTAGCTTGCTGATTCCAGCGTAGAGATTGTCCCGCAAAAGCTTATACAGTACGAGTATCATTCAATTTTATTTTAATAACCACCTTTTTAAATGTGACGTTTATTACTTGTTTATTATTATTTTTTTTTTATTTTGTATAATAAATATTTTTCAGTACTATTTTGAGGTTTTTTTACTTCAATATATTTATTTTGTGCTGTCTCACCCCTTTTTTTATATTTGAGGATATTATCTAGTATTCATTATTTTTTAAAGAAAGCTGCTACCCTATAGGATAAATCTAATTAGCTCCTATAGTTTTTTTCTTTTTCAGTTCTATAGAAAAATATTTATATAACGGACTGAGATTAAATGAATTCCCCTCAAAACTTTTATTAGAAACGCTCTCCCATAGGTAAGCCAATAAGGGGTGTGTGTATATGTATGTGTATAAATATATATATATATATATATATATATATATATATATATATATATATATATATATATATATATATATATATATATACATACATACAAAATCCTGCTCATATCAGCCAATCACTGTGCAGTATGTAGAAGGGTCTGTATTCTACATTCCATGTATTGAACTCCAGCCTCTCTGGGGAAAGTGGAAACGCTGCAGTTTGTAGGGTTAAATTAGAGCAAAATAATTGCTAGATACATGTGTAACAATCATCTCTGGGTAAAATCAGAATATTTACACCCAGCATGTGCACGTGCTGCTAATCTTGGTGCGGAGAAAAAAGGATAACGCAGATTTGTAACCAACACTGTCCAGCAGCAGCAGTATGTAGAATGCACAGATTGTTTATGTCCCTTTACATTTGTTTACAATTTCTTCTGTAATTCAGTGATTGGTTGCTGATATATACAAGAAGTAATGTCCCTTTAATAGTGTCCTCACAACAATACACACATAACACTAGCTTGTATTTCATTAATATTTTACTAAACATGGTCTTATGTCACTATCCCCTCTAAAGAGCATGTGGTAATAATGAGTCTGAGCTCTGTATTTTCTATTCACAGATGTTGTCTGTTACAGTTTTATTGCCAGTGAAACAACAGAGCAAACTACTAGCTGTCTATGCAAAATGCTGTTTATTGTGCTGTGATATTTCTTGTATGAGGAAGAGAAAACAAATAAAACTTCCTATTGCTGCTACTGAACATTGTGTGTTTGAGTTTTATAACCTTTATAAACAACGATAAAATGACTATGCAATAGCACTTAGGGCAAGATTACATATGCAGCGACGCTGGTTTTTACACGGTTTTGGTATCACATATACGGCGCCGCATATAAATATTTCACCCATCGGGCCAAATTTTTACTCCCATAAGCTAACATAGAACCGCGTCGCAAATCGGTTTCACACATTCAGGGCAAGGACTTACGCAGCGAAAATGAAGACATTTTACACCATTTTCACCTCACCACACATAGGCAGGCGTAGCAAGCCTTACGCTGAAAATATGAGCACCTTAAAGGGACACTAAACCCAATTTTTTCTTTCGGGATTCAGATAGAGCATGACATTTTAAGCAACTTTCTAATTTACTGCTATTATCACATTGTCTTCATTCTCTTGGTATCTTTATTTGTAAATGTAAGTTTAGATGCCGGCCCATTTTTGGTGAACAACCTGGGTTATTCTTGCTGATTGGTGGATAAATTCATCCACCAATAAAAAAAGTGCTGTCCAGAGTACTGAACCAAAAAAAAAAGCTTAGATGTCTTCTTTTTCAAATAAAGATAGCAAAAGAATGAAGAAAAGTTGTTAATAGGAGTAAATTAGAAAGTTGCTTAAAATTGCTGCTCTGTCTGAATCACGAAAGAAAAAATTTGGGTTCAGTGTCCCTTTTACTCCCTAAAAATATTAACTAATACATGCGCAATATCTATCTACCTGTCAACCGCCAACCCCCACCGCAATAACTAATAAAGTATATTAACCCCTAATCCGCCATTAACCACTTCGCAATAAACCTAATAAAACTATTAACCCCTAATCCGCCAAACCCCCACAATGCAAATAACTAATTAAATTACTAAACTCCCTAACACCCCCTAAATTAACCCCAATTACCTAACTTAAAAAATACCAAGTTACAATTAAAATAAAAAAGTTAACATTACTTAAAGGGACAGTTAAGTCCAAAAAACACTTTCATTTTTCAAATAGGGCATGTAATTGTAAACAACTTTCCAATTTACTTTTATTACCAATTTTACTTTGTACTCTTTGGTATTCTTAGTTGAAAACTAAACCTAGTAAGGCTCATATGATAATTTCTAAGCCCTTGAAGGCCGCCTCTTATCACATGAATTTTTATTTGATTTTCACAACAGGGGAGAGCTAGTTCATGTCAGTCATATAGATAACATTGTGCTCACGCCCGTGGTTTGTGGCAGACACTGCACTAATTGGCTAAAATGCAAGTCAATAGATAATAAATAAAATGTCATGTGATCAGGGGGCTGTCAGAAGATGCTTAGATACAAGGTAATCAGAGAGGTAAAATGTATATTAATATAACAGTGTTGGTTATGTAAAACTGGGGAATGGGTAATAAAAGGATTATCTATCTTTTAAAACAACAAACATTCTGGTGCTGTCCCTTTAAAAATAAAAATAAATAAAATTAAATTAATCTAAGATTACAAAAATATAAAGTCTAACATTACGTAAAATAATAAACCAAATTATCAAAAATAAAAAAATTAAACCTAATCCCTATGAAAATAAAAAAGCCCCCCCCCCCAAATAAAAACACCCCCTAATCTAATACTAAACTACCAATAACCCTTTAAAGGGCCTTTTGTAGGGCATTGCCCTAAATTAAACCAACCACCCAACAAACCCCCCAAAATAAAAAAAACCTTACACTAAAAAATCCTAAACTACCCAGTGAAGTCTGGCGGAGAAGGTCCTGTTCCAGGCAGTGAAGTCTTCTTCCAAGTGGCCTAAATCTTCTTCCAGGCAGGGACCACATCCTTCTTCATTCAGGACCAAGCCGGCGCGGAGATGAGCAGCCAATAGGATTTCAGTAGCTCTCATCCTATTGGCTTATTTGAATTTGAAAAATCAGCCAATAGGAATGCAAGGGACGCCATATTTAAACGCGTACCTTAAATTCACTATTCAGTGTACAGTGGTGATCGTATGAAGAGGATCCTCCACGCTCCATGGCTCCGCGGTCGCCGCTCCTGGTCCGCTCCCATCTCAAAAGGCTTGGTCCTGGAGGAAGAGGGAAGTGGTCCCTGCTTGGAAGAAGATGTCGGCCGCTTGGAAAAAGACTTCACTGCCTGGAACAGGACATTCTCTGCCAGACTTCAGGAACGGTGAGTGCCTATTTTGGGGTAAGAGTTAAGATTTTTTTTTTTTAGATTAGGGTTTTAATGGGCAATCATAAAAGAGCTGAATGCCCTTTTAAGGACAGTAAAAGAGCTGAATGCCCTTTTAAGGACAGTAAAAGAGCCGAATACCCTTTTAAGGACAGTAAAAGAGCTGAATACCCTTTTAAGGACAGTAAAAGAGCTGAATACCCTTTTAAGGACAGTAAAAGAGCTGAATGCCCTTTTAAGGACAGTAAAAGAGCTGAATACTTTTTTAAGGACAGTAAAAGAGCTGAATGCCCTTTTAAGGACAGTAAAAGAGCTAAATACCCTTTTAAGGGCAATGCCCATACAAATTCCCCTTTAGGGGCAACGGGAGCTACCAGAAACACAAACGAATGTTCCATGATGATTTTGGAAATCATTCTTGGAAGAAGAACTCGAGGCAAAAAGATATAAGCAGGTTAATAAAACCAAGGAACTGCTAACACATCCACCGACTCTGCCTGAGGATCCCTGGACCTGGATAGGTACCTGGGAAGTTTCTTGTTTAGATGAGAAGCCATCAGATCTATTTCTGGAAGACCCCACATCTGAACAATTTGAAAAAGCACATCTGGATGGAGAGACCACTCCCCCGGATGTAAAGTCTGATGGCTGAGATAATCCGCTTCCCAATTGTCTATACCTAGGATATGTACCGCAGAAATTAGACAAGAGCTGGATTCCACCCAAGCAAGTATCCAAGATACTTCTTTCATAGCTAGGGTAGTGTGATTTGCCCAGAGGATTGACATATGCCACAGTTGGGACATTGTCTGTCTGAAAACAAATGAATGGTTCTCTCTTCAACAGAGGCCAAACCTGAAGAGCTCTGAAAAAAGCACGGAGTTCCAAAATATTGATTGGTAACCTCGCCTCTTGAGATTTCCAAACCCCTTGTGCTGTCAGAGTTCCCCAGACAGCTCCCCAACCTGAAAGACTTGCATCTGTTGTGATTACAGTCTAGGTTGGATGAACAAAAGAGGCCCCTTGAATTATATGGTGGTGGTCTAACCACCAAGTCAGAGAAAGTTGAACATTGGGATTTAAGGATATTAATTGTTATATCTTTGTATAATCCCTGTACCATTGCGTCAGAATACAAAGCTGGAGAGGTCTATTATGAAAATGATGCTGCAGTCATGTCTTTGAAGAAACAACACTAGTTGATATGTGTGAGATTCTTTGGGGAAGGATTGGCTTTCTGTTCTTTATTCTGTTGAAAAGAACTAAAACGATTAGAAGCCTTAGATTTACCCTTAGATCTTTTATCCTGAGGTAAAAAAAAACTCCCTTTCCCCCAATAACAGTTGAAATAATTGAATCCAACTGAGAACCAAAAAAAATGTTACCTTGAAAAGAAAGAGATAGTAATCTAGATAGAGATACCATGTCAGCATTCCAATATTTAAGCCACAAAGCTCTTCTAGCTAAGATAGCTAAAGACATCAAAAATAGCATCACAGATAAAATGATTAGCATGTTGAAGCAAGCGAACAATGCTAGACAAATCAGGATCAATGTTTCCTGTTGCGCTCAACTTTCCAACCAAAAAGTTGATGCAGCTGCAACATCAGCCAAAAAATGGCAGGCCTGAGAAGATAGCCAGAATATAAATAAGCTTTCCTTAGATAAGATTCAAGTTTCCTATCTAAAGGGTCTTTAAAGGAACTACTATCTTCCATAGAGATAGTAGTACGTTTGGCAAGAGTAGAGAGATCCCCATCAACTTTGGGGATTTTTTCCCAAAACTCCAATCTAATTGCTGGCAAGGGATACAACTTTTTTAAACCTAGCAGAAAGAATAAAAGAAGTATCAGGCCTATTGCATTCCTTGAAATCATATCAGAAATAGCATCAGGAACTGGAAAAACCTCTGGAGTAACCACAGGAGGTTTATAAACAGAATTTAAACTTTTACTAGTTTTAATATCAAGAGGACTAGTTTCCTCAATATCCAAAGTAATCAACACCTCTTAACAAGGAATGACTATATTCCATCTTTAAGAGATAAGTAGATTTGTCAGTGTCAATCTCTGAGGTAGGATCTTCTGAATCAGATAGATCCTCATCAGAGGAGGATAAATCAGTATGTTGTCGGTCATTTGAAATTTCATCAACTTTATGAGAAGTTTTAAAAGACCTTTTACATTTATTAGAAGGCGGAATAGCATTCAAAGCCTTCTGAATCGCATCAGCAATAAAATCTTTTATATTCACAGGGATATCATGTACATTAGATGTTGAAGGAATCACAGGCATTGTACTAGTACTGATGGATACAATCTCTGCATGTGAAAGTTTATCATGACAACTGTTACATACTACCGCTGCAGATATAATATCTACTAATTTACAACAGATACACTTATCTTTGGTAGAACTGTTATCAGGCAGCAGGAATCCAACAGTGGTTTCTGAGACAGGATCAGATTGAGACATCTTGAAAATGTAAGAGAAAAAAACAACATATAAAGTAAAATGATCAATTTCCTTATATGGCAGTTTCAGGAATGGGAAAAAAAATGCAAACAGCATAGCCCTCTGAGGATAGAGAAAGGCAATAGGCATATAGGAAGTGGGGTTTAAATAATTAAATTATTTGGCGCCAAGTATGACGCGCAATGCAAAATGAAATTTTTTGGTGCTAACAACATCTGGAAATAACGCAACTCGCGTCATAGCAGGCGCAACCTTGTGCAAGGAACCTGTCGTTAACTAAGACAACGGAAATGGCGAACTTGCGTCAATGAACGTACCTTCGTGCCAAAAAATTATCACACCAAGAATGACGCAATAAACAATAGCATTTTGTGGCCTCGAGAGCCTAATTTTGCCCACGAAAATTAAAGAAAACAGTCAATTTTGAAGAAAAGACTATACCCCAGGTAAGAAAAAATAACTTCCTAAATACATGTTTACCAATTTTGAAACTGATAGTCTGCAAAAGGAAATATACATAAACCTGACTCATGGCAAATATAAGTACAATACATATATTTAGAACTTTACATTAATACATAAAGTGCCAAACCATAGCTGAGAGTGTCTTAAGTAATGAAAACATACTTACCGAAAGACACCCATCCACATATAGCAGATAGCCAAACCAGTCTGAAACAGTTATCAGTAGAGGTAATGGAATATGAGAGTATATCGTCAATCTGAAAAGGGAGGTAGGAGATGAATCTCTACGACCGATAACAGAAAACCTATGAAAAGATTTCATGCGAGGAAAACCATAAAATCAATAGGCAATACTCCCTTCACATCCCTCTGACAAACACTGTACTCTGAGAGGAATTGGGCTTCAAAATGCTGAGAAGCGCATATCAGAAGAAAATCAAGCACAAACTTACTTCACCACCTCCATAGGAATCAAAGTTTGTAAAACTGATTTGTGGGTGTGGTGAGGGGTGTATTTATAGGCATTTTGAGGTTTCGGAAACTTTGCCCCTCCTGGTAGGATTGTATATCCCATACGTCACTAGCTCATGGACTCTTGCCAATTACATGAAAAAATTTGTTATTTGCGTTGTGGGGGTTTGGTGTTTTAGGGATTAATAGGTTAATTAGGTTACTTGCGTTGTGGGGGTTTGGCGGATTAGGGGTTAATAGTTTTATTAGGATTATTGCGTTGTGTGGGTTTGGCGGTTTAGGGGTTAATACTTTTATTAGGATTATTGCTTTGTGTGGGTTTGGCAGATTGGGGGTTAATAGATTTATAAGGTTTGTTGCGATGTGGGTTAATGGCGGATTAGAGGTTAAAAGTTTTAATAGGTACTTTGCTATGTGGGTTAATGGAGTATTAGGGGTTAATACATTTATAAGGTAGTTTGCGATATTGGGGTTGGCCGATTTAGGGGTTAACACTTTTACTAGGTAGATCGCGATGTGGGTGAATGGCGGATTAGGAGTTAATAGTTTAGGTTTATTGCGTTGTGGGGGGTTGTCTTTTTAAGGGTTAATATATTTATTATTAGTTGCGATGTGGGGTGATTGCGGATATAGGGGTTTTACGTGTCGGGTTTATTTTTGGGAGGCGGCTTAGACTTTTACGGGAGATTTGATATTTTTTTTATTTTCTTAGGTGCCGGCAGTTTCTAAAGTGCCGTAAGTTACTGACGACTCCAGAAATTTGTATTTACGCACATTTCTGGACATCGCTAGTTTATCGGACTTACGGCACTTTATGAACTGCCGGCGCCGAATATGTGATACCCTGATGTGCGAGGTGAAATTACGGGCGGCGTGGGTTTCAGCAGTTACACTGAAGCTTGCGCCGCAAATGTAATCTCGTCCCAAGTCAACTTCAGGTGAGTAGTAGATTTTTTTTTCAGACAAAAGTTTGTTATGTCTATTTCCACTCCCCTTGTACCATGTGACAGCCATCAGCCAATCACAAATGCTGTGAATTCTTGCACATGCTCAGTAGGAGCTGGTGACTCAAAAAGTGTAAATATAAAAAGACTGTGCACATTTTGTTAATGGAAGTAAATTTAAAAACTGCTGCTCTCATTTTGCCTAGTGTCCCTTTAAATGCTCTTATCTGTTAGATATTACGTGCATATAACCCTGTGCATTCAGATTCCACAAATGTAAAAAAAACAATATACACTGAATCTCTTGCATTCATTACCTGTAAACAACAAGACAAGAAGTCCTTAAAGGGACAGTCAACACCAGATTATTTGTTGTTTAAAAAGATAATCCCTTTATTACCCATTACCCAGTTATAATAATACACATTTTACCTCTGTGATTATCTTGTATCTAAGCCTCTGCAGACTACCCCCTTATTTCAGTTCTTTTG
>NC_069509.1:186718442-186721420 GCF_027579735.1 Bombina bombina
GTACATACTCACACACTCTTTTTCAATTTATTAGTCTATACATCCAGTATTGTTCAAATGAACTTTGCTGGTTTTGACATTTCGCCAATCCATTTGGAGACCTCGCCCTATTTCCTACATTTAGAAATTCGCACAATACCGTTTAGCCATCACTGTTTGTCCCTTGTCAAAGTCACTCAGATCTTTTCGCTTGTCCATTTTTCCTGCTTCCAACACATGAAATTCAAGAACTGACTTCACTTGCTGCCTAAGACATCCCACCCCTTGACAGGTGCCATTGTGATGATATAATCAATGTTATTCACTTCAGCTGTCTGTGGTTTTAATGTTGCCAGTTATACCAGGCACAGGATACAGTACATTTATCTTCATAACCATCCATATGTTAATAAATAGAAATAAAGAAACATTACACTACGGACATTTATATGCAGTTTTACTAGGTCACTTCTACTGGAAAACTGGACAGAGAAACCTTCCAAGCAGGGGCGGAACTACTGTTGATACAGCAGGTGCTGTGGCACCAGGGCCCAAGTGTTGGGGGGTACACTCAGCCTTTGATCCTTCCGAGGTCGATAAAATGAGCAGCACCTTGAGACCCTTACGGGTGATTAGCCGCGCATTACAAGTACCCAATACATACATACATAGCAGCCTTTACAACTGCGGAGCAGCCTTGCTTCAGTAGTACCTGCCGAACTACAGTGTGCACTCTGTGGCAACCCTCTTCTAAATCTACTCAGAGAGCCTTTGCCTATCCAGTTAGCGGTGCAGATGCAGGAATTGATTTGCCCCCCCCCCTACTTGTGGCCCTTAAACTTGGCTGCCAGGAGCAGAGCGGCCTTGTAAGGTGCACTGTATGCACAAAGCCCACTCTTTGGCCTCCCACTGCTCAAACCGGTCCCCAACTGATGTGGCCCCCGGGACATCTCCAATTCAGGCCTGATTGCTGCTGTGCTACACAGGTGCAGAGCAGGACATTTATTTTGTTAATCTACATTATTACAACATCAAGGAGATGTACACTTACTGCGATTTTACATTGTGTGGTTCCATTCCTGACCCAGATACACAGATGGATGCGTCTTCAGTCACTTAAACTAATCAGATATAAGGGAATCCATGTGGAAAACGGCTTAAGGAGATAAATAGTAAGATATTGTGAATATAATTTGCATATCATTACCCAGAATCCCTCACTGATTACTAAGGGAAGCCGTGTGCAAGCGTTTGTCTGCCTATGTAAATATATTCTTGCATTAATTACTTACTGTAGCTGTAATTTAGGTGAGGATTTTTTTATTAAGGTTTTATTAATTTATTATTTCATTTTTGCTACATTTAGCAAACAAATAAGCATGTGCAGCCCAGGTCCTGAACCAAAAATGGTCCGGCTCTTAAGCTTACATTCCTGCTTTTCAAATAAAGATACCAAGAGAACGAAGAAAAAATAATAATAAGAGTAAGAAATTAGAAAGTTGCTTAAAATTGTTGCTCTATCTGAATTATGAAAGAAAAAAAATTGGGTTTAGTGTCCCTTTAAAAGCCAGTGATCTAGGGCAAAATATAACCAAGTAAAATCAGCACTGTGCCTGCTCAGTAGCAGCATTTAAATGTCACACTGTCTTAATCCTTATACATATGTATCCTCTTAAAGGGATTCGATAGTTCAAATTAAATACGTAAAAATCAAACTTTGTAATTTACTTCTCATATAAATTTTACCTCTTGCTCTCCTGTCTTCAAACAGCTCCCTTCCCTGAGCGCATATGTAGGTAGGCTCAGCAGTGCGCATGTGACCTGAGCTCAGTATGCTCTCTTGCAAAGGAGCTCAGGTTAACCCTTTAACTGCAGATAACTATGTTGTCTTCATCAGGGGGTTCGGAGACCCAACTGCACATGAGGCCTGTTTGTGGAACCCTGTCCTACAAAAAATGGCCTGTGTACACAGGCTTTAGGACTAGTTAGCTATAAAAGGTATCACCTGTACATTACTTGTGTTCTTTTCTAACAAAATGAGTTTTGAATACACTTGCTTACACAGTGCTGCCCTTTTTCTGCATCAATATGTTTTATTCTAAAGGATTGGGAACGGCCTGGTATCGCTAAAACAAGAAGGGGTTATGTAACTTAGATCTGCACATAGGAGCTCCCATGAGCCTCTACTCAAATAAATGCACATGTATTGATTCCACCAGCGTACTCACATTCCCTCAACAATACTGATCTGCTTTGCCACCTCATAACAGGCCTCACGTGCAGTTGGGTCTCCGAACCTCCTGATGAAGAGGAGAGAGAGCGGGGAGAGGGAGAGAGAGCGGGGAGAGAAAGAGAGCAAAAGAGAGGGGGGGGAGAGAGAGAGAGAGCAAAAGATAGGGGAGAGAGAGTAAAAGAGAGGGGGAGAGAGCGGGAGAGAAAGAGAGCAAAAGAGAGAGGGGAGAAAGAGAGCAAAAGAGGGGGGAGAGAGAGAGTGGGGAGAGGGAAAGAGAGTGGGGAGGAGAGAGTGGGGGAAGGAGTGAAAGCGGGGAAAGGGAGAGAAAGCGGGTAGAGGGAGAGGGGGTAGAGGCAGAGAGAGGGGGGAGAGAGCAAAAAAGAGGGGGGGAGAGAGTGGGGAGAGAAAGAGAGCAAAAGAGAGGGGGAGGGAGAGTGGGGAGAAGGGGAGAGAGGGGAGAGGGAGAGTGGGGGAGGGAGGGGAGAAGGAGAGTGGGGAGAAGGGGGAGAGAGAGAGCGGGGAGAGGGAAAGAGAGAGTGGGGAGAAGGAGTGAAATTGGGGAGAGGGAGAGAGAAGAGTGAGAGAAAGAGAGCAAAAGAGAGGGGAAGGAGAGCTCTCTCCCCCTCTCTTTTGCTCTCTCCCCCCTCTCTTTTGCTCTCTCCCCCTCTCTTTTGCTCTCTTCCCCCTCTCTTTTGCTCTCTCCCCCTCTCTTTTGCTCTCTCCCCCTCTCTTTTGCTCTCTCTCCCCCCCTCTCTCCCTCTCCCTA
>NC_069509.1:186721516-186739016 GCF_027579735.1 Bombina bombina
TGCTCTCTCCCCACTCTCTTTTGCTCTCTCCCCACTCTCTTTGCTCTCTCCCCACTCTCTTTTGCTCTCTCCCCACTCTCTCTTTCCCTCTGCCCACTCTGTTTTCCTCTCCCCATTCTATCTCCCCGCTCTCTCTCTCTCTCCCCGCTTTCACTCCTTCCCCCACTCTCTCTCTCCTCCCCACTCTCTCTCTACTTATCCCCACTCTCTCTTTCCCTCTCCCCACTCTCTCTTTCCCTATCCCCACTCTCTCTTTCCCCTCTCCTCCCCACTCTCTCTTTCCCTCTCCTTCTCCCCACTCTCTCTTTCCTCTCCCACTCTCTCTCTCCCCCTATCTCCCCTCTCCCCCCTCTCTCTCTCCCTCTCCCCCCTCTCTCTCCTTCTCCCCTCTCTCCCCCTCTCTCTCCCTCTCCCCCTCTCTCTCTCCCTCTCCCCCTCTCTCTCTCTCTTCTCCCCTCTCTCCCTCTCCCCCCTCTCTTTTGCTCTCTCCCCATCTATTTTGCTCCTCCCCCTCTCTTTTGCTCTCTCCCCCCTCTCTTTTGCTCTCCCCCCTCTCTTTTGCTCTCTCCCCCCTCTCTTTTGCTCTCTCCCCCCCTCCCCCTCTCTTTCTCTCTCCCCCCCTCTATTTCTCTCTCCCCCTCTCTTTTGCTCTCTTCCCCCCTCTCTCTTTTGCTCTCTTCCCCCTCTCTCTTTTGCTCTCTTCCCCCCTCTCTCTTTTGCTCTCTCCCCCCTCTCTCTTTTGCTCTCTCCCCCCTCTGTTTTGCTCTCTCCCCCCTCTCTTTTGCTCTCTCCCCCCCCTATATTTTGCTCTCTCCCCCCTCTCTTTTGCTCTCTCCCCCCATCTTTTGCTCTCTCCCCCCCTCTCTTTTGCTCTCTCCCCACCCCCTCTTTTGCTCTCTCCCCCCCTATCTTTTGCTCTCCCCCCCCTATCTTTTGCTCTCTCTCCCCCCCTATCTTTTGCTCTCTCTCCCCCCCTATCTTTTGCTGTCTCTCCCCCCCTATCTTTTGCTCTCTCTCCCCCCCTATCTTTTGCTCTCTCCCCCCTCTCTTTTGCTCTCTCCCCCCTCTCTTTTGCTCTCTCCCCCCTCTCTTTGGCTCTCTCCCCCTCTCTTTTGCTCTCTCCCCCCTCTCTTTTGCTCTATCCCCCCCTCTCTTTTGCTCTCTCCCCCCACTCTCTTTTGCTCTCTCCCCCACTCTCTTTTGCTCTTTCCCCCCTCTCTTTTGCTCTTTCCCCCCTCTCTTTTGCTCTTTCCCCCCTCTCTTTTGCTCTTTCCCCCCTCTCTTTTGCTCTCTCCCCCCTCTCTTTTGCTCTCTCCCCCCTCTCTTTTGCTCTCTCCCCACTCTCTTTTGCTCTCTCCCCCCTCTCTTTTGCTCTCTCCCCACTCTCTTTCCCTCTCCCCACTCTCTCTCCCCGCTCTCTCTCTCCCCGCTTTCACTCCTTCCCCCACTCTCTCTCTCCTCCCCACTCTCTCTCTACTTATCCCCACTCTCTCTTTCCCTCTCCCCACTCTCTCTTTCCCTATCCCCACTCTCTCTTTCCCTCTCCTTCTCCCCACTCTCTCTTTCCCTCTCCTTCTCCCCACTCTCTCTTTCCCTCTCCCCACTCTCTCTCTCCCTCTCCCCCTATCTCTCCCTCTCCCCCCCTCTCTCTCCCTCTCCCCCTCTCTCTCTCCTTCTCCCCCTCTCTCTCCTTCTCCCCCTCTCTCTCCTTCTCCCCCTCTCTCCCTCTCTCACCCTCTCCCCCTCTCTCACCCTCTCCCCCTCTCTCTCCTTCTCCCCCTCTCTCTCCTCCCCTCTCTCCCCCCTCTCTCCCCCTCTCCCCCTCTCTCTCCCTCTCTCTCCCTCTTCCCCTTCTCCCCCTCTCTCTTCCTCTCCCCCCTCTCTCTCCCTCTCTCTCACCTCTCTCTCCCCTCTCTCTCCCCCTCTCTCTCCCCCTCCCCTCCCCCTCTCTCTCCCCCTCTCTCTCCCCCCTCTCCCCTCTCTCTTTTGCTCTCCCCCTCTCTTTTGCTCCCTCTCTCTCCCTCTCTCTCCCTCTTCCCCCTTTCTTTTGCTCTCTCTCCCCTAGATCCTAAAGGCTAGGTATGTTTGTCCTTGTGCAGTCTCTACTGTGCATGACTGCATCGAACAAACATACTTGGCCTTTTATTTTATAGGATGGTATAGATACAACTGAAATCTTGTCCTGATAGTTTACAATTGTATCCACTATCTATTATGGGCCAGATTACAAGTGGAGCGCTATTTAACGATCCCGCTCCAGCGTTAACTGCGCTAGAAGTAAGCTTTTTGCGCTCATTGGGTTGTGCTTGTATTACATGTTAAAAGTAAACTGTTTTTGCTTTCATACTAACCTGAAAAGCTCTAAAAGCCTAACACAACATTGCATGCGCGTTCACGTATTCCCAATAGAAGTCAATGCAGAAAATACCTTACACCTTAAACTTGTGCAAACCCGTTCTCATGTGCGCTAACCCAACATAAAAATATAAATATTTAACACTTATTTTTTTTACACAAAAGTCATGTTGCCAGGGACCATACACATTTACACATGTGCTTGTGTCTCCACCTGCTGGCCAAGTATAAACATTGCGCTCACTCAGCACTCCTTGCAAACCTTTTAGTGTGTGACAGTCAGTCTGAGCCTCTGCTTTTCAAAGAAACGTTCACATAGGCATTGTGACAGCACCACAAATTAAAACTTATACCTTTTTGTTGAAGGGACACACGTATCCCCATTAAAAAAAGCATTTTGCAGTCATTTAATCCCTAGTCATGCTAATTATAGACTCCTTCACATTTATTTAAATGGTCACAAACAATCATTTTGTTTTGCTTATATTCCTTTACCTTTAACCCTTTGTGTGCTTGGAATTTTAACAGCTTTAGTGGATGGACCTGGAAATTATTACTAAGCATTAAAATAGAAACATAAATATTGACGGCAGATAAGAGCCATAGGCCCAGCAAGTCTGCCCGATATTACCTAACAGTATAAACTTATCTAGTTCGTAGGATAACCTTATGCTTGTCCCAGGCATTTTTAAAGTCCCCCACAGTATTTGTCGCTACTACCTCTTGAGGAATTTTATTCCATAAATCAATCACTCTTTCTGTAAAGAAGCTTCCTCAAATTACTCCTGAATCTACTTCCCTTCAGCTTGAGCTCATGACCTCTTGTTCTTGAATTTTCCATTTTATGTAAAATACCCACAGCCTCAGTTTTACTAAACCCTTTAACGTACTTGAAAGTTGCTATCATATCACCTCTTTCCCTTCTCTCCTCTAAGCTATACATATTTAGGTCATTGAGCCTATCTTGGTAAGTTTTATTTTTTAGACCATGTACCATTTAGTAGCCTCCTTTGCACAGATTCAAGTTTGTTAATATCCTTCTGAAGATATGGCCTCCAGAACTGCACACAATACTCAAGATGAGGCCTAACTAATGATCTATAAAGTGGCATAAGAACCTTACTATTTCTGCTGCAAATACCTCTACCAATACATCCAAGCATTCTGCTAGCCTTACTCGCGGCATTACTACATTGTTTACTAAGTTTTAAATCATCTGAAATAATAATTCCCAAGTCCTGTTCCTCGTCTGTAACAGTCAGTAAAGTGTCATTGAGTCTGTAATTAACATTTGGATTTTTCTTCCCTAAATGCATTATTTTACACTTTGCTGTGTTAAACTTTAGATCCCAAAATGGTTAGATATCGCCATCTAGTGGGATATTTGCTCATAATTTTTACAACAAAATACTTAGGGACAAAAAATCCCAACTCTTTCTTTCATGATTCATATAGAGCATACACACATAAACACACTCAAATTAAAGGGGGAAGAATATTAGAATACCCTGCCCCTTTAAGTCTTGATAAAGAAAAAAAAAAGGTAATTTTCTAGCTAAAGTGACTGGGAAACAAGTTGCTGGAATTACAGAAAATCTCATTAAATCAGTCTCTATGCAGAGAGATTCTATTATCTAGTAGGTGCTTCTGTTTTACGGGGAAATGTATCAAACCCGCAGACAATGTTCACATCTGCAACACATGCAAATATGCGGCCCCGTCCCCTGCTCTCACCTAACCAATCATGCAAGGTCAGGGCTTGTCAATCACCCCTAGTGAATCAGTCCAGGAGGATTTAAATCCTGCAATATAAAATAAGAAGAGAAGATATTCCGAAAATACAGAGCAAACACAGGAGGTGCCTAATCCCTTGTATAAAAAGATGTGCCCATAAAATATCCCCTGTTCTCCTACGGCAACAGAACAAGGCTCCCATGGAAGCACGCTCTCATGAGCGCAATGCTTCCATGCAATACCAACACAAGCTCACGTTCACATTTCTGTAAATTTGTAATACCAGCGCACATTATCGTGTGCTGTTATTACAAAGTGGAGTGCAAATATCACTTTAGCTAAAGCGATAATTTGCGCTCCACTTGTAATCTGGCCCACTATAAGCAGTATTAGAAAACCTATATCTGGTGTGCTCTGTGTAATAAACGTACAGAATATTTATTCTCTGCCTTATTGATTGGACTTTCCTCATGTACAATTAAATGCAATAAAAGAATAAAAATGTGCAGAAGCTGAGTATAGTACACAGGGTGCGTTTAACTGATATTTTATCAGATTTTCTGCCAGTTTACACTAATTGTCCCCTTAATTTGCTGTAAAGACAGAAGATGTAATACACCCTACATCCTAATGCACAAATGTCACGTTCTTCTTCGTTACAGCGTAGCATTTGTGCCACTACTTCATTTTGAATTTGAATTTTCAAATCAACCAGCACTGATACATTTTCTGAGACAGTTTCAAAGGACATTCCAGACAAATTTGGAATCCACATGGATACATTTCAGTTTTGAATAAAAGCATTTGTGTAATATACATGTATTAGCAAAAATGCTTCTATTAAAAGTTATAGGTGTTTCAAAAGTGTATTTAAGTATGCACCGTGCACCAGCATTTTATACACAGCACTTACCCTGTATAATCTTTACGACTTACAGTAAAGTCTATTTTTACTTGTACGTCTCGAGGAGAGGTCAGATTACTAAGATAACTTTACTATTTTTTTACGTTGCCGCATTGTTGGATATACTATGCTATCAGCAATTTCAGTAATCACCGCAAATATACCTCAGAGACATTAGTTAAACAGAAATCACTGTGTGTTCACACTGACTGGCACTTTGGACTGACTGTAATAACCAAATTGTCCTTCAAGACACAGGATTACTGATACAGTGTATACATATCTCTTACTTTTTTTTGTGCTTTAACTGCATCATCTGTCTGTGCCTATATAAATATTTTATTATATCTTTTCATTTGACAACACTGAATAAATGACACTTTGCTACAATGTAAAGTAGTGAGTGTACAGCCTGTATAATGGTTTAAAATTTCTGTCCCCTCAAAATAACTCAACACACAGCCATTAATGTCTAAACTGTTGGCAACAAAAGTGAGTACACCCCTAAGTGGAAATGTCCAAATTGGGCCCAAAGTGTCAATATTTTCTGTTGCCACCATTATTTTCCAGCACTGCCTTAACCCTCTTGGGCATAGAGTTCACCAGAGCTTCACAGGTTGCCACTGGAGTCCTCTTCCACTTCTCCATGACGTTAGAGACTGGTGGATGTTAGAGACCTTACGCTCCCCAACCTTCCATTTGAGAATGCCCCACAGATGCTCAATAGGGTTTAGGTCTGGAGACATGCTTGGCCAGTCCATCCCCTTTACCCTCAGCTTCTTTAGCAAGGCAGTGGTCATCTTGGAGGTGTGTTTGGGGTCGTTATGTTGCTGCGGCCCAGTCTCCAAAGGGAGGGGATCATGCTGTGCTTCAGTATGTCACAGTACATGTGGCATTCATGGTTCCCTCAATGAATTGTAGCTCCCCAGTGCCGGCAGCACTCATGCAAGCCCAGACCATGACACTCCCACCACCATGCTTGAATGTAGGCAAGAGACACTTGTCTTTGTACTCCTCACCTGGTTCCTGCCACACACACTTGACACCATCTGAACCAAATAAGTTTTTATCTTGGTCTCATTGGACCACAGGACATTTGCAGGCTATCTTATGCATCATCTTTAGAAGAGGCTCCCTTCTGGGACGACAGCCATGCAGACCAACTTGATGCAGTGTGCGGCGTATGGTCTGAGCACTGACAGGCTGACCCCCTACCCCTTCAACCTCTGCAACAATGCTGGCAGCACTCATACGTCTATTTCCCAAAGACAACCTCTGGATATGACGCTGAGCATGTGCACTCAACTCCTTTGGTCAACCATGGCGAGGCCTGTTCTGAGTGGAACCTGTCCTGTGAAACCGCTGTATGGTCTTGCCCACCATGCTGCAGCTCAGTTTCAGGGTCTTGGCAATCTTATTATAGCCTAGGCCATCTTTATGTAGAGCAACAATTCTTTTCTTTCATGTAATTGGCAAGAGTCCATGAGCTAGTGACGTATGGGATATACATTCCTACCAGGAGGGGCAAAGTTTCCCAAACCTCAAAATGCCTATAAATACACCCCCACCACACCCACAATTCAGTTTTACATACTTTGCCTCCTATGGAAGTGGTGAAGTAAGTTTGTGCTAGATTTCTACGTTGATATGCGCTTCGCAGCATGCTGAAACCCGGTTTTCCTCTCAGAGTGCAGTGAATGACAGAGGGATGTAAAGGGAGTATTGCCTATTGAATGCTATGGTCATCCTATCGGGGATCTATTTCATAGGTTCTCTGTTATCGGTCGTAGAGATTCTTCTCCTACCTCCCTTTTCAGATCGACTATATACTCTTATATACCATTACCTCTGCTGATTCTCGTTTCAGTACTGGTTTGGCTATTTACTATATGTAGATGAGTGTCTTTTGGTAAGTATGTCTTATTTTATTTATAACACTCTCAGCTATGGTTTGGCACTTTATATGTAAAGTTCTAAATATATGTTTTACACTTATATTTGCCATGATTCAGGTTAATCAGTATATTTCCTTCTTACAGACTGTCAGTTTCATTTTTTGGGAAATGCATATGAATAAAAAATTTTCTTAACTGAAAATTTTTCAAATTGACTTTTCTTCTAAATTGCGGGCTGATAGGCTCGCGGGTACAAAAAATGCTAGAATTTATTGCGTCATTTTTGGCGCGAGAATTACGTTTGTTGACGTTAATGACGTAATTTCCGGTGTCGTAGTTGACGCCGAGAGTTTTCACGTAGTTGCGTCATCTATGACGCTTGTGTTTGTTGCAGACATTTTGGCGCCAAAAAAAATTGTCAATTGTGGGCGTCATACTTGGCGCCAGTTTTTTTGACATTATTTAAGTCTTTGTTTCTTTTTGCTTCTGGTTTCCAGAGGCTTATTCTGTTTGCATTTTTTCCCATTGCTGAAACTGTCATTTAAGGAATTTGATAATTTTGCTTTATATGTTGTTTTTTCTATTACATATTGCAAGATGTCGCAATCTGACCCTGTATCAGAATCTACTTCTGGAATGCTGCTGCCTGATGTCGGTTCTACCAAAGCTAAGTGCATTTGTTGTAAACTTGTGGTAACTGTTCCTCCGGCTGTAGTTTGTGTTAGTTGTCATGATAAACTTTCTAAAGCAGACAATATTTCCATTAGTAGTAGTCCATTACCTGTTGTTGTTCCTTCAACATCTAATGTTCAGGATATTCCTGTTAATGTAAGAGAATTTGTTTCTAATTCTATTCAGAAGGCCCTGTCTGTTATACCACCTTCTAATAAACGTAAAAGGTCTTTTAAAACTTCTCATAAATTAGATGAATTTTTAAATGACCGCCAACATTCTGATTTATCTATCTCTGATGAGGATCTATCTGGTTCAGAAGATTCTGCCTCAGATATTGACACTGACAAATCTTCATATTTATTTAAGATGGAGTTTATTAGTTCTTTATTAGAAGAGGTGTTGATTGCATTAGATATGGAGGAGTCTAGTCCTCTTGATATTAAAACCAGTAAACGTTTAAATTCTTTTTTTAAACCTCATGTAGTTATTCCAGAGGTTTTTCCAGTTCATGATGCTATTTCAGATGTAATTTTTAGGGAATGGAATAGTTTGGGTACTTCATTTACTCCTTCTTTAAGGTTTAAGAGACTGTATGTATCCTTTGCCGGCTGATAGATTGGAGTTTTGGGAAAAAATTTTGATGGGGCTATCTCTACTCTTGCTAAACGTACTACTATTCCTACGGCAGATAGTACTTCTTTTAAAGATCCTTTAGATAGGAAGCTTGAATCTTTTCTAAGGAAGGCTTATTTATGTTCAGGTAATCTTAGGCCTGCTATTTCTTTGGCTGATGTTGCTGCAGCTTCAACTTTTTGGTTGGAGGCTTTAGTGCAACAAGTACCAGATCATAATGTGTATAGCATTGTTAAGCTTCTTCAACATGCTAATAATTTCATTTGTGATGCCATTTTTTATATCATTAGAATTGATGTCAGGTATATGTCTTTAGCTATTTTAGCTAGAAGAGCTTTATGGCTTAAATCTTGGAATGCAGATATGACTTCTAAGTCAACGTTGCTATCTCTTTCTTTCCAAGGTAATACATTATTTGGTTCTCAGTTGGATTCTATAATTTCAACTGTCACTCGGGGGAAGAGAGATTTTTTGCCTCAGGATAAAAAATCTAAGGGTAAATTTAGGGCTGCTAACCGTTTTCGTTCCTTTCGTCAGAATAAGGAACAGAAGCCTGACCCTTCCCCTAAAGGAACGGCTTCCAATTGGAAGCCTTCTCCAGTCTGGAATAAATCCAAGCCTTTTAGAAAATCAAAACCAGCCCCCAAGTCCGCATGAAGGTGTGGCCCTCATTCCAGCACAGCTGGTAGGGGGCAGATTACGATTTTTCCAAGATGTTTGGATCAATTCAGTTCAAAATCATTGGATTCAGAACATTATTTCTCAAGGGTACAGAATAGGTTTCAAGGTAAGACCGCCTGTGAGAAGGTTCTTTCTGTCACGCATTTCAGTGAACCCAGTAAAGGCTCAGGCTTTCCTGAAATGTGTTTCAGACCTGGAGTCATCTGGGGTAATTGTGCCAGTTCCCTATCTGCAATGGGGTCTGGGGTTTTATTCAAATCTGTTCATTGTACCAAAGAAAGAGAATTCTTTCAGACCAGTTCTGGATCTAAAAATTTTGAATCGTTATGTAAGGAAAATGGTGACTATAAGGACTATTTTGCCTTTTGTTCTGCAAGGGCATTATATGTCCACAATAGACTTACAGGATGCTTATCTTCATATTCCAATTCATCCAGATCACTATCAGTTCCTGAGATTCTCTTTTCTAGACAAGCATTACCAATTTGTTGCTCTTCCTTTTGGTCTAGCAACAGCTCCAAGGATCTTCTCAAAGGTTCTCGGTGCCCTTCTCTCTGTAATCAGAGAGCGGGTTATTGGGGTGTTTCCTTATTTGGACGATATCTTGGTACTTGCTCAGTCTTTACATTCTGCAGAATCTCACACGAATCAACTTGTGTTGTTTCTTCAAAAACATGGTTGGAGGATCAATTTACCAAAAAGTTCCTTGATTCCTCAGACAAGGGTAACCTTTTTGGGTTCCAAATTGATTCAGTATCCATGACTTTGTCTCTAACAGACAAAAGACGTCTGAAATTGGTTTCAGCTTGTCGGAACCTTCAGTCTCAGTCATTCCCTTCAGTAGCTATGTGCATGGAAGTTTTAGGTCTCATGACTGCAACATCGGACACAATCCCCTTTGCTCGTTTTCACATGAGACCTCTTCAGCTTTGTATGCTGAACCTTTGGTGCAGGGATTAAACAAAGATATCACAATTGATATCCTTAAATCCAAATACTCGACTATCTCTGACTTGGTGGTTAAATCACCACCGTTTAGTTCAAGGGGCCTCTTTTCTTCATCCAACCTGGACTGTGATTTCAACAGATGCAAGTCTTTCAGGTTGGGGAGCTGTCTGGGGATCTCTGACAGCGCAAGGGGTTTGGAAATCTGAAGAGGCGAGATTACCAATCAATATTTTGGATCTCCGTGCGATTTTCAGAGCTCTTCAGTTCTGGCCTCTTCTGAAGAGAAAATCGTTTATTTGTTTTCAGACAGACAATGTTACAACCGTAGCATATGTCAATCATCAAGGTGGGACTCACAGTCCTCAGGCTATGAAAGAAGTATCTTGGATTCTTGCATGGGCGGAATCCAGCTCCTGTCTAATCTCTGCGGTTCATATCCCAGGTATAGACAATTGGGAAGCGGATTATCTCAGTCGCCAGATTTTACATCCGGGAGAATGGTCTCTTCACCCGGATGTGTTTCTTCAGATTGTTCAGATATGGGGGCTTCCAGAAATAGATCTGATGGCTTCTCATCTAAACAGGAAACTTCCCAGGTATCTGTCCAGATCCAGGGATCCTCAGGCGAAAGCAGTGGATGCGTTGTCACTTCCTTTATTTATCAACCTGCTTATATCTTTCCACCTCTAGTTCTTCTTCCAAGAGTGATTTCCAAAATCAAAGTGGAACGTTCGTTTGTACTGCTTGTGGCTCCAGCATGGCCACACAGGTTTTGGTATGCGGATCTTGTTCGGATGTCCAGTTGCCAACCTTGGCCACTTCCGTTAAGGTCAGACCTTCTATCTCAAGACCCGTTTTTCCATCAGGATCTCAAATCATTAAATTTGAAGGTATGGAGATTGAACGCCTAGTGCTTAGTCATAGAGGTTTCTCTGACTCAGTGATCAATACTATGTTGCAGGCTCGTAAATCTGTGTCTAGAAAGATTTATTACTGAGTTTGGAAGACTTACATTTCATGGTGTTCCTCTCATAAGTTCTCTTGGCATTCTTTTAGAATTCCTAGAATTTTACAGTTTCTTCAGGATGGTTTGGATAAGGGTTTGTCTGCAAGTTCCTTGAAGGGACAAATCTCTGCTCTTTCTGTTCTGTTTCACAGAAAAATTGCTAATCTTCCTGACATTCGTTGTTTTGTACAGGCTTTGGTTCGTATCAAGCCTGTCATTAAGTCAATCTCTCCTCCTTGGAGTCTTAATTTGGTTTTGAGAGCTTTACAGGCTCCTCCGTTTGAGCCTATGCATTCTCTGGATATTAAGTTACTTTCTTGGAAAGATCTTTGGATGTGGTAAGAGCTTTGAAATATTATGTTGAAGCTACTAAAGATTTCAGAAAGACTTCTAGTCTATTTGTTATCTTTTCTGGTCCTAAGAAAGGTCAGAAAGCTTCTGCTATTTCTTTGGCTTCTTGGTTAAAACTTTTGATTCATCATGCTTATGTGGAGTCGGGTAAATCAGAAGATTAGGGCTCGTTCTACTAGGTCAATTTCTACCTCCTGGGCTTTTAAGAATGAAGCTTCTGTTGATCAGATTTGCAAAGCAGCAACTTGGTCTTCTTAGCATACTTTTACTAAATTCTACCATTTTGATGTGTTTTCTTCTTCAGAAGCAGTTTTTGGTAGAAAAGTACTTCAGGCAGCTGTTTCAGTTTGATTCTTCTGCTTATAATTTCATTTTTTTTCATTATAAGATTAAAACTTTTTGATTCGGGTTGTGGATTCTTTTTTCAGCGGAATTGGCTGTCTTTATTTTTATCCCTCCCTCTCTAGTGACTCTTGCGTGGAGTTCCACATCTTGGGTATTTGCTATCCCATACGTCACTAGCTCATGGACTCTTGCCAATTACATGAAAGAAAACATAATTTATGTAAGAACTTACCTGATAAATTAATTTCTTTCATATTGGCAAGAGTCCATGAGGCCCACCCTTTTTGTGGTGGTTATGATTTTTTTGTATAAAGCACAATAATTACAATTCCTTGTTGATGCTTTCGCTCCATTCTTATCACCCTACTTCTTGGCTATTCGTTAAACTGAATTGTGGGTGTGGTGGGGGTGTATTTATAGGCATTTTGAGGTTTGGGAAACTTTGCCCCTCCTGGTAGGAATGTATATCCCATACGTCACAAGCTCATGGACTCTTGCCAATATGAAAGAAATGAATTTATCAGGTAAGTTCTTACATAAATTATGTTTTTTCGACTTCCGGTAGGCGGGCTTGTGAGGCGGCTGCATCTGAACAGAGCTCCGTGCAGCAGAAAAGGATTTATCAAAATTTCACCCTATTTTGCCGCCTTGCCCCACACTCTAAGGACTTGTCGGGAGGAATACATCCTTGCCGACTGTACACAGCAGTGTGCAGATCTCACCAACAGATCAGCAACCGGGAGTCCTGATACAGTAACCACATCTACCGCACCGCCATCTTGGCCACCTCCGCTGCAGACAGGAACCCTGCCACACGAAATAAGGTAAAACCCTGACAACACCTATTATTTACACCGCAGAAAGCGGGTGAAAGCACAGACCGGGGTCTTTTACTCTAGCCATAGCAGAGCGGAACAGAAACCGAGAGAGATAAGAATCCCGGTTAACTTAAAGGACACCTGCGCCATAACTAATCTAAAACTATAATAACAATAAGACCATAACAAATTCCTACACCAAAAAACAGACACGCTTTGGGACAGTGAGGGACAGGGATTGGCAAAGATTGGGATACAGCGTGGCTGAAAAGACACTAATATACCTAAAAACATCCTACTCCACTCATAGGATAGCGAGCAGCGCCACGAGGTCAAAACCAGACTCCTGCAGGTTTTCATAACCAGCATCAAAACACGGACAAGCTGCACAGAAAGCTAAAGACATCATAACCCCTCGCTTGCTAAAACTAAAATAGCTGTGTCTCCTCAGCTTAGAAACCAATAGAAGATAAAATAACAGTTGCAGAACCGAGGAGAACCCTCACTAGCTAAAAACCAGAAACACATAAGCACGGTAACAGACTGCAATACCTGCTCTACCAGGCCTCTACACATCTGCACATTTGCCCTGCACCAGTTTGCCAGGGTCTGCTGCAACCCACTGCTAAGCAAGAGGGAAACATATCATAACTGTGCAAAACCAGCCCCAAAGGGACAGAGAGGGTTAATGAAAGTAGATAAATTCTTCCACAAACTTTCGCCCACACCAGCAGAGATGTCACACAGGACAAAAAACACAGACAATAAAAAACATCCAAAAAATCCTACAGAGACTCATCCTGACGTCCCTGATCCAATGGACCAGATGGCCCTACCAGGACTAGATCATAAATCCCTACTGCACGAATTGAAATCATTTTTTCTTCCAAAAATGGACTCCCTGCAGGCGGGAGTAGACACATTAACTTGTGAGGTGCGTCAGTTTGCATCCAGAATTACAGCAGCAGAAACACGAATCTCAGACGTGGAAGACAGGCAAGTGTCAGCAGACATCACCATCAAACAGCTGGTAAAGAAATCAGAATTGCTACAAGACCGTATCGATGACCTGGAAAACAGGAGCCGCCGCAATAACTTGCGCATAGTAGGCATTCCAGAATCCGTCAAAGGCAAGAACCTGCTGGAGTTTGTGGCGCTCACCTTTCCCAAACTCCTTGGCATACACCCTGATATATTGCCCATAGACGTTGAAAGGGCCCACCGCATAGGTCCGGAAAGAGGCCTAGAGCAAAGCAATCCCAGACCACGACAGGTCATATTCAGATGCCTGAACTACCAGGAGAAACTCAAAATTCTACGAGCCTATCGGGCTCGAAAAGAGGTACTGCATGAAGGCTCTAAACTTCTACTCTTTCAGGACTTCTCCATGGAGGTCACAAAACAAAGAAAGGAATTTGCACCACTATGTTCTCGGCTACACGAACAAGGGAGACAAGTAGCCCTGCTGTTTCCGGCAAAGCTGAGACTACAAACACCTCATGGACCCAAGTTTTTCCATACTCCTCAGGCCCTGAAGAGCTACTTAGCTACAGAACAGGATCAACATCCAGAGTGAACATATCCCCCACTACTCTTGATCGGCCTGACTTAGCCCATTATGGAATGGGTGGACACTCACTAAATATCCGAACTAACTTATTATTAAAGGACACAGTTCAAGGACTGAAAGAGGTCTGCGGACCACACAGATGGACTACTATGGAGAGAGGTCACCTCTGACCTCCAGGGTAATGTTATGCTACTGTAATGCATCACATCTATATAAGGTTGTAAATTGTTTTAGTGTTTTAGTAAGTTTGAATGTTTTAGTTTGTTTTAACTTGTTCACAACTATATGGCAGCTACCCAAACCTAATGATGGAAAGACAAGAGATCTTTGGTAAAACCAATATACATCTGTATTTTTGTTTTGTTGAATGTTTTATATTTGTTTTGAATGATATGACCAGGAATAATGACATGCACAGTAATTTCCTACTGACAAGAGGGGTTGGTGCACTTAGGAACACCTGCTTAGAAGCATACATAGAACCTACAACAACAGCAGAGAAGACAGGGGGACTACCTGCACACTATTATAATCACACCCTACAAAGAATAGACAGGTTTTTCCTCATACGCACACCCATACTCTCTATCAATAACCCAGGCTTTATGTTTCCACATGCATCACATAGAGTATACTCGACTGACAAATTTGTTCACTTGACAATTCACGCTAGAGAGAATGGGGAACAGAGAGATGAAGGACATCTGAGTAACAGAAAGACGCACGCAATGATAGGGAAAGGTACTTTCTTGCAAAAGACACAGAGCATCTCCACAAGGTTAGAAACCATTCCAAAGCTCAGACAACAAATCAGACAAAACTGTTAGAATGTTGCCGAAAATTGCTCATACAATGTTGAAAGATATCTTGGTCATGTTTTGGTCAACTCGTAAGTCATACAGAAAACTGGATGTCATATTCTGCTCCCCCTCCCTCTCTCTCTCCCCCCCCCCCCGCTGCCCCCTCTCCCCTCCCCCTTTTTTTTTTTTTTTTCTCTCTCCTCACCCGACATAACACAAACATGTAAATATGCCTCTTAAGGTGATAACGTGGAACGTGGGGGGTCTTAATACACCCATCAAACGTAAGGCAGCCCTTAATCATCTTAGAAAATTAGGAGCAGACATTGTAATGTTACAAGAGACGCATCTCACAGATGTAGAACATCAGAAGCTACAGAGAGAATGGGTAAAGCAAGTAGTTTTCCGATCACACACCAGCGCCAGTCGGGGTTTAGCCATAATGTTTGGGAAGAGAGTGACAGTTGATGTGAAGAATGTACATCCAGATCCCAACTGCAGATATATCATAGTTGAAGCAACAATAGACTCCACAGACTACACATTCTGTAACTTATATGCACCTAATCACAGAGACATGAAGTTCTGGCAAGACCTGATAAAGTCCTTAGCCCCTTATATGGGATCCAAATTGATAATAGGAGGGGACTTTAATATCTCCCCCACACATACATTAGACAGGCTATGGCTGGAAACATTTAGAATCAGAGACCCCAAAAAGAATTATAAAGCCAAATACGAATCTAAGATATTTAATATGTTCTATAGGGACACTAACACCTGTGACATATGGAGGCTACATAACCCAGAAGGCAAGGAATACACATGTCTGTCTAAAGCCAAACATACACTTTCCAGGATAGACCTATTTCTAATAGCCAATAACCTATCTAACGAAATACAGAGTTGTAGAATACATGATATATTAATCTCAGATCACGCCCCGGTAGAACTAACGTTGAGAACAATCAAACACCACACTAACAGGAACACACTTCGTTTCCCCACATACTTAGTCAAATCAGAATCGTTCGTTACATTTTTACAACACTCTTGGACAGATTATGTAACAGACAATGCAATACATGTAGACAACCCTACACTCTTCTGGGAAGCAGCCAAAACAGTGCTGGCAGGCAACATAATCTCATACGTTGCAAAAGTAAAACACAAAACCCAATACAGACATAGGACCTTGCAAGAACGGCTAGGACAAGCCTACCTCCAATTCCTTCAGACAGGGTCGAGAACAACATATGATAACTACATAGTAGCTAAAGCAGATCTAGAAACATTTACGAATCAGCAAGCAGCGGCAG
Organism: Bombina bombina; assembly: GCF_027579735.1. Classification (NCBI taxonomy): domain Eukaryota; kingdom Metazoa; phylum Chordata; class Amphibia; order Anura; family Bombinatoridae; genus Bombina; species Bombina bombina. Next base: position 186,737,551 of record NC_069509.1, read on the forward strand.
GACTGTTGAAAACAGCGGGTAGACTATATAGATTTGGAAGCCGGGCGGGCAAACTGTTAGCGACTCTGACCAAACCACACACTGTAAAGACTGGAGTAACCGCCTTACGCTGGAAAGACAAGACATATAACGATCCCGAAGACATAGTCAGGTGTTTTAAAACATACTACACACACCTTTACACCAAGCAAACACCGGCACCAAAAGAGACAATAGCTCAATTTTGGAGCTCAGTAGAGTTACCCCAAATTAGTTATCAAAAAGATGCACTAAACGCCACAATCACACAGGATGAAATATCCACCACCATCAAAAGTCTCCCCATAGGCAAGACACCAGGCCCAGATGGGCTCCCATCCGAGTTCTACAAAGCCCTGCAGCCGCAATTATCCGCGACACTCATCAAAGTATTTAACACTTTGATGCTAACAGAAGCACAACCCTCTAAGGAGTTCACAGCGGCTCACATCACATTGATCCCCAAACCCGGCAAAGATCATTCGCTACCAGAGTCTTTCAGACCGATATCGCTCCTAAACGTGGACTATAAGCTGTTCACTAAAATCATGGCAAATAGGCTGCGGACGATCCTGCTGGATCTGATCCACCCAGATCAAACAGGCTTTGTGTTCAAGCGCACCTCAGTGGTGAACCTCCGCAGGGTCCTGCATGTCATAGAACATTACTGGACAAAGGGGAGAGAAGGTGCCACACATGCCTCACCGGAAGCCTTCCTGTTGTCCTTAGACGCAGAGAAGGCTTTCGACCGGGTAGAATGGCCACACTTGATGGACTCAATGCGTAGATTCGGTTTTGACGGCCCATTTCTGGGGGTGTTGAATAAAATTTATGACAAACCGGTGGCGCGGATTCTATCCAACGGACTCTTTTCAGGAGATTTTCCCCTTCAAAGAGGCACCAGGTAGGGATGCCCCCTGTCCCCGCTGTTGTTCAACTTGGTGTTGGAGCCGTTGGCAATAAAGCTCAGACACACCTTCCCGGGAATTGTAATTAAAGGAGTCCCCCTCCACCTGGCGCTATACGCGGATGACATGTTGCTATTCATGAACTCTCCACGAACACACATTCCCAACATCCTCCGAACAATAACCGACTTCGGTAGCTTCTCAGGGTATAAGATAAATACCTCCAAATCTGAGGTAATGTGGCTCAATAAACACCCTCACTCTACACATGACTTCCCTTTTGTGGAAGTAACAGAGAGACTGACGTATCTAGGCATTCACCTGCATAGAGACCCCTCCAAAATCTACAAACTAAACATCTCAGAAAAAGGTACCCAAATCGCTTCCCAGCTATCCAACTGGCTCAATCTCCCTCTGGGAGTGTCAGGTAGGGTCAGCCTGGTCAAAATGACGATATTGCCCAAAATACTCTACCCCCTGCTCATGCTACCATTCCTCATGACCAAGACAGATATACAGTTGCTCAACCGAGCAGTATCT